>NW_027509215.1:5172500-5627500 GCF_051911475.1 Siphateles boraxobius
ATCGCTTCAAAGTGGGTTGGATTATAGACTGATCGTTATAGTTTATCCGCTCCTCGTCAACCAACAAGAGGAACGTCTGCACTTCTCGTCCACTGACCATGATACAGCCATTTCTTTTTTCTTTTTTTTCTTCAAGCAAGTAGTTTTAAAACGGGTGCTTACAGCAGTGGCTGTTACTGGCCATTTAAATCTAGCGGGTTTGATGTCTCGCAAATACAATGACGCTGGTAGTGACGATTCTGTCTGTCTGTGTTTTCACGCCACATTTGAGCCCGTCCTCTTCCCAAGGCGTCATATACGACGCTTTTGCCAAAGCGTACATATCCTACGCATATGGCACTCTTTAGCGTAAATATGAGACACAGGTATATATGGGGCAGAAGGCGCCTCATAGTGGTCTAACCCTACCCCAGACCTAAACCTACCCATACTCTGTGCGTGTTATATTTACGCTAAAGGGTGCCATGTGCGTAGGATATGTACGCTTTGGCAAAAGCGTCGTATATGACGCATTGGGATGAGAACGCGTTGCAAATTTTAGTATCGGTACGGTACGCTTGGAACCTCAACAGAGGTGGTACCATTTAAAGCGAGCCGAAGCGAGCCGTACCATGCAGTGCAAAATTGCCACAAGTGAGCCGTACCGAGCCGAGCAGTACCGTACCATGCAGTGGAAAAGCACCGAAGCGTGCCATACCGAACCGAACCGTACCGTACCATGCAGTGGAAAAGCGCCAATAGTTAGCCTCCAGGGTGCCAACCCTCCCACCCTTGTGTATGGATTACGGCGCGAGGCCGCGCCTTCCGGGAGGGTGGAGTAATGTTACATGTCTGTTTGTTTTTGGACTCTATTCTTTGTTTCTTTTGTTCAGTTTCACGCTATTCATTTGTTCCCATGGTAACCCTCTTCATTAGTTCTTTTGGTTTAGCTGTGTGTCAATTATCTTGTCAGTGTAATCCGTTCGTCCCTGTCAGCGGTGTATTTAAGTCTTAGTATACTGTGTAGTTTTCTGTCGTCTTTGTTGGATGGTTGTTTTTGAGTTTCTCTTCCTGTTCCTTGTGGGTTGATTAAAATACTATTTCCTGGAATCATCCTTCGTCATCTGCTTCATTGACACAGCCATTCCGTAACAACGTTATCCTAAATATTTCCAACAATGTTTAAATCCAGAGAAATCAGCAATTTTAACCAGTGTAATGGCCCGTGTCATTGCGTTGCGTGTCAATGACATCATATCTGCCATACCCTCGATTTCTGTAGAATCCATGGAAACACCAGAAGCTTTAATATATATAATGTGTTTTATTAGACAGGCGAGCAACTGTTTGGATACCTTATCAACAGAAAAGTTGTTATATATATATATATATATATATATATATATACAGGTCCTTCTCAAAAAATTAGCATATTGTGATAAAGTTCATTATTTTCCATAATGTAATGATAAAAATTAAACTTTCATATATTTTAGATTCATTGCACACCAACTGAAATATTTCAGGTCTTTTATTGTTTTAATACTGATGATTTTGACATACAGCTCATGAAAACCCAAAATTCCTATCTCAAAAAATTAGCATATCATGAAAAGGGTCTCTAAACGAGCTATTAACCTAATCATCGAAATCAACTAATTAACTCTAAACACCTGCAAAAGATTCCTGAGGCTTTTAAAAACTCCCAGCCTGTTTCATTACTCAAAACCGCAATCATGGGTAAGACTGCCGACCTGACTGCTGTCCAGAAGGCCATCATTGACACCCTCAAGCAAGAGGGTAAGACACAGAAAGAAATTTTTGAACAAATACGCTGTTCCCAGAGTGCTGTATCAAGGCACCTCAGTGGGAAGTCTGTGGGAAGGAAAAAGTGTGGCAAAAAACGCTGCACAACGAGAAGAGGTGACCGGACCCTGAGGAAGATTGTGGAGAAGGACCGATTCCAGACCTTGGGGGACCTGCGGAAGCAGTGGACTGAGTCTGGAGTAGAAACATCCAGAGCCACCGTGCACAGGCGTGTGCAGGAAATGGGCTACAGGTGCCGCATTCCCCAGGTCAAGCCACTTTTGAACCAGAAACAACGGCAGAAGCGTCTGACCTAGCCTACAGAGAAGCAGCACTGGACTGTTGCTCAGTGGTCCAAAGTACTTTTTTCGGATGAAAGCAAATTTTGCATGTCATTCGGAAATCAAGGTGCCAGAGTCTGGAGGAAGACTGGGGAGAAGGAAATGCAGAAATGCCTGAAGTCCAGTGTCAAGTACCCACAGTCAGTGATGGTCTGGGGTGCCATGTCAGCTGCTGGTGTTGGTCCACTGTGTTTTATCAAGGGCAGCGTCAATGCAGCTAGCTATCAGGAGATTTTGGAGCACTTCATGCTTCCATCTGCTGAAAAGCTTTATGGAGATGAAGATTTCATTTTTCAGCACGACCTGGCACCTGCTCACAGTGCCAAAACCACTGGTAAATGGTTTACTGACCATGGTATTACTGTGCTCAATTGGCCTGCCAACTCTCCTGACCTGAACCCCATAGAGAATCTGTGGGATATTGTGAAGAGAAAGTTGAGAGACGCAAGACCCAACACTCTGGAAGAGCTTAAGTCCGCTATCGAAGCATCCTGGGCCTCCATAACACAGCAGTGCCACAGGCTGATTGCCTCCATGCCACGCCGCATTGAAGCAGTCATTCCTGCAAAAGGATTCCCGACCAAGTATTGAGTGCATAACTGAACATAATTATTTGAAGGTTCACTTTTTTTGTATTAAAAACACTTAATTTATTGGTCAGATGAAATATGCTAATTTTTTGAGATAGGAATTTTGGGTTTTCATGAGCTGTATGCCAAAATCAACAGTATTAAGGCAATAAAAGACCTGAAATATTTCAGTTGGTGTGCAATGAATCTAAAATATATGAAAGTTTAATTTTTATCATTACATTATGGAAAATAATGAACTTTATCACAATATGCTAATTTTTTGAGAAGGACCTGTATATATATATATATATATATATATATGTAATGCAGTGTCGGGCTGTGGATTTCACACCTAGGCCTTATTTTGCACCGGCAGTTATAGGGTTAATGCGTGAGTTCGGAAAAGGCTGGTACAGAGAAACGAGCGAGTGAGTTCGGCGTGTGCGTTAGTACAGTGGTTCTTGCGTTCCGATTATAAGTTCAGAAATGGAGCCTCCCTTGTCTTGTCCTTCAAGGGTTACAATAGTTTGAATGTTTGAAAAAAAAACATTAGATCAAAAATTTACAAGAAAATCTAAGAAGAAAATCCCATTCACCTCGGAAAAAACGGGGGCAAAAAAGCATTATACTCACCAAAATTACTGATTATGTTTTACACAAAATCTATCCTAATTTCTTTCCTCAAAAAGACTTCAATTACTCTGGTGTAGCCTACAGGTTATCTGTGCGTTTCAGTCAGTTCTGTTTTTACCCGGGGTAGTATTGAACCTGCTGGGGGTCGAGGAGGGAAAGAAACATTAATTTGTGGGTTGGAAAAACTATTAAATCTACAGGAATGTATTTTAGTGTATGCAGTGCGCTACAGATGCGGTAAGCTAGCTCAGCCTCTGACGACCAGTAATAGTAGGCTACGCGTTCTGACCACTCAATCAAAGCACTTGAAAATGCCGACGTTATTGTACGCCTGCTAGATGGCCCCGTTGCAGTCAAATCGAAATCTGATTGGCTGATTAAATCTGACTGATTATCTGATTGGTTAAAGCAACGGTTTCATTTCCATTAATTAGGGGACTATATTGGGAATAATTTAATAGCTACTCATTAATGGAAAAAATATATTAAAGTGCAAGTCAGTGATTCTGATAGTGTTTAGGCCAGCAGAGAAGGCCTTGCTGGCCCTGACGGCCCACCACTGATGTAATGTTATAACACAACTTTCAACACTCAAATGTAATTTAGTATGATTGTTTTGACCAAGTAAAACAGTGCTGCGTTTCCCCACAATTTTAATTAGTCAAATAAAGTGACCTGTATAATTCAGCACTTGTTAGAATGAAATAAAATAATGTGAATTTAAGTGATCAAACTTTACTGTAACACAGTTCAAGTTCAGGGAATGAGGAGGCAGGAACCGGCAAACGTTAAACATGACTTTATTCATAATCATAACGAACAGCAAAACAAAAGTAGGCTTAGGTTGTGTCTGAAATCACCCCCTAAAACCTTAATAGGGCACAATTTGCGGGGACAGCCATATGTAGTGGTGTCCGAAACCATAGTGGACGTTATCTAGTGGACTCATTCAATCCCACAATGCAACGCAATTACGAGTGTACAACCGATGTACGCTCAACTCTAGAGAATACCCATAATGCACTGTGAGAGTCACGTGCCAAATGTTTTACCGCATCTGACCAGAACCAGACCACATCAGTTTTCCAGACTGCTGGTCCAGTGTGGGTACAGTGTAATATCATACAGGTATAAATACCTTTTCAATTGATTAATTAGTTAAGGTTTATACATAATTTCCATGACAGAGTTCAAGATAAATCTTTTCATCTTAGTACTGGAAGTGCCAGTTTGATACATTTCGAATAATGCAAACTATGCAAAAGCAGCAGCTCTTCTGTCACACACTGTTGTTTGTTGTGCAACTTGTGTGAATAACTCATTGATTTGTTTTGTTTAATTTTATATCAAGCTTACCAATTATATGATTTAAATTTTAATTATTTTTTGTCAATGTTGTTGATTTTGCATTTTATTTGTTTATATAGTGCATTTAGTTTGTTGTGGGTATGTCTACTTATTTGTGATTGTGGAGGTCTTCCCATTACTAGTCATGATTTACCATAAAAACAATCTCTGTTATTTTTGAGTATGTTAAAAGACTATATCTCTGAAAGCGTGTGTGTGTGTAAAAACAGTGTGAGTGTAATCACAGAAAATATGAGTCACCACCGCTGTACACACTGTACCCTGCGTGTTTCTGCATGTTGGTGCATGTGTGTGTATAAATGTGCATTATCCATTCAAATATAAGGAGGAATATGGCGATTGTACACAGACTGACATGCCTTAGTGGTTTTATGAGGTAAAAAATATATGGGTTCAGGTTTGTGTACATGCTCCCAGTTATTTAGGCCTACTTTTAGTAGTCCTTTAATTCATGGCTTTTATGGAATTGCAAAGCATAATAGCAGACATCACAAACTGATTCTGATCTCACCTCAAATGCCCTTCATACAATTGTTACTCAGATTGTCTAGTTCCCTGCTGTAGCAGCTCTGATGATGAACATTAACTGAATGTAACTGTGCTGCTGCAGACAAGAGGCATTGGATCCAAGTGCAGTAAACATTTATTAAAACAGGACAACTGAAATAACTCTAGACGAGGACCAAGACAAATCCAGGCACATGAACAAGAAGCTACAACAAAACGCGCGCACACAAAACATTACAACCACATATTGGCAATGCTAGACAAGGAACAAGAGAAACACTGGGGTATATATACACAAAGGAAAACAAGGTTAACAAGATAACAAGGGGGAGTGGTTAATTGTCATGGGAACAAACGAGGGTAACCAAGGGAACTAACAAGACACACCTGGGGAGACTAATCAACATCAAAAACTATACAAATCATGGCACCAAACAGGAAATAACGAAAGTCCTCACAAAAGATGGGAACACAGGCTGGGATCATGAGTTACACTGTTAAGGCGTGTTCACACCAAGAACGATACCAGAGACTATTTATAGACATGCCACTTACTCAATCCTCAATATAACTATATAGGGAAAACCCTTAACGCCAAAGATGGCGGTTGTATGAACATGTCCCGCCCCTCCCACTGGAAAGCCAATCGTCTGCCTTTAACAGTCAAGCCGGGAAACATTTAAGCCTATCGTCTGGTTCCACTGACGCATGCGCACAGTTGAGGTTTGCGACAGTGGAAAATACGTTACTGTTTGAAATGGCGGCAGATTTGATATGCAGTGTATGTGTTGCGTTGTGTAAATATCAGACATCCCAAGTGTCTACCGCATATTTATGGCTCCCTGATGCCCGCAAATTAGTTCAAAACTCCCAGAATCTAGAGCGAGCGAGCGAGAGCTCACACATACTGTGCTTCAAACCGTGCAGCGCGCGCACGTCAGAGAAGGAGAGAACCCTTGCGCATGCGTAGTAAAGTATAACCTGTGGGGGAAAAGGCGTTTTAAACCTTACTTTGGGGCAAAGTCATCAAACTTTTTCAGCGATTTTTATCATATTTTACTGCTGTTTCTATACTTGCAGTTTTTATGTCCCGGTGACCAGTGAATGTGCAGTTCTGACTCTCTGCCCATTCATTTAGATAGGAGCCTGGTCTTGTTAGTCCGAAATAGCTGCCCGGAGGCGTTGCCAAGATGGCGGCCGAGTGGCATGACTTGCCTAAAAGGACTTTGACGATACCTTCAAAGATTATAACGATATTAGCGTTCACAGCAAAGAACAATAATGTTCTGTTCATTATAAGTGGGCACTGCAGTTATGTTGTCTGCCACTTTAAATCCTCAAACTCTTTAAGGCAGAATGGATTCTGATTGGTTGTCAATGTTTTCAACATTCATTAGCTGGAAAAAAAATTGTTCGGAAAGTGATTCCAACGATATCATTCTTCTGTGCTGTTTTGTAGTTGTGGTGGGAAACTCCCAATTTTAAGAATTATTGTTTTTGGTGCGAAAGGGTCTTTAGTTTGAGCTAGTTTGAAAGTGTCAGGTAGGAAATGTCACAACTACTCAGTTTTTCATTATATGTTTGTATGTACATATAAGGTGCTTTTCCACTGCATTGTACGGCTCACTTTTGGGTGGTTTTCCACTGTGTACAGTGCCTAGAACCTGGTACTTTTTTTAGTACCACCACGGTTGAGGTTTCAAGCGAGCCGTACCGATAATAAAATATGACGTGTAAACACTGCTGGTCACTGATTGGTCAGAGAGAATCGTCACAACCAGCATCATTAGATTTGCAACACGAGACACCAAAACCGCTGGATTTAAATAGTCAGCAACAGCCACCACAGTATCATTTGTTCACTCAACTTTTTTAAACGACTTGCTTTAAATGACCGTGGCACAAAACTTCAAAAAAAGAAATGGCTGTATCACGGTCAGTAGATGATTGCACAACTATAACAATCAGTCTATAATCTCAGCCACTTTGAAGCGGTACTAAACTGCAGTGGAAAAGCAAACTGAGCCAAAGTAAAGCGAGCCGAGGTGAGCCGAGTCGAGTCGTACAACGCAGTGGAAAAAGGCCAATAGAGTATGCAATGCATGGAATAATGCAGTCTGTGTGTGGCTCTGTATACATTTAAAATTGAAGTTGTAATTTATTTTAAAAAATCATTATTTTAAAGGTCCACTGAAGTGCCTTGAAACGCACAGCATTATTCAATGTGTTGACATAATTTCCACTGAAACAGGAAGACAGGAGGGATATATCGAACAGCCCCTCCTCTTTTTAAAAATAGCCAATAGCGTTTAGTTTAAATCACAGCTCGACCATGCGCCGTTGAGCTCGGTAAAGCCGCAGTTTCTTCCTAATGTTTAACCATTTCTCCTCCTAAAATAATCCTTCACTACTTTATAGATAACAGTAAGGCTAAAATATTCATACTAAAAGGCAAAAAAAAGAAAATCATATTTTGGTTTCATGGGGACTTTAAAGCAGATCCTTTCAGGGAATCCTTTGACCCAGCGATTTGTTTATCAATCAGTCTGATCCAGTTCACTAGACAGATAATCATTGAAATCAGTGACTCAATGATCCTGCTCATTTGAAGAGAAAGATGAATAATGACTTTAATGTCAATCCCTTCTTCTCACAAATAAGACTTCAAAAGACTTAAATTTAACCCATTCACTGCGGGACACTTGGCCCTTTTTTTCCCTATCACATACGTTAGTAATCATCAGGTATCATTAAGTTGCATTTGAAAGCTTAAACACTCCAAATCCATCCTATGAAAACGGGTTTGAAATTGGACATTGCGTTACCATGGAAACGGTACATGTAAGGCATGAAAAAATATTCAATTATGGGTATCACCCGGTGGCTATTTTTGGTATTAGGCCTCAAATCTCATTGGAACTTCAATTTTTTTTATATCAACTTCAAATTTGGGACACAACTTGGTTAGACATATGGCTTTGATGTCATCGCAATTTTTGAGAGAAAAAATATTTTGTAAAATATATATTTTATATAAAATAAAAATGTACAGTACATTTGCTTTACAGTAATAACTTTCATTTTTTAAGTTCTTTCACATCAGCAATAATCTGCTGCGTGTCTCCTTTAAAAAGAGTATACAAAATACTTTGGAATACAGTATTCTGTAATACAGTAATATAGTACCCTATATCATTCTTGAATTACAACCCTTTAAGTTTGGATAGTGCATTTTCTATGCTCAAAACAGTTAAGAGGATAAAGCATGATTTCAGATCATTAATCTGTCCTATGAACAACTTGCACGAAATTTTAATAATGCTTTTTTGCATACTTTTTTAAGTCTCAGCCCTCTTCTTCCAACCTTAGTGTACGTATCAGGAAAATGCTTTAGCAGAAAGATTGCTCTTATTAAATTTGGTTAACAATAAAAAAAAAAGTTGCACCAGTTTAAATATGAAAGCAAGTGTTGAAATGCCTACCAAAAATATTACTTCCTGAAAATGGGTATGTTTATATACCTCCCTAGAAATAGCGCCAACTACAACCCACCAATCATCACTCAGAGAGACACACTGATAACCAATGACACACCCAGTGGGTGGAGTCGAAACGGTGGGTGAGGCATTAGCAGAATCCTCTGATTGGTCCGCTCACCGCTGGTGACGACGCTCAGCGTGTTTCGCTTGTTTTGAAATGGGAAGTTTGCAACTTTGCAAAGTTTGCAGCGCTTCTGTGCAGCCGAGCGTCCGCTAAAGAGAAACAAGCTGCTGCCTTCCCTCCGCGTATGAAGACACGGCGGAAAAGCGCCCTTTCCAGGATTCCCAGCTGGGTTTGACAGATCTGCGCGTGGGAGGGATATGGATGTTATTCCCATGTGCAGTATTTTCCAGGAGCTGCAGAGTGTCCTTGACACGGGATACCTGTCCGCACTGCCATCTTTGGAGGAGTACTGGCAACAGGTAGGCCTACTGTAAAGTAAACAACCTGTTTCATTTATCGAATACTGTGATCAAACATAGGAGTAATAAAAGCAAAGAAGTGATATAAAATCGGATTTATTTGTATATAACATTTCCTACGCTTATAATTTAACGCTTATAATTGCAACTAAATAAAAAGAATAACTTATCGGTAAATAACCGCCTATCCGACTTTGATACGTGATTTTAATTTAGCAGTAAAACCGAATGACTTCTCTTTTTACCAGTAAAATAACATTTTCTCGTTCTACGGTACATGAGTAACTTATTTTGAAAGGTGAGAGTGATTGTGTGTGCTTTATGCCCATACTGTATAAATGTTTGGGGTTTAATGTTTTTTGGAATTACTCTCTTATGCTCTTATAATGGCTGCATTTATTTTATCAGAAGTAGTATCATATTACAATTTACAACAGTGCTATCTTAATACTAAAATGCAAATATATGTAGACTACATGGATAAAGCATTAAAATGTAATTTATTCCTCTGATGGTAAAGAATTTTCAACATCATTATTCCAGTCTTCTGAGTCACGTGATCCTTCATAAATCATTCTAAAATGCTGATTTGCTGCTCAAGAAACATTTCTTATTACTATCAATGTTGAAAACAGTTGTGCTGCTTCATATTTTTGTGGAAATCGTGAAACATTTTAACTTTAAATTTTCTTGATGAATGTGAAGTTAAAAAGAACACCATTTATTTGTAATGGATTTTCTTTGTATCATAAAGGTCTTTACTGACACTTTTGATTAATTTAATGCAAATATTTCCCCTTTTTTTTAAATGAAATCTTACTGACCCCAAACTGTTGAACTTTAAATAACTTTGATATAAAATTACACACATAAGAGGCTAGTTGAGTGGTTGTCATACTTTTTACTTTAGTGAAGATTTCTCAAGGTAGGTTTATTTTTTTTATCTAGTTTACATACAGACACATAACTTAAAGTCTTGGCTACAAAGAATACGGCAGGCAAAAAATATAATCCTGTCATCATTTACTCATGCTCATGTAATTACAGACCAGATATTCAGTTTTGCTTAAAAAGTTTTGCCCAAAAGTATCAAGTGAGGAATAAACAGAAATTGAAAACATTATTGACTGATACTTGAGTATGGACTACTTATAGTAACTTTGTAATTTTTTAGAGCTTTTATTTATACTCTCTTAGTATTTATTAAAAGAGCACCTCTGAAATTCTGCTAAACCTCACATATAGCGTTCCACAGAAGTCATACAGGTTTTAATGACATGAAGGTGAAAAAATGATTACAGGATTTCATTTTAGAATTTTTCCGTTTTGTTTTAAAGATTTTCATTTAGAATGTTCACCGTTTGTTATGCTATTATATTAAATGCATATAGTGCATGTTTTCTGGTTGCTGATTGCCCTTTTCTCTCTTTTAGACTTGTCTTGAGCTTGAGCGCTATCTGCAGAACGAGCCCTACGTCTCTGCAGCTGATCTGAGATCAGTGTGTGAGTGTGACGATCTGTGGAACCAGTTTCTGCGGTGCTGTGGGACTGAAGCGAGCTCGTCCCCTCCAGAAGCTTCCGGCCCCAGTCAGGACGGGATGTCTACGGCTTCCCATTCGTCAGTCGGCAGCTGTGAGAAGATCACTGGCTCAACTGATGTGCTCACACACCCACTGGATCAGCAGCATGTCCCCACGCACACACCCCCGACGCCACCCTCCTCGCCCCCCCTCGCTCTTATAGAGGTTAAAGAGGAGGCGAGAGGGGAAGAGGTCAAAGGTGAGGGGTTATCCGAAGGGCGAAGGAGAGCTCATCGATGTTACTTCAACGGTTGCAGGAAAGTGTACACCAAGAGCTCTCACCTGAAAGCCCATCAACGGACACACACCGGTAAGCAGTTTCTATGTGAGGGTCTATAATCCTACCTGTATTTTGACTTCCTGTTGTCACAACAGTTTTCTCAGCTTTGGGAAATAAAATTTCTCTCCTTCGGATCGTGCTGAATGTCACTCCGATAATTCTGCCATCCAAAGCATTTTTTAAATGCTTTTTAAATTACAATTTTTACTCCGAATCCTGTAAACCAGACGGTATCATATTTGATACACAAATGATACACGCATGCATGATCACAACTTTGCTGAAAATCATGTTATAAACATCTGATTGATAGTTTATACTTTCGCGAATAAAAAGGCCTTTTATTATAATTTAAAAAATTTCAACCTTCAGGTCACACCCTCTGTCAAATCAAATCTTTAATGATTTTTTTATAAAGCAAATGTAAGAATAACTTTTATATTGTTATTAATATTTCAATATTAACACTAATTAACTGGACTGAAGCAACCTAGGTATACTAGATTATCCATACATAATTTCCTAGAAAAATCATGTTAAAATATGAGTATCAAAATTGATACATCAGGTTTTTGAGGAACATTTATTTGTAGACAATGTCTTAATCATTATTGTCTTGCATTACATCATGTTTTGCCCCACAATAAAAAAAAGACTACAACTATAGAGCTTTGATCATAAAATATATAGAGATAGAGAAATGTTATTGAGATCTCATTGTTTTACATTACAAGCTAATTTAATCTTACTTTTTGGCCATACAAATATCAGCATCTGCACCAAATTGCATATTTGTTCAATTTGGACCTTAAAGGGGACCTATTTTTCCCCTTTTCACAAGATGTAAAATAAGTCTCTGATGTCCCCGGAGTGTGTATGTGAAGTTTTAGTTCAAAATACCCAACAGATCATTTTCTACAGCATGTTTAAATTGTAACTTTTTGAGGCTCAGAAAAACGCACCGTTTTAGTGTGTATCCCTTTAAATGCAAATGAGCAGCTGTTGCCGGCCCAGAGGGCGGAGCCTCACGAGCTCGCAGGACGTGTGTCAGGACAATCTCTCATCTCACGGAATGATAATATCAAAACATAAACTCTCAGTGGCCGTGTTCATTTCGATGCCCACAGAGCCAGATAATATATGCTGTATGAGACTGAACAGGTATAGTCTAGTTTAATTACGGTTATAACTTGTTTATCCATCTTTCTTTTATCCACTATTAGTACAAGCATGTTGTAGCGGACCGCGTCCGAATGTTGTAAAAATATACTGATGAGTTCAATGAAGTTTATTGTACATCACACAAAAGATGAAGCGTCAATTTCACTCTAGAGAATCACTGTAAGAGCTGAATAAACACTGTAATGTTATAAGAAGTCCGCATTAAAGTATTATCCATAAACTCTCTCCCTCTCTCTTTCAATATTATCAACATACACAGCGAAGTACAAAAAACACTAGTTACAACTAACAGAAAACAAATATTATACACACCTTTTCAGGGGGTCCTTAATAAACTGGTAAACTGTATATCCGTAAAACAACTCCTATGAACTGTAATAAAGTGCGCGCTCTCATTTTCATTACTGCCATGATCACTAATGTTAGGTCTATCACTCCAGTAAATAAACAGAGCTATGTGGATTAATACATCCAGCTACACAACACCAACAACGCTTCTCGTCAGTGCAGCAATGGCGGATGTGGACAACTCTCAACTCGCTGTGAAGTCGATCAGGGCGGTTCTATGTTAGAACCGCAGTGTCCGTCAACACTCGTGGGCGGGGCCTGTGGCTTTAGAGACGTCACAAAAGCAACATTCTGAAAACAGGTCGTTGGGAGACACTGCTTATGATTTATGGGGATTTACAAAATAGGAGTGGGTGGATTTTTATCACTGCTGGGTGGTTGTGTACACACACTGCCATCACACATTTATGTCCAAACACCATGCAAAAGTGAATATTGCATAATAGGTCCCCTTTAAATTTTTTTTTTTCCTTTCTGAAGTATGAGCTTCATATTCTCTCTATATTATGCTATTTAAAGGAGCAGTATGTAGGATTGTGGCCAAAACTGGTACTGCAATCACCTTCAAATTACTGTAGAGCGGTGTATCCCCTTCCCCTCCTCCCTGACTCGAGGTTGCCAGATAGGCTGCAGGATACAGCAGGAACGTAGGCTGCTACAGAAGCTTCCAATGGCAAGTGACGAATCCTACACAGTAGGCTAAGGTTTTTTTTCTGTTAATTATGTTTATGCTTCAAATGAAAGATGTTTTGCAAAGTAATTATATATCGCAAACATTTACTAATGGCGATTAGCCAAATATAATAGTAAAGATGTACGCTCGTATGTGACAGTACATTGTTAGAACAGTAGCTGTTAGTATACTAACGGTAGGTATCTGTCACTAACGTAAGTACAAGCACAAGCCTCGGTCACTGTGTGTAATCGATATCAAAGATACAGCTATTCATTTAGCTGACACTATAAGTGAAAGCGACCAGCTGTATTTTTTAACTTACTCTGCAGTACAAGTCCATAACGCTAAAATATGTGATGTGAAAGATTACATGTCATTCTATTATTTTTGGCTGTAGAACTTGCATGATAAACAAGTAGGCTACAAAACGTTCAAAGTGGGACACATTATTCACATAATAGGCTACAATGTGCTTTTCATTGGTGTTATGGACGTTAGAAAAAGTAATTTTACCGTGGAATTGCGCCTATAGTGCTTCCAATTCGATGACCCACCTCCTCCATATGAGCTAACGTAACGTTACTTTGCACAAAAATGCATAACTTTGTTCGACTGTCATGAATATTTGAAATGTCCATTTACATCAAGTACAAGTTAGCCAAACATAGATGAATCTTACCTGTCCAGAAATTCTTCTCCGTTTTCAGCCGTCTCCATCTTTCAAAGGCATCTCCTATACAGATCCTTGTTTTATTTCGGACTTTGTAACGAAGTATTTCGGATTCATAACGAGTTTATCAGTTTATCTGATTCGGAACGTTAGACTTTTTTTTTTATCCGATTCCGACACGTTTGTAGCTGCAGCTGTGGTAACTAGCAGAGCTGGCAATCCGGATGCCGCAACACTACTGACTTCGTGATTGGTAGATACGTGGAGTGTGACGCATCAGACCAAAACACAACATGATAACATCAACATCAGTTGAGGGCTGCAACTTCACTTTTTAAATGACAATATCCTGGCCGGACTACTGTTGTCAGTGATATAAGTATTTGAAATGAACGTGATTTCTTAATGTCTAGTGACATATCAGGGCCATTTTATGATTAATTTAAATACATTTCTTACATACAGCTCCTTTAAGTCTTAAAAGCCTGATGTTTCAAGTATGATGCGCAAAACACACGTGCAAAAGTTTCTAATATTTTGTCTAAAGGTTCGAACAGTTTACTGAAATGACGAACAGTCATTTGAAAACATAAAATTTTGGGGCATTTTTATTTCATATGTCAGGCTTTACAGGGTTAATGCTTCACGAAATGATAACAGACTGAGGACTTGGGGGATTCTTAGGGAATGCACTGTACACTTTGAATGCATTGTAAGTCGCATTGAATAAAAACGTCTGCCAAGTGCATGAATGTAAATGTCTCCTCTTCACAGTTTCAGTGCATGCATGCACAGTATGCGTTGATTCCCATGTGGCGCTGCCATTGCGTTCTAAATATTCCAAAAATGAACATTATTCAGAGGCGGCTGTGACCTCCTGCTCTGGAGCCGAATGCTTGAAGAGTGTGTGTAAATGTGGTTTGGTGACTCCCTAAATTCTTGGAATGCTCATTCTTAATGATGCTGTCATACACTCTAGGAACACAGATTACAACACTGTATACACACTGTTCATCTTGAATGCAATCTCAAAGAATGTTTGCAAAATTGACTGACTTCACTAAAAACTAAGACCATAAAGAAACCCAGATCAAAGCTCACCATGTAGACGTGGGCTTGTGGTTAAGTATGTGCTTTTCTTTATATCCTTTGTTGGTTTTCAAATGTCCTCTAAATACACAAATTGACAAAAGCCTAAAAATAAAACCCTGAAAGAATCATTGACACCACAACAATGTTTAATACATCTTTAAAAATAACAGTTCCAAAAGGCGTTTTTTTCGCAACGATGCCATAGAAGAACAATTTTTCGTTCCCCAAAGAACCTTTCACTTACCAGCATTTTTTTATTAGTGTGAAGAACTAAAAGAACGACTATAGCACTATACTTTGAATATTCATGACTTCAGTGATGCTTCTCCAGACACCTTTTTATAGTTTTTCTTATAAAACTTGATGGATTTGTCATAATAACTTCCACAACTAATCTCTCCTCATCTCTATTTGATAGTTAACTCTTTCTTTCTTTCTTTTTAGTTAAGTTGCCAGCCACCGCTAGCGTTTTTGATCATTTTCTAAAAAAATTCTTGGCCCCAAGAATATTTTGTCTGAATATCTGAACATCCATTTTATTATAGTTTCATACATTCTTTTTTGAGAGAATCACGTTTTTTTTTTTTTTTGTCAAAGACGACATTCAGATCGGATTCAGAACGATGATCAAAACATAGATGGAGTAAATCGAGTCTATCAACACCCCTAATGCCTGCACGGTCCTATACCTCTTCCTGGGTCAGCATTTTATTTGGTAACATTGGGTTTTGATATGCAGTTGAATGTTGATGATTGTGTTATTTTACATAATGTGTATGATTACATATGAGGCAGAGCTGCCAACTTTTGAGTTTAGCTTGGCGTGAGACTACCCGGTTTGAAGCACAATCTCTGTCTCGCGTGCGCGCTCGCTCTAGATTACGGGAGATTTTAACTATTTTGCGGTATAATTAGTCGATCACGAGTGGCTCAACAGGTAGATCTATAGATAAACTCATCTTTCAGGCATTTGACCGACCGGGTTGACACTTCAGCGTGAGAAATCGGGAGTGTGGCGTGTGAGCGTGTGAAACCAATCAAATGCGTGTGTCTCACGGCCAATGAGTGAGAGTTGGCAGCCCTGTATGAGGTCACTTGTTTCTGGATCATCTTCGCAAGTTCGCATGTGTTTTGCTCAGGAGATTCAGTACTCTTTCAGAAGATGTTATAGCGCCCCCTAGCGTATAACAGTGGAAACACGGAAAGCCGGAAAATTCCGTCAATACCTAGAAGCGTTTTCTCACAAATCACGGAAATTTCCATCAATGATGGGGAAAGAGTTAATATACATGAGGATCGTTACTACGGTCCAATGAGATTTCAGTGGTTTGAGCTACCTAGAACAACACAATAATTAGAAACAAAGAAAATGACAAAATGTATAGGACTGCTTACAGTAAATATACCACTTGTATATTTATTCCATCACGTCACATGACATGCAGTTTAAAAATATAATATTTTATTTTTTAGAAAGTGTTTACTTTGAATTATTTTACAAATTTATATTTTTACATTTTTATGAACCACACCGTTATTAGCTTTTCATCAACTCATAGACACCGTTTTTGGAGTCCCTGAATTAGCCTATGTGTGATGTTATGTTGAAAATACAGTAAGACCTTCAGTACTAAATAGTGAGTATTGTCGTGTGTTTGCTCGCCCCCTGCAGGTGAGAAGCCGTACAGGTGTTCGTGGGATGGCTGCGAGTGGTGCTTCGCTCGAAGTGATGAACTGACAAGGCACTTCAGAAAACACACTGGAGCGAAACCCTTCAAATGCAGCCGCTGCGACAGGTGACCTCGAGTGTGTGTGTGTGTGTGCGTGTGTGCATGTGTGTGTGCATGTGTGCGTGTCTGTGTGTGTGTGATCGGACACAGTGTTTCCAGACACAGATTTTTAGCTATATGTAATCATTATCTTCTTTCAGGTGTTTCTCTCGTTCTGATCATCTGGCTCTTCACATGAAGCGACACATCTGAACGAGAGGAGTAAGGGACAGACGCAATGGTACAGCACAATAGTGAACAGAATTTGTGCGTAAGAAACCCAAATTGTTGCACCTTCTTGCCAATTATATGCTTTCAGCAAAAGGGAAAGAGAGTTTGTTCCCATGCTGGAGACATTTGACTTGTTGATTCAAGTTATATATGATTTAAGTATCCATATATTTGCAGGCTTTGCAATTTGCAGTATATTAATTTCACTCTGCTTCATAATAAAAATAAAATCTTCGTCCACACAGAACATGCACCATTTTACCATAGCAAATTCTGCCTGCTTTTCCATTCTGCACTAAAAATTATCCGCACCACAAAAACTAGTTTATATTTGTAGAAATTATATTTAAAAAAAAAGAAACTGCACCAAAGGCGTTACAGTATGTAAGTAAACATACTTTACTAGTGTGTATATATATATATATATATATATATATATATTTAAAAAAAGTGTATATATATATATATATATAAGATAAGCTTTATTTTGTATAACTTTTAAAAGTTAAGTAACACTTTACACACTGAAAACTCTCTGCTTTATTGTGGAGCAGACATGTTTTATCCAGAGCATCTATGTGTCCATGTAGTTGATAAGATGAATAAACGTGTTTATTGCTGTTTATTGCATCTATCGTCTATAGTTTGCAAATGACCTGCTTCATCCAGGAGTTACAGGTTCATTAATTGTGCTGATATTACTGGTAATAAAACCGTTTTAACCACTAAAGCAACAGAATTGCTAAGAATTGCTTAAAATCATGCTCTTGAGCTGAAATAGGAATCATTTATCAAGAATTATTTTGGCCAGTTAAAGTTCAATTTCGGCCTAGAAATGTTGGATGAAAGTGGAAAATCCAATAATAATTGGATACTGTGTATTTTGTGTCATAAAGACTGTCTGAATTGTGTTATTGAATGATTATTACCTAGAGAGAAGAACTGGATTTGTGTAGTATGCTGTAATGTTATGTAATGTTAAAAGAAGCATCAGGAACTTTCACTGGCAGTTCTCTGGTTACTGAGCGCATATTGACATGATGTTGGCGGAGCTCCTCAGATGGAGCTCTAGCATTTGTTGTCCAGATGTTTAAAGCCCTGCAGGTGTTACAGAGACAAGGGTGTTCACTCACAGGGAATGATAATATGAAAGCTGTTCATGTCTAACTGGAATTCACAATATCTTCAGGGGAATTTAATATACACTCCAATATTATTCCTTAAAAGAGTAGTTCGCTTTAAAATGAAAATTAGCCCATGACTTACTCACCCTCAAGCCACCCTTGGTGTATATGCCTTTCTTCCTTCAGACGAATACAATCAGAGTTATACTAATAAACACCCTGACGCTTCTGAGCTTTATAATGCCAGTGGATTGCAACCATCAGATTGAAGCTCAAAAACGTGCATCCATCCATCATAAAAGAACTCTACACAGCTCCGGGGGTTAATAAAGGCCTGAGGCAAAGCGATGAGTTTGTGTTAGAAAAACATTCATATTTAGAACTTTATAAAGTAAAATAACTAGCTTCCGGCCAAACAAACCGATCCGATTTAAGTGTAAAGCGCAACTTGTGACGTCGGTAGTAGGGTAGTGCGTCATAGCGTAGCGTAAATATCAGCAGTACGTCGCATTACTTGCGAAGTTGCGCTTTGCACTTGAGTCGGATCCGTATGTTCGTTTGGCCGGAAGCTAGTTATTATAAATTTAAAATAAGTTTTAAATACGAATATATTTATTACACGCATCATTTTGCTTAAGAAGGACTTTATTAACCCCCGGAGCTGTGTAGAGTTCTTTTATGATGGATGGATGCACGTTTTTGAGCTTCAATCTGATGGTTGCAATCCACTGCCATTATAAAGCTCAGAAGCGTCAGGGTGTTTATTAATATAACTCTGATTGTATTCGTCTGAAAGAAGAAAGTCATATACACCTAGGAGTAAATCATGGGCTAATTTTCATTTTAAAGTGAACTACTCAAACATTTTACATTTGGTTCATGCTATTTGAACAATAGAATGAAAGTTACACAATTTCCTGTACCATGATCATTTGTAACCTTTCAAATATCTGCCTAGGGGGTCTGATGCTTTTGTTTAATTATGAAAATGGTACTTTTTGTTTGCCTTTTATTGTCGTTTTCTTTGTTAAAAGCAGATATATATGAAGCACCAATATAGAGTAACATTTTTATTCTATCTTTGTAAATACATTTTATACTACAACTATAATAAATGATTTTTATAAACCTCTGTTTTGTAGTTTCTTTATTATACAATCTGCAAAAAATTACACATTAGATTATCATTCTTACAGGCCTGGACTGCTGCACTTCATGCATTAGAGATAAAAGAGGGATCCTGTATCAGAGACAATAAAGATCCACAGGACTGTGTGGAAACAAAGACTCTTCTGGAACATTGTGTACTCCAAAATATGATGCACTTTGTTCAGTGTTACAATAAATGTTCAGTACTGCAAGTTCATTGGAGTGTTTTATAGACTTGTTCCTCTACATGAACTTAGAACAGATGCTCTACAGGCCCACCGTAACACACAAAAACACTGGGAAAGAAACTTTCAAATTCTGACTTAATTAGGACTTTAGTTCTGTAGTTCAATAACATTTTAGTTCTGAAAAGAAAACAAAATAAATGTTTTATAACATAAACATATTCAGATTAATTAATATGCAGAAAACGTTAAATTCAAAACAAATCTGCAATACTTAAATGATACATGGACTTTGTCTTCCATATGTAATAAGCTATGTTAGGCAGTGGCTCAGTGATTCATGTAGGTTGTCTACAAACCGAAATGTTGGTGGTTCGATCCCCGGTTACACCTGACGAAGTGTCGAGGTGTCCATGAGCAAGACACCTAACCCCAGCTGCTCCTGACGAGCTGGATGGCGCCTTGCATGGCTGACACCGCCGTCTGTGTATGAATGAGTGAGTGAATGTGAGGCAAATATGTAAAGCGCTTTGGTGGCCATTGGGTCTGTGAAAGCGCTATATAAATGCAGTCCATTTACCATTTACCATTTTACCACACATGAATATAAACAAAGTAAATCCCCTTCAAATAACGTTTGTATCAATTACATCTTGGCGACATTAAAAATGTTAAGAATCATTCATCCAGTCATGAAACAAAGACATTCATTCAAACCGATTTTTAAAAATAATACAAATAATTCAAATGAATTAAATATTTTTAAAATAGACAGAGTAAATTACACACTATTTTGAAGAAGAAAAAAAATCTTTGTATGGAAAATGACCTCTAGCAACAAACATTATCAGTTTAAAACTTTCAAATATTTAACCCTAATGGTTAACTCCCTATAATGCCCAAAAAGATTATTTTGAAGCACCCTCCTTTTCTAAGTACTTGACCCCTATGTTTAAACAGCGTGACCCCTGTTTCCCTGCTTCTACTGACATCTCTTGGTCATTTGAGGAAGTGTTAAATGGTCAGATATTTAAAAAACCATGCATCATGCATTCCATCTCCTTTATAAAAAATTATATTTATAAACATTTATAAAAGTTATATAAACTGCATTTTACTTGTTCAAATTTATATATTTTTTTTTATTATTGCCCATACTTTTATTTTGCAGCAGCGTTGCAGCCGGTTAAGGTCGCGTTTAGTGCGCATGCGCTGAGTACAGCATGCCATGGGACATGGAAGGAAAAGGACATAGCTTTAATCGTAACGGAAACATGAATCTAGGATATCACATGAGTTTAAACTTTTAACTTAACTCATAATCACAGTAGTTATTAGAGACAGTGGATTTAAGCATCTAAAATGTTTCGTAAAAGTAAGACAATTATTACGAAACTCAAAAATTTGAGGTGAGTTGAATTGAATGTTGAATTGAACTTCTGTCCTTCGGTTTCAGAAATCCGTGTGATCTGATTTAGGCCGTTATTCACATTTTAATTGTCTTTAATATAGCATGTCAGATCATTGTTATTACCGGACAGCGTGTTTATATGTATAACTTTGACATGTATGATGTAAGCCACTGAGAAAAGCTCAGTCATGCTGATTCGTGTGATCTGTAAGTCTGATGAATGAATGAGTGGTTTGTAGTTTGCAGGGTTCATGGAGGACCAGAGGCAGCTCTGCTGTAGAGAGAGCACTGCAGTACACAGTGGGACAGAAAATCCACGGATTCACTGTTCAAGAGGTAAAAAAAGAGTAAACAAATCATGAAAATACATGTGCTTGTGTTGTTTCTGTTTCATCACATACAGTGAAGCAGGTATGACATTTTGATAGCTTCTAAAAACTAAGACAAGATTCAACCAAGATCTATTGCATTGTGTACATTTAAACTACAATCGCTGTAATGCACATCTCTAGTGCTTTGCTTTAGTTTAGTAAATCCTCAGATGAAATAATAGTCAGAAAAATCGTCCTTTTTTTACGGAACCATTTAGACAAAATATGTAAGAGACATTTTAAAGTTTGTTGTTGTTTATATGGCCAGAAAATTTGTAATGTAAATCAATGAGATTCTTAATACAGTGTAGCTGCAGACTACTTGCATAAAATGCATATAAATATTATTTGTCATATCAGTTCAAATAATCAGATGTTTGAATAGTGCCTTAGTAAGATGATATTTAAATGCTGTATAGTATTAAAACATAATGCAATTCAATCCATTGATGATTGAAAGACACAAAAAAAGCCTGATGGATCGTACTCTTGATGCATATTAACATTATTTTACAAAAAAATTATGTTTGGATAACCAAGCAAATCTAAGTTGCTTCAGTCCAGCAAATGTTCATCTTGAAATAACCCTAAGCCTAACCAACAATATAAAAGTTAATATTATTTTTATTTTATAAAACTCATTAAAAATGTCACTGTGTCCCTCATCCTGTAGGTGGATGTTTTATGAACTATCAATATTATGAACTATAAATAATATGCCAAGAGGCATGTAGTAGATTTTGGACAAGAGGTTAATCAGCAAAATTTGAATCATGCTGAGGCCTTAGAAATCCAATGTATCAAAGATGATACAGTAGATTCTATAGGGATAATTATCTTTTTTTATGAGCTATTATGCTATGCTAAGCTATGCTAACTGTCAAACTGGAAAGTATTTCAAATATCATCAGTGATTGTCCTCCTGACTGTCACAGCATTGATAGACATTTTGTATGGATGTCAAGGTGTCTTTGTGCTGACATAGATTGTGTTTTTTTTAGGTTACAGCAGTGCCGGATTTGTTTCTAACTGCCGTTAAACTCTCCCATAATGCAACAGGAGCTCAGTATCTTCACGCAGCCCGAGACGATTCCAACAACCTCTTCAGGTACAGTCTGTCTGCGTCTGATGGAGACTGATATGCTCTGTACATTTGAACCCCATTAAATGCCCGGATGATGTTCCTCTGCATGTGTGTTATTGTAGTGTGCAGTTTCGTACCACGCCGATGGACAGCACCGGTGTTCCTCACATTCTGGAGCACACGGTTCTGTGTGGCTCCCAGCGCTTCCCCTGTAGAGACCCCTTCTTTAAGATGCTCAATCGCTCTCTCTCCACCTTTATGAACGCCTTCACAGGTACTTCCCGATGTGTGTTTATGTTTAAGTGAGTGTATGTGTGTGATTTGATTTAGTCTGATTAAATCTATCTCTCTCCCCAGCGAGTGATTACACAATGTATCCGTTCTCAACTCAGAATGCCAAAGACTTCCAGAACCTTCTGTCGGTCTATCTGGACGCTGTTTTCTTCCCCTGTCTCAGAGAACTGGACTTCTGGTAAAGGCCATAACTCCGATAATGTAATTAATGGCACATAAATTGGTTTTGAAAGGGATTTAATGGGGTTTTTTTCAGGCAGGAGGGCTGGAGGCTGGAGCACGAGACCCCCACGGACCCCTCGAGTCGTGTGGTGTTCAAGGGTGTGGTGTTCAACGAGATGAAGGGAGTGTTTGTAAGAAAACTCCTCTGTGCTCTTCTGATTTAAAAAAAATATATATCAGTAATATATAGAAGTAATATCTATAGAGCTGCATGGATGATAGATCCGTGACCTCATAAACTATCTTTCAAAAGTTTGGGGTCAGTAAGTTTTTTGTTTTGTTTACCGTATTCATTACAGATGTATTAAATGAATCAAAAGTGACAGTAAACTTTCTTTTCATCAGAGAATCTGGGGAAAAAAATGTATCATGGTTTTCACAAAAATATGAAGCAGCACAACTGTTTCCAACAATGATAATAATAAGAAATGTTTCTTAAGCAGCAAATCAGCATATTAGAATGATTTCTGAAGGATCATGTGACACTAAAGACTGGAGTAATGATGCTGAAAATTCAGCTTTACATCAGAAATAAATTACTTTTTAATATATATTTTAATAAATATTTTTTTATATATTTTAAATTGAAACTAGGTTTTTTAATTGTAATAATGTTTCGACCTTTGCTGTTTTTGATTGAATACATTTTTGAAAAATTGAAAAAACTGTATTTTTGATTGAATACATGTAGCTTGAGCATAAAATAAACATAAGAGACTTCTTTCAAAAACCAACCCCAAACGTTTGAATGGTAGTGTAGGTAGCGGCCAATGTTATATTTTCCTTAAAGGAATAGTTCACCAAAAAATGAAAAATCTGTCATAATTTACTCACCATGAAGTTGAATGAATTTCTTTCTTCTGCTGAACACAAAATATGATATTTTAAAGAATGTCGGTAACCAAACTGTTAATGGACCCCATTGACTTCCATAGTAGGAAAAAAAATATACTATATAAGTAAATGTTTGGTTTCTGACATTCTTCAAAATATCTTCTTTTATTTTCAGCAGAAAAAAAGATATTCATACAGGTTTGGAACAACTTCATGGTGAGTAAATTATGATATTTGTAAAAGATAAATATCTGCATATGCCCATAGATGTCATCATTGCATCCTTAAATACACATAATAATAAGCTTCATAATGCACACATCCATATACTGAATATATCTGCCCATAATTACAAATAGCATGGAAGTTAAAATGTTACTGCTGGATGTCACATTTACATTTATTTGAGTTTCTTATGATGTTATAATTATTTTAGACTAACAAATGTTTCTGTTACTCTTGAATATGTTGTGTGTGTAGTCAGATAATGCTCAGCTATACGCTCAGCACCTGCAGAATAAACTCCTGCCGGATCACACATACTCTGTTGTGTCCGGAGGGGAACCGCTGGCCATCCCTGACCTGACCTGGGAACAGCTCAGACACTTCCACGCCACACACTACCACCCCAGCAATGCACGGTACACACGTTAAACACCAGGACTCACTAAATGAATGTAGCAGAAAAGCAGACAATACTCATTGCCTGTTCTGCGTGTTTATTGCAGGTTCTTCACATACGGGGACTTACCGTTGGAGCAGCACCTACAGCAGATAGAGGAAGAGGCTCTGTCTAAATTTGAGAGAACAGAACCCAACACTGCAGTTCCTCCCCAAATGCTCTGGGACAAACCTGTACGTTACACAATACACACATGAGAATGACCTGTAAAATGAACACATTCAATTCAAGTTTGTGAGTTTTGTTCATTGTTCAATATTTTTGCTCAGAGAGCGGATCATGTGACTTGCGGGCCTGACGCACTGGTTCCTGACCCCATGAAACAAAACACACTCAGCATGAGCTATCTGCTGGGAGAGTGAGTGGACAAATATTCAGTTTCTTTTTCTTTTCATTTCTAGTGTTGTCACGTTTGTTACATGAGTAATAAAATTAAAAACAAAGAATCATAATAAAGGTAACGGGTTGTTTGTCTATTGAAATTAGACAAAGACTTTATGTGCCATGGTTATCACAACGTCAAACATCATAATTTCAGATTTTTAAATCACTCCCAAAACTTTGCAGTTTGTACTTAGCAATATGAAAAATAAAACTTTTTATTCAAATTATGAATGGGTATTGAAAGCAAGCAAAGTAGTAGTTCTGGGACTTTTGACAACACTAGTCATTTCATTTTTTTCAAGTTTACCTCTCTGACCTCATGTCTATGTGTGTTTCAGCATCACAGACACGTTTGAGACGTTCACTCTGAGTCTCCTCTCCTCTCTGATGATCTCTGGTCCAAACTCTCCCTTCTACAAAGCCCTGATCGAGCCCAATATCGGTTCAGACTTCTCCTCTTCAGTGGGGTACGTCGTTTGACAAGACTTTAAAATCACTTCCTCTCTGATCAGTGAGATTGGAGCTTTATAAATGTGTGATTCGTGCAGGTTTGACGGCAGCACCAGACAAGCGTCTTTCACCATCGGTCTTCAAGGCATAGCGGAGGCCGACACTGAGGCGGTCAAACGCATCATTGCCCAAACCATCGATGACATCATTGCGTGAGTACAGATTGGATGACCGTTTTATTTTATATTATTATAAAATATATTCTTATATTATTATTTTGACTGAGAGAATCTGAATTTGCTTATGATGTCCACTTTGCACAAAAGCACTAAATGAATAAATAAATTGCAGAACTGGTTTTGAAGAGGAGCAGATTGAAGCTCTGCTGCACAAAATTGAGATTCAGATGAAACATCAATCCACCAGCTTCGGCCTAGCTCTCACTTCAGTGAGTAAACTCACACACACACACACACACACACACACACACACACACACACACACACACACACACACACACACACACACACACACACACACACACACACACACACACGTAGTGTTTCCATGTTTTATTGGGACTTTCCATAGACATAATGATTTTTATACTGTACAAACTGTATGTTCTATTCCCTTACACTAACCCTACCCCTAAACCTACCCATCACAGAAAACTTTCTGCATTTTTACATTTTCAAAAAACATCACTTAGTATGATTTATAAGCTGTTTTCCTCATGGGGACCAAAAAATGTCCCCACACAAACAAGGATTTCAGATATTGCCATGTCCCCATAAGGTAGGCTTTACCAGGCCACACACACACACACACACACACACACACACACACACACACACACACACACACACACACGTGTACTTGTATTTTTTAAATGTGTTTTTCTTGCTACTTTTATTGAATGTTATGGAAAAAGACAAGAATGTTTTCTGCATAAGCGACATTGGTTAACATGCACATTCTAATACTATTCTATGACTCTGACAACTGCTGTTGTTCTTAAAGGGGCAAGTTCACCAAAAAAAATTTAAATTCAGTTACTCTTGTCATTTCAATTCCTTCAGTTCTCGCCATCTCCCAAAAGCCAAGCCAATGTGATTCTACTTTTATTACTAGGTCTGTCGTGTCCTCTTTTAGCAATTAGACTCTCCTCCGTTTCTTATTTTTAAAAAAAAATGTGATTCCCCACGGAGGTTGGAGATTTATCATGCTCCGTATCAACCTTTCTCGCTCGTGACAAATAACCTATGTCACTCCCACACCATACATGCGTCAAAGTAGCTGGAGCAACTTCTTTCCATTTACGGATATGATGAGACACGCATACGCTTGGAGAGAGTGACGTATATACGCAATTTCCCGCAAAAAACATCCAGGCAATTCTTAAATATGAACACTTATAATAGACTTTTATTAGTGTAATAGTGAATCAGGGTTAGACAAAAACACGTTTTGAAAGATGGATGGATGATGGATTGACTCTTAAATTTTGTTAATTTTGAAACAAAAAAGTTGGATAGTGTACCTTTAGTTTTTTTTTTTTTTATATATTTATGAACGTTTCATTATTTTTGTACGAGTCAGTATGTTTTTTTATCTTTTGTTTTTTTACAAGTTAGTTCGTTTTAGGAGATTCTACTAGATTTTCAAAACTTTCAACTTTCAAAAACTTGCTCACACTTGCTCAAAACGAGTCAGTATGTTTTTTATCGTTTGTTTTTTTACAAGTTAGTTCGTTTTAGGAGATTCTACTAGATTGTCAAAACTTCAAAACTTTCAACTTTCAAAAACTTTCTCACACTTGCTCAAAAAAAAAACTTGCATGGCAAAAATGAAATTTTTGAAGATCTCAGAAGATCTGTCTCTCTGTCTGTCAGTATATTGCATCCTGCTGGAATCATGATGGTGATCCGGTGCAGCTGTTGAAGATCAGTGAGAGTGTGTCCAGATTCCGGCAGTGTTTGAAGGAGAACCCTCGCTACCTTCAGGAAAAAGTCCAGCATTACTTTAAGGTAATATTCTTTATTTTTTTCAGTCAGTCAGACTAATTATTTGGCTCCGTTGATAATGCAGTGAATGTTTCTTTGTGCATCACATGCCATGCCTAATGCTAATAGTGTGCTTTTTACACCTTTAAATCCTGCATTTATTAAGCATGACAAAATGTGCTAGATAGCAATAACAACAGGTAATCTAGGGAAATGTAAGGTTGTTTAAATTATATCAATTAAAAAATGAACGTTGGCAGCCCTACAATATTAAATCTTATAATCTTATCAATATTAAATTAAATATAAATAACTTAATATATTGAAACCATAATACTAAAGGAAAAATAGAAAATAAAAATTAAATCAAAACTAAATTTAAAATTATTATGGTCATAATAGAAAAACATGATTGTTTGTTTTCATGATTGCAGTGTTGTTGTTTTTTATGCATTAAAAACATTTGCTTCAATAACATGTCTGTTCTTTTGTGTTTCAGAATAACAATCATCAATTGACCCTTTCCATGAGTCCTGATGAGAGATTCTTGGAGAAACGGGCTGAAGCTGAGGAACACAAACTACAGCAGAAGATACAGATCCTCAGCGACGCAGACCGCAGAGACATCTATGAGAAAGGTACGCTCACGAGACCAGGAAGGACAATCATTTTTAGTCTCATTCTGCTGCAGAGATTAAACCTTGTTGTTGTTTCAGGTTTGCAGCTGTTAGCTGCTCAGAGCACAACTCAAGACGCTTCCTGTCTACCTGCATTAAAGGTGTCCGACATTGAGCCGATCATTCCCTACACATCTGTACAGCTGGAGAGTGCAGGTAAAATGCACATGCATACATGTAGCAAGCAAATTAAACGTTGAAAATGTAGATGCAAAAGCCATTTACTGTATTTACTAACTCTGTATCTGTAGGTGGTGTACCTGTTCAGTACTGTGAGCAGCCCACCAATGGCATGGTTTATTTCAGAGCCATGTGCAACCTTAACTCCCTCCCCGAAGACCTCAAGATCTACGTTCCTCTGTTCTGCAGCGTCATTACCAAGTATGAAACCCTTTGTGCTGCTTTATGACTGATACAATCTGTAATATAGAGTGTACAGTATCCAACATTCAGTCAGACCAGTCTGTTAGAAAATATGCTATCGATAAAGTCAATAAAATTGTTTTTTTAATGTTTTTAGAAGAAGTCTCTTATTCTCACCAATGCTACATTTATTTGATAAAAATGCATTAACAACACTAATATTGTGAAATATTTTTACAATTTAAAGCAACTGTTTTCTGTTTGAAATTAACTTGAATAGTCTTTGGTGTCACAACTGTACTTCAGAAATCATTCCAATATGCTGATTTGCTGCTCAAAAAACATTTCTTATTCTCAATGTTGAAAATTGTGATACATTTTTTGAAGAATCGAAGGTTCAACATAACAGCATTTATTTGAAATTTAAATTTTTGTAATATAAGACATGTCTTTATTGTCGCTTTTGATCAGTTTAATTTAATGCATCCTTGCTGAATAAAAGTATTAATTTCTTATAAAAAGAAAAACAAATCTTGCTGACCCCAAACTTTTAGACAGAAGTGTAAGTAAATAACTAATGTAATGCTGATGTAATCTCAGGTTAGGCAGTGGGGAGCTGAATTATCGTCAGCAGGCCCAGCGTATTGAGCTGAAGACTGGAGGCATGTCTGTATCTCCACAGATCATTCCAGACACTGAGGATCTTGATCTGTACGAGCAGGTATCACTCTTTCTTCCTCATCCATCATATGACTTTGTATAAATATGATGCTCTTTTTTTTTGCAAGTACATTGGAGTAGAGCTAAAAGCTAAGAACTGGTAGCCAGAAGCTTGAAGGTTTGAAACCACATTTTTCTGGGAATTTTTTTTCTTTTCTTTTTTTCTCTGATATTTGAACTTGTTACTTGCATTGGAGTGAGTGTGCAATCTATGTCTTTATTTGTGTTTTTTAGGGTATTATCCTGTCGTCTTCTTGTCTGGAGCGGAATCTACCTGACATGCTTCAGCTGTGGAGTGACATATTTAACTGGTTAGTCTTGTTTATAGAGAAAATAAATCTTAAAACTGAATCTTTCAATCTCTGTGCAAGTCTAATTATATTAAACTGAATTGGCCCTGCACATCTCCAGCCCTCGTTTTGATGATGAGGAGCGTCTGCGTGTGCTGGTCATGATGTCAGCTCAGGAGCTGTCCAATGGTATCTCTTACTCCGGTCACATGTACGCTATGACACGGGCGGCTCGATCCCTCACGCCCACAGCAGACCTGCAGGAGACCTTCAGCGGGATGGACCAGGTGAGTGATGATGAGACATCCTGATGCTGTTTTCCAGCCTTTGAGGGAATAAAATTGTTTAATAAATTTATGATATTTTCAATTTTAGGTCAAGTTTATGAAAAGAATCGCTGAGATGACTGATCTGACTTCAGTTTTGAGGAAACTTCCCCGGATAAAGAGACACCTTTTTAACCCTGAGAACATGAGGTAAACATCAACCACAGTACTTTACAATATATGTAGTGTAAGGGGTGTACAGTCAAAGACCCAGAACCAGATATGAAGAATGAAGACCCAGAGTCAGACATTGTCTATAATCATGAATACCAGAATATAAGCACTAGGTTTTTTTTTTAATTAAATTTTTTTTTAAATAAAATTATGATTTCCAAATCCTTGTATTATAAACAAAGTTGGATGGTTAATCCATTATTTTCACTACCCCTTTTATAGACCCTTTAGGTTCAAAACACAATGGTTGTCTAACTAAAAATAAACAACAAACAAATAAAATATTAATAATTAAGGCCCATAATAATCGATGTAAGCACTTTAAGTCTTTACTGAAATCATCCTTCAGTTTACAGTCACATAGCATGTACCATTTTAATTGTATAACATCTTATACCCTTTTTTGTTTGTTTCAAAAATAGAAATAAAATAAAACAAATTCACATCATCATTTCAGTCATTATTTTACCACTAAAATATAGGATCGTTCCCCATTCTGCTTAATAAAGCTTTTGTTCATTCCTTATCCTTATATCACTTGAATCCCTGTCAATCATACAATGTCTTATTATTTTTATTTTGAAACTCACTTTTCCATACCATTTAAACTTAATTCGACTTCCATAAATTCTATCAGAAATTGTATTTTCATAACATACATTTTTTTTTCTACTATATTTCTTCCATCTTGCCCTACATGCCAGTTCCTTCTGCATCCGAGTCTCTCACCACTGTCAGCCTAGTGACACTTAAAGTTCCCTCGTTAGGGAAATCATGGTATTTTATTAATTCTTCAATACTCTTGTTTTCATATCATTAACTTCAACTTTATTTTTCATTATAACTACTTCTCACAGTATTTGTCTCAGTTCCACTTATCTTTACAGTTTTACAGAAACCAAAATATTATGTTACTCAGATCCCAGCCCACAGCCATATAGCTGCTTTCTCTTTTTACCTTTATTAAATTGTAGTTTTCTTAGACATCTAATGTCATACATACATTTAATGGATTGAGAAATAAAACCTTTTCTTTTTAGAAGTTATATTCACTCCTCCTTTGTTCGCCCTCCGGCCTTTCAATAAAAATGAGGGAGCTCACTCTGGATAATTTGGATAGTGACTTAGCCAATGTGTCACTTTGTCTCTCTGCCGTCAAGTCTATATATATATATATATATATATATATATATATATATATATATATATAATTTTTTTTCCTACGTTTATCCTTATGATCCCACCTAGTTGTCTATTTAAATTTAGACCCTCAGTTGAATTTAGACAAGAGTTTTACCCCAGAATGGACGGCAATCTTCTTTACAATTCCAATTTATATAAAATACTAATCCAGAGAGTAATTCAGTTCAATATCATAAATGACAAAAGCATTCATAATTACCAATAGCAGACAGAGCTGGAGAACCACTTCAATTAAAGCTCGTCCCATGTTCTGCATTGTCTTTTCATCAGATTGACTTAGAATTATCAACTTTTTTAAAGTTGGTCATTTAACTTAACCCATCTGTAATGATAAAACACTAATTCCAGAGGTTAATGACACAATATCCTCAAAATCAGGAAATAATAGTACCCCAAACTAATACATACAAGACATAAAGTGCTGTCACCATCACACGCACTCATACTAGACACACATATGTTAACTGTTCATTTTTCTTTATATTATTGCTAAAAGATTTAAATTTTAAATAAGATTTTAAACTTCCCATTTTCCTGTAGCTTCTACCTAATTTTACATGGTCTCTTAACCAGTTTCAAAGCATGCCTGTTCATTATTCATTAGAATTTAACGAGGTCAGCTGGGTTGTTTTGTTTCATTATCATTATTTTGCTTCAGCTTGCTCTAGCAGGCCGATGACAGAAAGACAGACACAGTTACCATCCCTTCCTCCGCTCAAGCAGTCTCTCTCACTATAAATAAATTTCTAAGACTGTAACTTATATAAAATGTAATATTAAATTCGTTACAATAATCTTTGACCATTCACCTTTGTTATCCAGACTTTTCTTAAATCAAAAGCTGTCTTCATCTTTAGCCACCACCATGTCTAACGACCTTCAAGAGTTAAAACTATGTTATAGACATATTAGTTCAAAATCAACACTATGATTTTCCTTGCCCATAAGGAAACCGACATCAAAAAGTTTTATTACTGTCTCCACAACAACTAATGGGAATCACTTCATGGCCCCGACTGAACCCCGAAAGCCCATTCCAGTTAGCTCTTTATCTATAACCTCCATCAGGGTGTTGTCCCCCCTGGCATATTTTCAGACGCTTGTCACTGTCGTCATTTAAACACTGATCTACTTTCAAACCAATATTATTACCAAAAATGTGTTGTCATTTTATCACATTTTAAACACCTTCTCGGTGGGCATTTACAGTTACGTATTAAATGGTCCTGATGACCACCATTAAAACACTCTCGGTCGGCTCCAACTTACTGCAAACTCTGAAGCAGTGTGTCCCAAACAGGAATGCAAACCGAGCTGATAAGCAGTTCTCTGTATTCTTTTACAGTCCACCAGTGGCGGGTTCAATCACAATAGCCGAATCATAATCTTCATCATTATCATTGGCAGCACATTAATTTTGATAAGCTGCACTGAAAATCACTCAACATTCTCTAAGGTTTTTTTTTTTCAAAGTTTCTGTTTAACTTTAGTTACACTTGCCCAATGAAATGATCTTCGACCCATAATTTAATATACTTGCTTTTTGTAATCATCGTAAGCAATACAAGGCTAAACATTTTAATTTTTCAGTTTCTTTGTTTGTTTGTAGCCAGTCAAGTTGTTTAAATTTCCAATCAGAATCAAAACTTATCAAGACAACCATTTACTTAATAATTTCTGCAAATTTCTCTGAAGTGAGGGCTTCAGAGCACAGCTGCTTACAGCGTTCGCTCTTTTCTGTCTCACTATTAGTTTCAGGACTGTTCAGGTTACCGATCAAGTTACTCAGTTTGTCTGCCATATCTTAATAACAGTTCAAACTCACCTGAAGTCATTGCAGAAATGGAGGCGGCAATCTTTGAACAACACAGCTTGGCTTCTCCGTGATGAAACTGCAGAGTATACTCCAAAATCACAGTTACATATACTGGTCCATGCCAATTTGGGTCACAACTTTTTTTTCTTTTTTTTTTCTTTTTTTTTCTTCTCTCTCTCGGGATCGTTCCTGATGCATCCCTGGCAAACAACCCTATTTTTGTTAGTATCCCTAACTGCCTGATTCACTAAATTCGGGGATCCCCTATCTGAGATGGAAGAGATTGAGCAGGTTTACGGTGCCACTTAGGGATGGGCATGATTAATCGACGATCGATTATTGATCATTAAGAATTTCGTCGATCAGGTTAATTTGTTATCGATTATCATTAAACTAATGCTGCTGCGTTGCGTAGTGTGAGTGGAAAGTGAACGTGTTCCCCGGGCTGGTCAAGTTAGTGCGGAGGTACCTGTGCATCCGGCAACGTCAGTCCCCTCAGACCGGGTGTTTTCAGCGGCTGGACTGAAGCCTTGTTTACACTCGACACGTCCGCACGAGCGCGAAGGTGAGCGCGGCAAAAATGACGTCATTTCGGTATTCGGTGTTTCACAGACGAGCGCGTCGAGTATAAACGCCTCGTCTGTTTGGGGAGGTGCGCGAGCAGTCTGCGGAGACTTGCGCTGCAGAGCCAGGCGAAAGTGTAAACGAGGCTTGACGGTCAGGTTGCTGTCGCGTCTGACCCCAGATCATGTCATCAATGATGCAATGCAATGATCTTTCTCAACAAAAATCAGTAGACTGGTGTAGAAGTTGTATGTGAGTTACTAGTTATTTTTTATGAGGCTTTGTTAAGTAGCCTAGCCTAATTGATTGTTACAGTAAGTAGGCTAATCTCTCTCACCCTCTTTCTCGACTCCGTTCTCGGATAGTTTTGAGTTACATTTTGACAAAACCTGTCAGATCTAAGAATTATTATGTTTTTGGTTAAGTTATTGTTTAACATGTTTTTTTTTTTATTATTTATAATTTTGGAACAAACGAGGGTCTCTGTTTAAGAACGCCAACTCGCAGCTGCAGGTTCCGTTGCTTTCGAGCACCGCCGCGCATATATATCTTCAAGTTTAGCCTAACCGAACGTCCAGTTTTACTGCCACAAGTTGATCATCTTGTAATAAAGATCTAATCGAGGAAAAACACACTGTATGTTTGTATTTTCATTGCATTTTTTAATTTATAAAAAGTTAAATAAATAATGAATTTGAATATAAAAATATTAATGATTAATCGATAGTCGATCGTTAATTCTCACGACGATCGACTAAGAAAATTTAATCGAATGCCCATCCCTAGTGCCACTGGACCTCCCGTCCAGGGACGTACTCTGCTGGGGTGGTTCTACACCATTATTGCCAGCGGGGCCCCCACAGAGCACGCTTCGCTTGCGCTGTCTGCTGCCGTTACCCTTAACGACGCTCTCAGCGACTTCTTATCCTCTCAGCAGTACAACTTACTCCTTCACTCGCCTCATCGGAGTGAAGGCTACTTACTCCTCCACTCGCCTCATCGGAGTGAAGGCTCTCCCGCTCTCCTTCAAAATCTCTTCCAGTCAGACAGCCCTAACAATTAATAAAAGCTTACTACCTTGTGTGTTGATTTGCCAGAGATGTCACCACGGAATGATTGCCCGCCGCATCCTCCACCAAACTGTAAGGGGTGTACAGTTAAAGACCCAGAACCAGATATGAAGAATGAAGACCCAGAGTCAGAATTATAAAAAATTAAAGAAAATATTTACTGAAGATAGTTTGCAGTTTCATCAGCAGAAGTCAGCTTCAATACTCGCACAGGAGTTCGTAGGCCGCCCCGCTTACAGTTACAAAGATCACAGCAGTTATACCATTTCCAAGGTCTAAGCTACGTCATTGCTTACAGGTTGAATGATTCTCATTGGCTAAGAAACATTAAGAGCCTAAACAATTTAACACATGTGAGGAGATAGGGGTGCCTATCGCCATTAGTCAAGATAGTTGTCGTCCACTCATTAGATTTAGGTCTGTGGTGGCCTCGCAGGTTAGAGAAGGGCGCCGGGGTGACTGGTCCGAACGTCCAGAACCTACATAGAATGTCATACGCACACACACACACACACATAACAGACACTAGCAAATAACAGCTCCCATCAAGGCTGAAGAGAGTCTGAGCTCCTTATTATCAGTTAAGTATACCAAAACATAATGCTAAAACATTCACTCATTTGGGAGAAAAAGAGATCACTGGCATTTACTCCGAAGGAAGGAAATATACTGGAAAGAATACATTTTAATACAACAATTAAAGTTCGATATAGTAACGCTCAATATAGCTTGACCATATGTCCAGCGAAGAATCATATGTGTCCACGCTGCCTTTAGGACCCTCTACTGATACCAGAGAAAGAGACAAACGGCCTTGTGGGTTACGTGTCCTTCGTGTCCTGCGTGTACTGCGTGCAATCTCAAAGTAAGATTGGAATGCACCTAAAAGAAACTGGTTACTTACATCACATGCATTTAAGACAATATAATTTCAAAAGCACAAAGAATATACAAATTATTATGTGATAATGAATATATTTGATTATTGATTTTTATAAAGGAAGTATATAAGCATTCAAAAGGATATGATTATAGATGTATTTGAAGAGGCAAGGGATTTTGACCAACCCTTCATTAGCATTAAATAAGCTAATGCAATAAGCCATTTTGTATTACAATGATTTTTCCAGTTTAGGGGCTATTTTAGGGTAAGCTGTGCAAGAAGCAATATGACAAAAGATGCGTTATGAAATAAGTGACACTTCATTTTATTAACATATTACTAATAACCACATTCATAATTTCTTAGTCTAATAGTGTAGTTATTTACAGGGTGCAATTTATTAATAAAAACATTATTAATAAATTGCATCCTGTAAATAACTACACTATTTCACAGAGAGACACCTTTTCAACCCTGAGGTGGGTTAAACAAGAAAGTCATCATTAAAATGAATGTAGAAATAAAGTGTATTAATATAAAATTAACAGTAAAAGTACAATTAATTTATTTAGGCAATTGACAGATTTACAAATGCATTGAAAATGTGATTATGATGTCATAATTTCAGGTGTGCCGTGAACGCCACGCCCCAGAAAATGTCCGATATAGGTGTGGAAGTGGAGAGGTTTATAGGTAATATAGCAGCCAACAGGAAGGAGCGCAAACCCGTCAGACCAACCATTGTGGAGGTGAGAAGCTATACTTCTCTTTATAGAAGACAGGTTTTCACAATTAAATGAGCTTAATATTACTGTAGCTCAAATGGTTGAGCATTGCACTAGCAATGGTCATGGGTTCAAATCTCAGAAAATTCATGAACTGATAAAAATGTGTATTCAATGCAATGCAAGTCACTTTGGGTAAAAGCATATGCCAAATGCATAAATGTAATATGGTAGTGTAGCGCTTGCAACATCAAGGTTGTGGGTTCAATTCCCAGGGAATATGTGAACTGATAAATGTATACTTTGAACACATTTTGGATAATTCCCCAAAATTTAAAAATTATATATATATATATATATTTTCTAAAGTAGCTTTATAGAGAATAATAGTGCCTTAAACTCCCAGTGAACAGGGTTTTAGCTATCCTTGAAATGTTCTACGTTGCAAAGACAGGGATGAGAACTTAAATAAATAAGACAGTTTTCCACAAAACTGGATCAAAAAAGATTTTGACTCAAAGAACGATTCGCTCATGAATCTGATATCTCAAGTTTGTTGAGTTTAGATGAAGAGTAAATCTCACCGTTTTGATTGGTTTGTTTATCCCCTCATAGAGAGCATTAGATCCTGATGCTGGATCAGCTGTGAGTCGTAAACTCATCTCAGTAAGTGCATTTGTACAACATTACAGCAACATTCATGTCATTCATCGGTTGTGTTCTCACTGATCTCCCTTCATCCTACCAGGAGCCTCATTTTAAACCCTGCCAGATGAAGACATACTTCCAGCTTCCGTTTACTGTGAACTTTGTCAGTGAGTGTGTGCGCACGGTCCCGTTCACACACGCCGATTACGCCAGGTACAACAAACACACTCGTGCACTTCTGTAAAAAGATGATCATTAAGCTCACTCAGGACTGCACGATTTTGGGGGAAAATCTCTTCTCAAGTTTTTTTTCCTGCTAAAATTTGCGATTTTTAAAATGCACTTTTTTTTTTACATGCTCCAGGTTTGGTAGGGGCAAAAATTTTGTGCTTTTATATAGCAATATGATTATAATAATAATAATAATTATTATTATTATAGTAGTGATTATTTGTATTATGATTTCTATTAATAAAAATATTAAACAAAATAAATAATACTATTAATGTTCAATGTAAAATAAAATATAATATTATTATAATAAAACATTTAAAATTACAATATTAGTATGTATGGCTGTCTGAATTTCTAATAATCTGTCCAGCTTTTAATTTGGCAAAATAACACAGCCATTCATAAGTGCTTCTCATTACAAGTGTTTGCAGTGCATATATAGATTTAATTAAATGGCAGCATTTGTGATATTATAATTAGACTGTCAAATTGCTATTACAGTTTTTATTTCAATTGATCATGCCCTCATTTACAATTTGCCGTCTGTCGGTCTCTCTCAGTCTGTGTATTTTAGGAAGGATGATGACTGCTAAGTTCCTCCATGGAGAGATCCGGGAAAAGGGCGGGGCTTATGGAGGCGGGGCTAGAATGGGAGGTGGCGGCCTGTTCTCATTTTATTCCTATAGGTGTGTGTGTATGATGCAACTCATTAGATCTGACAATGTTTGTTCTGTTTAGTGTGCTTTATATAACCAATGTGTGTTTGTGTATCTATATATATATATATATATATATATATATATATATATATATATATATATATATTATTTATTAGATGTGTATGTGGCAAGTTGCTTCATGTTGTATTATCTGGTTGTCATGGCAATCTCTCAGAGATCCAAACTCCACCCAGACGTTGTCGGCTTTCCGTGGCGGAGTAGAGTGGGCACGAGCGGGAAGGTTTACCCAGCAGGATATCGACGAGGCCAAGCTCTCAGTTTTCTCTGCCGTTGATGCACCTGTTGCTCCCTCAGATAAGGGTCAGTCATAGAGCACATCCTGAATGATCTGACATGTGTCTTTTGATGCTGAATGTTGATTGTCTCTTTCTGTATACTTTTGCTGTAGTTCATTATAATTTACAATCTTGAATCTGCGGAGATTTTGTGTGAATGTTCAGATGTGTAGGACTGCTTTTGTGTTTTTGGATATTTGCTTTCTGGTTAACAAGGACCTTGTAATTGTGCCGCAGGTTTGGGGCGTTTTTTAAATGGCATTACAGACGAAATGAAGCAAAGGTACAGAGAGAGACTGTTCGCTGTGACCGACAAAAACCTTATTGACGTCGCTGGCAGGTAATGAGACCTTATTATATGTACAGTAGTGACCAAAAGTAGTGTCTGGGGAGGATGTTTTTTATGACCCATCCAAATACGTAGAAAATATTTTATATATTTTTAATATTTTTAATAAACACTGGCTAAGGCATTTATCTGACAAAACTATTTGGCAAAAAAGGCAAACTACAGAAAACTACAACAAAAAAATGCATAGAAAAATATCATATTTACCTATTTTTATTTATTTATTTTCACAGGTATCTAGGTATCGGCCAGCAGACATGTGGAGTGTCTATTCTAGGCCCAGAAAATGAAAGCATCAGAAAAGACCCGTCCTGGGTGGTCAAATAGACGTTTTCCCCAGTTCTTATTATTAGGATTGTGAACGACACGTACACACTCCTGGATCACGCACAAATCGACAGTGTTTTCCTCATTATTGAACATCTTGATGAACTGAAGTGCTCATAAACAGTCAAGTGCTGAAAAGTACCTGAATAAGGCATCACTTATTAGGGCAGAAAATCTGCTTGTGTTTACACTGCACATTGTTTGTTTATGGCGGACTTCATGTTTTTATAACAAGGTCAAAAACAGCTCATATGATAAAAGTGTAGTCTGAGACTTATAAAATAGAAAAAGATTATTTATGAGATGTATAGAATTATAATAAATGTGACCATGTTCAACTAGAATGAAAAACTTTTTCTATTAAAAAAAGTGGAAAAAAAATTTGATTCCTTTTTTTTAATACTAAATCGTTATCCATTATTTTTACGTTTTGTTTTTTTCGAATCTTTTTTCTTCATTGTAATGGTATGAAACTTGGTAAAGTTTTTGGCACTTGCTATGTGAACGAACAAAAAAATTATGGGCATGATTTAAAAAAGTTAAATGGTCCAGGAAAAATAATCACGCATATTGTTCGTGGTCTAAAATGACCGCATTGAAAATGAATGGGAGGAGAATTTCATTTAGTGGAAACGTTTGGTACTGTGGCCAAAAAATCTTATTGAAAGCTAATTTTTTTGAGATATCAAGCTCAAATTTGGAACACAACTTTAGATTTATGGATTTGATTTTTTTTTCAGTTTTGGAGTAAAACATTTTTGAAAATATATATATTTCGTATAAAATTTAAAAGTATTACGCATTTTTCATAATAATAGATTTAAACTTATATAACTTTTTTAGTTTCACTTCAGCAATAATCTGCCAAGTGTCTTCTTTAAAAAGAGAACAAATTTAAGTCTGTGCTCCAAAGCATTCAAGAATTATGACCTCATTTTTAGGTCTACTCTGAAAAAGTGGTTAACGGTAATTTAGTACCATAAAATCCCCTAAAAATAAAAAAAATTAAAGAAAATAATCAAACTAAAATATAATGCATTTAATTAAAAAGAAAAAACTGTAATTTCTGACCCCCACGTGAGGGTTAAATGTGCTTTTTGTATTTCTTTAATAAAGACTGTCTGAACTACTGTGCTCAAATAAATTAAATGACAAGCCACACCTTTTACATTCTAAAGTGAGTTTATGCAGCATTAGAAGCATATACACATATACATCATGACAAACACACTAACACAACATCTGCTTTGGTACAAAGTGCCATAGCATAGCAGCTTAATTAGAAAGACTCCATTTCAACTAAAACAAGGTGCAGTTGTGGGATTGCGTCACTACAAGCCAGTGGAGCTGGATCGTTTATTGAATCAATGAAAATAAGCTCTATTAGAATAAAAATAAATATGGAAATCTTTGATTTTAACAAAATATACCACTTGGCCCCATTAAAGGGATAAGCTAACCGCTTGAGCATATGGATTGTCAAACACTGATCTAGAACATTTAAGCATTTTGTGGGTGTATGTCTATGGTCACGCTTTAATGTGAACTGCTTTACATGGACTGTATATGAGTATGTGTTCAGGTCAAGACAGATTGCTACAGATCTATGTAATCACATTTATACTTGCAAGACAACTAGGTTTTACTTGGGCTGATTTTAAATAGCAGAGCTGTCTTTAGCTCTCGGACGGATGATGTGTTCAAGCTGGCCCGCGTCGGACACGTCGTAGCTGGTTTTGTACTTGGCCAGAATCTTCATGAGTGGACGCAGTCTGAGCCACCACTGTTCCTTCGGGATCCTGTGACTAGAAATAAAAAATAGCAGGTCAAAAGACAATTCAATAGTGGGGAAAGACAAATAACTCTTTCCCCACTAGCATTTTTGAAAAAAGTTGCCAATCAGTGCCAGTATTTTTGATCATTTTCACTAAAGTTATAGATATACCCCAGAATATTTTGTTGAACGAGTATCTGAACGTGCACTATATCAAAAGAAAGGACAGAGCCTATGCTTTTAAAAAAAAATAACCCTATCAACACCCCCAAAGCTTGCACAGTCCTATACGAGGTTCGCTTATAATGTTTATAGATAATAGAAATCCATGTCATGAATGAACTCTTTCCATGGATGGAATTTTCCAGCAATCAATGTTTTAACTATTACTGTATATGAACAATAGTTAAACAAGTGAAAGAGAAGAAACAAGTGAAAGAAGATTGCTTACGCACATGTAAATTAACGCTATCATCAAACATTAAACATCACATGCTGTTCTTAGTTTAATGAAACAGTGAATCATTTTGTGAAGAAACTGGTTTAAAATGGCTTAGTTTCTCCCATCACTACTCTTAAGTCCCACCAGATCATTTCTTAAAATTAAGCAGAAAACAAAGTTAACATTAACATATCATCAACCTCTTTACATGTTCATGGCAGTATCAAACAGCCTTACTATCAAGTAAGACTAAATTATGAACCTTAACAAGAACCTGAACATTACACATGGACTTCTGAGGAAAAAGTAAAATGCTACAAAATAGAATCATTTAAGAGTTGCCTTGGATACAAATGTTATGACATCATTAGTAGGATATTAGAATCAGCTTGGTTAAGTGTGTCTTTTGTCTTACATGAAATCAGTCTCATCCTTCAGTTGTACGACGGGCTGGAAAACCAGAGCTCTGCGCCGCATCCCCAACAGACACGCAGAATCCTCTGTGTTCGCAAACACACGTCCTGCCAAACACACATAAACATGGTGTTGCACACAGTCCACAAGCAGTTCAAAATCACCAGTGAAAGTTACAAGCACAATAACATTGCACTTTGAAGTGAATTAATAAAACAATATATTTGAGATGCAAATCATTTACCTTCTTCTGAGCCAACCGAGGAAAGCAAAAAAGAGCAAAAGAAAATAACTCAACACTATGACATATCATGAAAATATATGCAGCCAAGGCTGGACAATTTTATATTTGTATATATTCGGTAACACTTTACAAAAGTTTTAATTTCTTAACATTAGTTAAAGGGATAGTTCACCCAAAAATAAAACATTTTGGGTGACACTTCATTTGTGTCCCAAAGATGAACCAAAGTCTTACGAGTTTGGAACGACATGAGGGTGAGTAAATGAGGGGAGAATTTTACATTTTTGAGTGAACTATTCCTTTAACTACATATGTTAAAAATTAACAATGAACAACATTTCTACCACTTTTAATGAATTTTGTTAGTTCATTGTAAATCTTAAAAGTTACTAATACGCTTTTAAGATCAAAATGTGTCTGTTAATACAGGTCCTTCTCAAAAAATTAGCATATTGTGATAAAGTTCATTATTTTCCATAATGTAATGATAAAAATTAAACTTTCATATATTTTAGATTCGTTGCACACCAACTGAAATATTTCAGGTCTTTTATTGTTTTAATACTGATGATTTTTGCATTCAGCTCTCAAAAAATTAGCATATTTCATCCGACCAATAAAAGAAGTGTTTTAATACAAAAAAAGTGTGTTTGCTTTGCCACAAAGCTTTGGGTGTCTACAATGTTTATTTCCACTAGATGGCGCTTGTGTACTTCAACACTCATTTATTTCAGCAACTTTTAATCAGTTTAATCTGTAAATTTTTATATTTCAACTTTTTTATAATGCTTGTTGTGATTTATATACTCAACTGTTGTATATTTGAGCAATAATTATTCTTTCTAAGAGTTTTTTGGGTACATTTTATTTTGTTGCCACGGAACAATGAGTCAGAGCTGCGGTCGGAGTTTTACAATTCTGCTGATCATATAAAACGATGTAATCATTGCAAAGTTTAAAGTATTTATTTTTATGATCATAAGTCATGCAATCAAGAAGCTTCAAGATGTAACCCCCTCTCTTAGCTCACAAGCAGGCAAAAGTGGCAGGGCTCTCAAGTTTTATCAAAAGTTTAGAGTGAGATTTAGGGGAGGAGCCACCCAAATATTTGCAGCAGCGGTCCCTCGACCCAACCAAATTCGCTTCAATTTTTGCTAGCAGTTCAATTTTGCCTATTGTTCATAATTGACCAGCACAAATGGAAATTATAACAATTGTTAAATCTGATAAATTTATTGAAAAATAAAAATAAATGTGACCCCAAACAAGCCAACAGAACATCAGTGCCCAATGTACATAACATTGTGTCATAACAACTTGCCCTGAGCATGTATGTCAAGACCAAACCGGTCACCTTTACAGGGGTCATCGGATGCCCATTTTCCACAAGTTGGTATGATTCTTTTGGGTCTTCATGTAAAGTTTGTAACATACTTTGGTTAAAATTTCTCAATGGTTGTGTAAAACAACACCCTTTTTACCTCTTCAAAAACAGCTCTGTTCACAGTGACCCGTTTCAGTGCATGTCTCTTTAAATGATAATGAGCAACAACTTTTTGGCTTTTTGAGGATTAAAAAAAAGTGAATGGATTTTTTTCATTGCATGGTGATTGTGTCCACACACTGCAAAGACACATTTATTTGCAAATACCATATAAAAGTGTATTTTGCATCCGATGACCCCTTTGAAACCAGTTGGAGAGTTTTTGAACGCATCAAAAATAATTTAGCACGAATTTGGCTATACTCAACATTAGCTCTCACTGTCTTTGATCACAGGCAAGAGATATCGTCCAGGAATCGTAAAAACAAAATGCTAAAAAAATAAATAATAATAAATGAAGATGTCCGCAAACCGCATTCATCAGATCGTGCTCTTTCAACTTCCACTCCGTGTGTGCGCGTGTTGTCTAGTAACAAACGATTCAGCGGGAACACATAATTTACCCGGAAACAACTAATTCTAATTTCTGATTGGCTGGTAGCTAGCATTTAACTCTGTATAACTCGAGACAGATGCTATGAACTCGGCAGAGAACTTCCCTCCATTTGCCTGCGCCTCGTCAATTAATTGTATAGCGGGACAAGTTCCCTTACTCCTCAGCGTGAGAAATACAAGGTGTGGCGTTTGAACGGATTGAAATGCGTGTGTCTCGAGACTTGAGAGCCCTGTGTCTGAGTCCAGAGAGCATTAAACATCAGTTAAAAGAACCTCAGCCTCGTGTTGTGACTAAGAGCGGTACAAAAAGTCAACCTTCAAATAATTATGTTCAGTTATGCACTCAATACTTGGTCGAGAATCCTTTTTCAGAAATGACTGCTTCAATGCGGCGTGGCATGGAGGCAATCAGCCTGTGGCACTGCTGAGGTGTTATGGAGGCCCAGGATGCTTCGATGGCGGCCTTAAGCTCATCCAGAGTGTTGGGTCTTGCGTCTCTCAACTTTCTCTTCACAATATCCCACAGATTCTCTATGGGGTTCAGGTCAGGAGAGTTGGCAGGCCAATTGAGCACAGTAATACCATGGTCAGTAAACCATTTACCAGTGGTTTTGGCATTGTGAGCAGGTGCCAGGTCGTGCTGAAAAATGAAATCTTCATCTCCATAAAGCTTTTCAGCAGATGGAAGCATGAAGTGCTCCAAAATGTCCTGATAGCTAGCTGCAGTGAGCCTGCCCTTGATAAAACACAGTGGACCAACACCAGCAGCTGACATGCCACCCCAGACCATCACTGACTGTGGGTACTTGACACTGGACTTCAGGCATTTTGGCATTTCCTTCTCCCCAGTCTTCCTCCAGACTCTGGCACCTTGATTTCCGAATGACATGCAAAATTTGCTTTCATCCGAAAAAAGTACTTTGGACCACTGAGCAACAGTCCAGTGCTGCTTCTCTGTAGCCCAGGTCAGGCGCTTCTGCCGCTGTTTCTGGTTCAAAAGTGGCTTGACCTGGGGATTGCGGCACTTGTAGCCCATTTCCTGCACACGCCTGTGCACGGTGGCTCTGGATGTTTCTACTCCAGACTCAGTCCACTGCTTCCGCAGGTCCCCCAAGGTCTGGAATCGGTCCTTCTCCACAATCTTCCTCAGGGTCCGGTCACCTCTTCTCGTTTTGCAGCGTTTTTTTGCCACACTTTTTCCTTCCCACAGACTTCCCACTGAGGTGCCTTGATACAGCACTCTGGGAACAGCCTATTTGTTCAGAAATTTCTTTCTGTGTCTTACCCTCTTGCTTGAGGGTGTCAATGATGGCCTTCTGGACAGCAGTCAGGTCGGCAGTCTTACCCATGATTGCGGTTTTGAGTAATGAAACAGACTGGGAGTTTTTAAAAGCCTCAGGAATCTTTTGCAGGTGTTTAGAGTTAATTAGTTGATTCAGATGATTAGGTTAATAGCTCGTTTAGAGACCCTTTTCATGATATGCTAATTTTTTGAGATAGGAATTTTGGGTTTTCATGAGCTGTATGCCAAAATCATCAGTATTAAAACAATAAAAGACCTGAAATATTTCAGTTGGTGTGCAATGAATCTAAAATATATGAAAGTTTAATTTTTATCATTACATTATGTAAAATAATTTACTTTATCACAATATGCTAATTTTTTGAGAAGGACCTGTATATATTAAATGATACAATTGATTTATAATAAAATATATGTAATTTATATGTATAACATTTTATTATAATATTTTAGTTTCAAATTAAAAAAGACATATTCATTATTTTATTAATAGCAATGTATTATTATTATTATTATTACCCATGAGTATTACAAACACATGGCACTGATGTTAATTTACAAAAATGATGTAATTGTGCTCATTAAAATTGCATTATCCTCTTAGTTAATCAAGATAATTCTGTATAATTACATAAATGTATCTGGTGCAGAAATGAGATCTGAGACGTATCAGCATGTCATTTCCTGCAGCTGTGTGAATATGTACGTGTTCTGCAGACTGCATGTTTAAAGGAGATATTTCTCTTTACCTTCTCTGTAAAACTCTTTGAGCTTCTTGGAGATCCACTGCATGGCTTTAGCAGCGATCTTGGTGCCAAAGTTCCTGTCGAACGGCGAAGGAGCACCACCCTACAGGACATCATAACGTGGCAAATGAACAATATTCTGATCATGTTCAATTGTTTTCTTGTGTGTGTTTGTGTGTGTGTACCTGCTGCATGTGTCCCAGGACGTTCTTCCTGCAGTCAAAGACTCCTTTGCCCTCTTCAGTGTACAGCTGGTAGATGAAGTCAGTTGTGTAGTTCTCACTGCAGTTCTCATTCCTGTAAAACTCACACACACACATACAATCACGCCTCACTCCTTCTACACATTCAGATCTACATGATACAGCTGAATGAAATCAGTGTAGTGTATATATGCTGTATGTATGAAATATAGATCATACCTGAGCACTAAACCTCTCTGGATGCTAGTCTTCATCTTCTCAGTTAAATGTTCCACGTTAGACTAAAAAATAGAGCACTCATAAAAACTCAGCATGACGCTCTCTCTCTCTCTCTCTCTCTATTTCCTTAAATAGTACACTGCTAAATATTCTTCCCTGCACATGGGACAGAGCAGACAGAGGACGGGGAAGGAGAGAACACTGTAATCACCTTATCCATTCCATACAGTTACACTGCAGGTGTAACATAGGTGTATATTTGAAATATTATATTCAGATAATACATTGCAGTGAATATGGACAGAAGTTCATGTCTCGCCTGTAGGTCTCGGATGTCAAACGGCTCTTCATAGATGTAGGCTGCATCGGCTCCGGCCGCCAGCCCCCCCACCGTCGCCAGATAACCACAGTAACCGCCCATCGTCTCAATGATGAACACGCGCCGCTTGGTCCCGCTGGCGGACTGCTTTATACGGTCACACGTCTAACACACACATAAATGGTTTAAGAATGAAACCTATTCGTTACTCATGCGCACACCCTTTATTAACGGACAGAGTTCAGACTGCCGTTCTGACATACGGGATATTAAAGATGCATTCAAGTATAACACAAGTACTGAAGCATGGTCCAAAATTAACAGGCCAATAGTGGGTAATTTATTTGAAATATTTATTGAAAAAATTATATAATATATTAATAACATTTATTTTTAAATAACATTTCATAAAATTGTTCTGTGCATTCTTTTTCATTAAAAAAATATATAGATATTTTGTGCCTATTACAATTCAATTATTTAGTACTTTATTAGAGTCAAGTTTTTTTAATTATACATATTCTCCATGTTCTCTATGTACACTTTGTCCATGTACAATGTTGCACTTCCAATCAATTTAATACTCACAGTTGGCACTTGTTAAGTGTTAATTTAGGACCTGTGTGCAAGACATTGCATGCAAGCACGAGACACAACAATAGAGAACATGCATGTGGTTCCAACTCATAAAATAAGAGCTTTTTGTGAGGATCCATGTTTACCATGCAACTTGGGAAAATATACAGATCAGCTTTCAGATCAGCATATAAATCTGTTCCTGTAGTGGACAGACACAGTTCGATATGTTATATAACCACATCTAAAGCCTAATATCTCACGGACAGATATCTAAACAACTAAATGAAACCTGGAAAAACATTCTGTAAGCGTTTCTCGTGACTTCCAGACATGATCGTAAAATTGTAAAAGGGCACTAAATATTTTTTTCCACTTGAAAAATTATATAAATTTTTTTTTTGAAAATATACAAAATATACATTTCTTATAACTTGCATGCAAGTATATTCTTATAAAAAAATATATAAAAAAATATACTTTTTTTTTATCTCCCAGGCATAATCATAAATCTATACTCACTTTAGGTGTGTTCGACTTCACGTGGCGCTGCGCAGACCGATCGGCGAGAGTTGTCGCTTGCAGTCTGTTGCTTCATGAAGCAACAGAAACACTTTTCATGTATTGCTTAATACAGCACCATCTGTACAAGAATAAAGTTCAACATAAGCCTATACTATTTAAATACCAATAAAGTGGGTCTATATATGTTTATCTATGTTATTTTGATAAACATGACACAATATAACATTAAGGTTACATTACTTGACATTAACTTTTTTTGCTCACCAGCCACTGTAGCTAGTGGTTTTCCAAAGTTACTAGCCACAATTTTGATAGATACCATGGGGAAATACTGCAATCTAGATATTTTTAATATTATCTAATAATTTGATAATAATTTGCTGTCATTTTATGACCTGAAACACGGCTCCAATATTTTGTAAAAGTTGTGTTTTCTTTCTGTTTATGTTATCTTAAAACATAACTGATGACATTATTTTATGTGCATTTGACTGTTTAAGCACAATAAGCAGCTAAAAAGAACTCAATTTAATATGAGGTGGCTTATGTGCGAGCACTTTGGGTGTAAACACAAAATCTGTCGGAATGAGTTATGCGCAAATACGCGCAATCCCACGCTGAAATTCAAGCCCTGTAACAGCAACAATATTCATCCAGAGCAAATGAAACGAGTGAGTGAGGGGAGGCGGGTTTGTGTGTCAAATTGCTCTGTCGTCATCAGAGTTTACGTAGCCGCTCTGGACATGCTGCTTTCGAATCACTCTCGCGTATTTTTATCCCATATGTCACAATGACGAGTTGTGGCATATGCCATATGTCAAGTCAATCCGCAATTCCGCATGCGGTGCTTCAAGTCAGATGCCGATCGGTCTGCGCAGCGCCACATGAAGTCGAACACACCTGTTATCTCGGTAAACCCCCATTATTGTACACTTCCTCTTGGAATAAACAAATCATGCATGCGAAAGGGGAAGTTCTACAATGGTACTGACAACCAAAAACATTTTCTTGCGTGTGATGCTGAATCCACACAGTAGGTGTCAGTATAAAATCCAAGAATATTGTGATTTTTTTTTCTTTTTCTCAGTCTTACATTACCTAAAATGACTTAGTGCACTTTCAAAGATACAGTCTGACAGATTCACTGCACTAATCGACATGGTAACATCTGGCTTTCCGGGCGAGAATGATGTTTCTTACCTCCACTATGGCATTGAGGGAAGTGTCAGCGCCAATGCTGAGGTCAGTGCCGGCTACATTATTACTGATGGTGGCGGGCAGCATGCACATGGGCACACAGAACTCCTCATAACTGCTGCGGGCATCCACCAGCTGCAGCAAACTCTCAAAGGCCTGCAGCAGTGCACATGCATTAGGACGATTCCTCACTTACTCTCTTACTAGTGTACACTAAACAGGACGTCCTTTCTGACTGTTTTGAGAGGGAAAAAGTGTTTCCTGTCTGCTCAAGACGATTAGGTCGAAAGTTGACCACCAGATCCTCGTGACGTGGGCATGGCATTGGTTAAATGGTGACTGATGCAAGTTATTTAGAAAGCAGGAAACCTCACAATAACCAAAGTGTGACCGACTGCACAACCAGACTAAACAGCAGCACAACCAGACCTTAAACAGCACGACGTAACACACACATGCAGACAGAAACACACAAGACATCAGGCCAGGCCCAAAACAGCATGCAGTTAGTTGCACTTACATTTGATTTGATTTGTACAACTTAATCTCTATGGACAGCATATGCAGTATGAATATAAACTGAAAAATGAATGCTTGAAATTGTAGAGTGTGCCACAAAACCCAGCTAACAAAGAACTATGGCTAACAGTCTGACAATTTTCTTCCAGTAACGTTGTTCGAAGAACATTCAAAAGTAACGTTTTCTTAACTAAATGGGAATATTAGCAAAATGAAACACAAAATAAAAGCTTATTGCACAACATAAATAGGATATAAATTAATGTTTACCCATTAAAATTACAGAAAAATTCTGTATTGATTTTTGTCCACCAAATGGTTTTATTTGTTAGTGATGTTATTCACGGTCAAATGCTTTTGAACTCAATTCCTAATACTTAGTCATAGGACATTAATTCATGTGTTCATTTTTTCAGAAGTATTTATATTAATATCATTTTTATTTATTTTTTAAAAAAACAGCAGAACTGAGCTCAAAGGTACATCTCACATTGTATATAAATAAAGGTACATTTATAAATTAAACAGCATGGGAAACTCTTAGATCATTTTTGGCAGTACATGCATTATAATCAAAGATAAAATGCAAAAAAAGTTGAAATTTGGATACTATTTGGTTTGTAAAAATTGCAATTTGTGCTACTTTGTTGGACCAGGCCTGCAATATAAACACACACCGCAGGTACAAACACACAGTTACACAGTCAGATGCAGGACTGGGTGACAGGTTGTGCTGTGTGACCACATGCGTTGATCTCCAGACACGCTAATTCAGTCAGGCCGCAGTGACCACCAACCTCAGCCCATCATCACACACAGCGATATCCCACCCCAACAAATGCAGCTCTACTTCATGCTGCAAATCAAAGCTCTACTCAGAGAGCACTGTAAGTATGTTTACATGCACTTTAAAAGTTCGGTTTCAGTCGGACAAAAGTAATTTGTTTTAAATGTCACGTGTAGAGTGAAAAAAGATTTGACATTTCACGTTTAAATAAATGTGTTACTTGCAGATTCGCTGTCATAATTTGTAAAATTTACAAGCAATTTCTAAGTAAAAATGTTTCTACAACAATTTTGTTTTCAGTGCTGTTGTAGTATGTTAATTGGACTATAATTTGCCTGAATGTTGTGTGCAAGCTCGGAAAGTCAGAGGTGATGCACAAAATGTCATCAAGGCCATAACCATGTCTCAAACGTTGGGGGGACCAAACCAAAGTATTAATAATTTGTATGAAAATTATATTTTTTATAATATAATAACATAATTTGAATGAATTAAATAATTAAAGGATCGTTAATTAATTTGAACTATTTGTAAATAGTATTTTTATTTTAAAATATGCACACATTAACTCTTATGGCAAATAAAGTATGTTGAAAAGGGCTCTGTTAATGTTTCTTGTCTCATCACATTCAGTCATGAATTAATTAGAAAAATTTAGTGGTTCCCATCACTGAATATTACCGTTGGTCATTTAACATTTCTATCATAAAACAGCTTTGCTTAGCTACTTACACTCATTCACAGTTAAAACTGAAGCGTTAGGCTCCTGTGAACAGTAAGGCCTGCATTCTTTGATTTGATTGGCCATCTAAATTTTTTTTTAGCATTGATTAGCACTGTTAGACCACAGAGACAGAGCAGCCTAAAATGTAACTTTTAAAACTTTAAAACATAATGAAGTGCAGCAGATTAGCATCAAGAATATTTGGGGGACAGTTTGGCAACATCTCATCCCCTTAAATGTCTATGGTTGTTACGGCCCAGTATTAAATTACATATTATTTCATGCACTCTTAAGAATTAAGGTTCCAAAAGGAGGTTTTCGCAGTGATGCCATAGAAGATACATTTTTGGTCTGCATAAGGCCTACATTGACATCTAAAATCCAACATTATCTAGGCTTACTGCCGATATACACAAAATGTAATTTATCCTTCAAGTATTTCGAGTATGACCAGTGTGTTTCCTGACAGGGAGGTTGGTCATCATCAGCCATGACCTTTCAGCATATCTTACTGACAGTGTTATTGCAAAACAGATATACATGCACCACCCCCCCACCCCCCCCCCGCCCACACACACACACACACACTCTTTGACACGAGTGTGTGACATCTTACATCCGTGATGGCGTTGAGGGCCGTGTCTGCCCCGATGCTCAGATCTGAGCCGGGGATATTGTTTGACACAGTGGCCGGGACCATCACCATGGGAACACAAAGCTCTGTGTGTTTGGAACGAGCTGCTTGCAACTCCATCAACCCCAAATATGCCTGCGGTCAGAGCAAGACTTACGGGTCACTGGCTAGAATTATGGGTAATATTAAGAAGGGGAAGGGAGCCATGCCCACTTTAATTATGAAGGTAGGAAGAGACTGGACGTATTTATGTAGACGTTTTACAGTATGATTGTGAAATTACAGATGAAACACAAAACAATTGAAACTCTTAGTGTCTTTTTGATATGATATTGTAAACATCAGGAAAAAGGTAAAAATGTGTCATCATAGTGATGAAGAGCCTTTTTGCAACAATACTGCATGTTATCAGATTGTCGTGAGTAAATATTTCAGTATCTTCCGTAATTTATTGCATTGACTATTGCATATCTTTTGTTAAAAAGTTTGGGGTTGGTAAGATTTTTTTTAATGTTTTTGAGAGAAGTCTCTCATGCTCACCAAGGCTGCATATATTTGATTTACAAACAGTAAAAACAGTGATATTAAGAAATATTATTTAAAAATTATAAATATATATATAAATATTTTTTTTCTCACTGACCCCAAAAGGTTGAACTGTAGTGTATGATGTAATGATTTTGATTAATTTATTATACTATGAGATATGTATTGTTAAAATAACAAGATAATCTCAAAACAAATAAATGTTGTGCCTCAGTTATTAAATTAAATGTTATTTTGTAACAAACTAATTAATATCTGGTAGCAATAGAAATAACACTGTAAATTACTGTTTCTCGTCTGTAATTAACAATTTGTAATAAATACTATAAAACATATTATCATGACATCATTTAAAGGTGCAGTAAGCGAATTCTGAGAAACGAAACGCTGTTTCGGACCGAGCACCAAAACACACATGTAGCCAATCAGCAGTAAGGGGAGTGTCCACTCATTAGGGGGGAAATGTCTGTGTTGCATAGGGTGTTGGTGAATTTGCTGGTGGGGCTTTCGAGATAGGGATGTGATCCTTTTGGGTAGGAGTATGTTTTTGTGATTTCAAATATTAACAGCGTTTCTCAGAAATCCTGTACTGCACCTTTGAGACAAAAAAGAGACATAATGGCACGTGATCATAATGAGTAGCAAGAAAGTAATAGAATCAAAATGTGATTTTACTTATTAATACACAGCAAAATATGTACATAAATGTAGACAAATATTGAAAATATTACATTACATACCTCAAATCCTCCGATAACCAGTAAAGCATTTATGTTGTGAATGCTCATTTGTTCTGCAATTTTACCAATGTGTTTTGCTGGGAGAGTTCTGAAAAAGATATTTCAGGATATTAGAAAGCATTTTATTCAGTGCATAAAGGCATATCAGCGTCTTTTTCACTGACAACGGGCCCTTAGAAATATAATCTTACCTTTTTGTGCCTAGCAGGGACCCGCCCTGGCCTGTCCAGCCCCCAACATCACCCCACTTGATTTCTTTAATCTGCAGAACAAGTAAAAAAAAAATGGGATCATGGACCGTTGCTCGAGTTTTAAATTGCTATCTCTTTATAAACTGCTATGCTGAAAAGTATGATCACTGATACTCAATACTGTCAAGCAGATTTTAATTGTGTTTTTCTTTCTCATAATATACATTCTAGATATTAAAGGTATTGTAGGTAGAAATCCCCAAAAATACTTTTTGTCCAAATTTGTTTAAACTGTCTTTATATATCAATGCATAATTAAAATGTAAGTACTCTGGAAAAGAAATGATAAAAATCGAGTTTCTGTAGTTCTCTCAGGACTGTAATAAACACAGCTCATTATTCCATTCGGGACGAAAGAAATGATTGGCTGGGGCGACTGTCACTCTTCCTCGCTACCATGGATACCCCTTCTGTTGATACAGGAGCGGAAGCAAAGAACTGTCAAAATTCTCAGTAACGTTACCTGCATATAGAGGCAGCGAAGTCAAACAAGTTAAAAAAAGGAAGACAGTATTTGAAAAGGCTATGAACAAAAAGTCTTTGGATAAATAAAGAAATCATACGAGAGTCAAAATCGGCGTGGCTTTGCAGCGGTGGCGACAACTGAGGGATCTCAAGGGGCTGAAAAGTGACTCCATGATGGCTTTATTTCTGCTGGACAGGTAATCTTGCTGTTTTCATTTTGATGGCATTTATTTTTTCATGAAGCATGTATCACTAGCACACGTAGCTACCTAATATAGCTACCTAACGTTACGTAGCATAACTAACGTTACACTGGCTTAGCTATGACAGTGTAACTTTGGTGGTATAACGTTACTGTTAGTGAGCCAGGGTTGAGACGATAAATAAGCAATAGGCCTATCTGCAGTTGAAAGCTGTTTCGCCAAATCTAACTTTAGGTTAAAAAGTTTAGGGGATCTATTTTTATACCTAGCTTTACCCTCTGCCTAAACTGTGTTCCTATTTTCACCGTGAACTCTACCTACTCCGTTTTTTCACGTTTGGTTTGTTGTTATATGCTCTTCATATGTTTACATATGTCTTTATGTTGTATCTGTATGTGCTATACAATATATGTTGTGTGTGTGTGTTATATTATCTTGGGTCTGCAATGCAGTTGTGAGAAGGTGTTTGAGTGTATGTTACTCAGTTTATCTGTAAACAATCTTATGTTATGAATCTTACAAATTCACCTTCATCACAGTGTAACTGATAGTAACGGCAAACCTGTATCAATGAAGCTATTTATAGCTTTGCCTTATATTGAGTTTGATTCCGTTACGAGCTAGTAAAATATTTTAAACTTTACCAGTATCGATATGCGAGCTTGCTTGATAGTGAGTACTAACAGTCATGTTAATTGTTTATATTCATACTGATAAAGTTAGTTATTTTATCACTTGTGATTCTGACATGATGTAACTATCTGGTAAAGCTGGTAAACGCGTCTGACTCTTCCAGCTGAGCGAATGGCCGGGATCGCGCGTTCATTTGTTTTGGGGGCGTGGCTTTGGACGGAGCCAAGAAGGGAGGGGGTGGGAGTTAATGGAATAATGAGCTGTGTTTATTGCAGTCCTGAGAGGACCACAGACACTCGATTTTTATCATTTCTTTTCCAGAGTACTTACATTTTAATTATGCATTGATATATAAAGACAGTTTAAACAAATTTGGACAAAAAGTATTTTTGTGGATTTCTACCTACAATACCTTTAAGCATTCATTTCTTACACAGAGAAACCTTGTGAAACCAATGGAAAAATATCCAATCATATTTAAGGGATATTTGGGCAAAAAACAAACAAGAAAACACCTTAAACTTGCATTTAATTAGAATACACAGAGCATCAGCACCATTTCCTCTGAATGAGGCAAGCGGTATAAAGTGGATCTGTAATGCTACACTAGGTTAAATATGGCACTGAGCACAATGCAGCAGAGGATTGTGGGAGGGAATAATGGGCTTACTGTAATCATGACTGTTTATCTCATTTGGCAAGGGACTGATTCATATACACACGTCTATATGCTACTTCTATATATCTCAGTGTTTCACAGACTAATAATAATACATTATCTTTACCAATACTTTGGTAACATTGTAGGTTTCGAAAATCTTTCTTAAAGGCAAAATTGTCGGTTGTGATGAAAATGATGCCACAACAATGTAATATTTGTAAAATAATAATAATAATAATAATAATTTACTTTATGAATTTTGTTTAGATCATCAAACTTTATTTCATCAAAAATTCTTTGAATGTTTTTAAAATGTATTTTCCTATTTTAAAATCCTTTGAAGTCTGGCTATGGGAGAAGAGTAAAACAATGAAATATCTACATAAAAAGCATTTAAAAAGTTCAAAAAATCATCAACATAAAAATGTGTCCATATTTAAAGAAACACCAATATACACAAAGGTCTGTTAGTTTGTGTTGGGTTACCTGTCCCTTATAGAAGCCCTCGAATCCGTCACTAACAGCAAACATAGTGTGGCCTTCTGTGATCCCGACCCTGATGGCCGAACGCACGGCTGCATTCATGCCAGCTGCAGGAGCGCCGACATTCAATACGGCCACATTAAATGAACTCTAGTGAGAGAAGACAGCATATCACACATACACATAGTGAAACACAAAACCATTTAAAGGAAGGTTTATATAACTAATCAGAAGTCATGATACATGATCTTGAACTTGCATCTTTGTCACCTTATACTACCACATGTGTCAGAAACTTAGGTGTCTGGCTTGATAATAATCTTAAATTCGATAAGCAGATAAATACTGTGATCAAGTCGTGTTTTTACCATCTTCGTCTCCTGTCAAAGGTGAAGCCATTTCTTTCTCTAAAGAAATTTGAAACAGTTATCCATGCTTTTGTAACATCTCGACTGGACTACTGTAACTCTGTGTATAACGGTGCCCCCCAGGCTTGTGTTTCACGTCTACAATTAGTTCAGAATGCAGCGGCTCGGCTCCTCTACGGAAAACGTAAATATGATTCTGTCACGCCAATATTGATCTCACTACATTGGCTGCCGATCAAATATAGAATTGATTTCAAAATTCTATTGTTTGTTTTTAAATCCATTCGTAATGAGACACCACAGTATTTAACAGATTTGCTACACCCCTACGTTCAGTCAAGGTCACTTAGATCTGCTAACTCCGGACTATTGCAAGTTCCCAGGACAAGATTAAAAAATAGAGGTGATCGTGCCTTTTCTGTCATCGGCCCTAAACTATGGAATACTCTCCCGGTTCATATCAAAACTGCCCCGACTTTATCTACCTTTAAGTCCTCCCTCAAGACGCATTTATTTTCTTTGGCGTTTAATATACCTTGACTTGCTGTTTCAGGATTTTACTTTTATGTTTTACACTTATTTTACAGCTTGTGTTTGTTTTATCTTCTTTTGTACAGCACTTTGGTCAACCTCGGTTGTTTTTAAATTGTGCTTTATAAATAAACTTTGTATTGTATTGTATTGTATAGAAGTCAGGCCTTCTTCTCAAAATGAGTGAGATGAGCTCAATGTATCTGCTCCCTGCTATTACATAGACTGCATAAGACATGCAGAAATGTTTATAGAACAATACAGTGTTAAGTCTTATTTGATACACAACAGAAACAACAGAACAAAATCCTGGATTAAGCTGCATTTGTGCATTTGTGAGTAAATCACTCAAGAAAGCACTGTAATCCGTAACTATGAACATGTGGCCTGTGGACATGTGCTTCTGATTTGAACTTTCTTCACCTTCAGTATAAAATGTTATATTTTTATTGTCTATGCAACTACCTTCAAATCTATTCTATAGAGTGCATGTTTTGTTAAGTGATCTGTGGAAGCCTCGTGTCAATGTGATTTCAACCGACAGAGATGACACAGTTTCCCTGTACTCTCAAACAACTAATACACTAAGAAAAAGTTTTGTTTCTTTTTTTTAAAGAAATGAATACTTTTATTCAGCAATAATGCATTAAATTGATCCAAAGTGACAGTAAAGACATTTATAATGTTACAAATGATTAAAATAAATGCTGTTCTTTTGAACTTTATATTTGACAAAGAATTTTGGAATTGTATGTTTCAACACTGATAATAATAATAATAATAATAATAATAATAATGTTTCTTGAGAATCAAATCAGCATATTAGAACGATTTCTAAAGGATCATGTGACACTAAAGACTGAAGTAATGATGCTGAAAATTCAGCTTTGCATCACAAGAGTACATTACATTTTAAATTATATTCAAAAATACATTACAAAATTAAAAACTATTACTGTTTTACTGTATTTTACTGTATGATCAAATAAATGCAGCATTGATGAGCATAAGAGACTTTTTTCAAAAACATTTAAAAAAAACAATGATCCCAATTTTTTTAACAGTAGCATATACTTGCATATATTTGAATATATATCAAGAGGTGGACAAAACTTTTTTGGTCTGGTTCTCAAGGGAGCACCTGGAGATTCTGCTTGATACTCACACTTATCCTACAAGCTGCCTAAATGTAAAATAACACTATTTGTTCACTGTAGAAATTAAATATAGATTCATCTTTGTTAAAGCTGTATTTTTTATTTTATAAACATTAAATGACACAGACAACAGCAGGAATATTAGGCTGCCGTCACTTTAAGACCGAATACACGGACCGAATATACTGATACACATACAGTTTCTTTCTCAACTGTTCACTTATGACATAACAGACATAATACTTGCAGAGACAGGTAATTTGACATAATTTTCTGTGTATGTTTCAAGTGCAAGTAAACGCGAAAGAGAAATCAATTCAGTGTTTGAGCGCTGTCTGAAATGCGTCTCTCTCTCTCTCTCTCTCTCTCTCTCTCTCTCTCTTCTCTCTCTCTCTCTCTCTCTCTCCCTCTCTCTTTTTGCGTGGGCGCTTCCAGTGTGCGGATGTGCGCACGGATAACAGCGCGCGAGCCCTGATTTTCAGGATGTTTCAAACACATCCAAATGATAAACTTTCACTCTATAATGGTTAAATTTAGCAGTTAATCTGTTAATCTCATGTGTGCCGAACCGTGGGGCCTGGTCTGTACGGATCACGGATCACCTCGCGGATCATCGTGATTGCTATCTTACCAGAGATGGAGAAAAATCCTACTCCAGTAAGTAAATGTGTCCCTGTCCCCAAAAATGTTGGTACTCAAAAGCACTTCCCTCCACGTTTTCTGCTGTGCATCGTTTATTTTTACCACGAATGCGCACCAGTTATGTGCAAACTGTATATAGTGTATTTTAGACTTAAAATAAATGGAAGTGTTCAAAAACCTAATCAGGAGACAATGCATTGACTATTCTACTCTATATTCTATTCTATTCTATATTGCATGTACAGTACATACATGATAATGGCCTTCCTGGATCCCATCCTCATCCACACAAAGGAAAGGAAAATAGGAAAAAAGGAAAATAAATAAACATATTGAGCATTCAGTATCATAGAAAGTGGCTAAATCAGACCGAACATGTTGTGCAAAATATTATGTCTTGTTCGCATTATGACTGACTTACATTTGGAAGTTCAGTATCAATTTTGCGGTGAGACAAGAGTTTGTAGGTATTCAGGTTGTTTTCAAAACTTCTAAAATACAAAAAAAGAAAAAAAAGGATCTAAAAGCAATTCAGACATTTCCTGTTGTGATAAAAAGTGCATAAATGGATATGAATATTTTTACCATTGACTGATTGATCTGCTCTGTAGAGTAAAATTGTGATTCTTGTGTTTTACCTGCCACGCAGCTTTACGGCTTCTTCAAATCTCTTTTCATCCATGGCCTTCTGGACCTCCTGAGTCTGTAGTATGACAAACTATCAAACTGACAACTCCAAAACTCCCAAACAGAGCATCAAACTACCAAGCAAATACTATTTTGATTGAACTAAACTAAGATTCAGGATTGGCTGTTAATAGAGTTTATATGGACCGCGTTGTCTATATGCAGCAATAAAAAGTATAACTCTGTTATAAAACTTTTTTTTTTCTCAGAGAAAAAAAGCAATTAAATCTAACCCATTTTACTGATACAGATGTGGAAAGATGATAGGAAACAGGAACTAACTGTTAGACCAGAGCTCCCAGGTTTAATAAACGTTCCCATAAACTTTACAACCCAAAGCTCTATCATTAGTTAAGTTCCTTTCTCACCATCTGAACGCACTCCATCAGAGGCAGCCTGACAGCCTGGTTCCCACACAGAGACACCACACACGCTGGAGTACCAGGAGACGCTTCTAACAGGGCCAACACGGCTTCCACTCCCATACGACTTGCCTACAGAGGAACAGAGGAGAGATAGAGAACTGTGTGATAGAGAGTGAATACAACATGCTAAAGTAATTCAATAAAAAACAGTCAGAACCATACCAAAATGCGGTCAAAGGCAGAGGGTGTTCCTCCTCTCTGGACGTGACCCAGAATGGTGACCCGCGTGTCAAACCCCAAACAGCGCACAACCAGCTGCAGTAGAGAGTCAACACATTCACTTCAACTCAAATACAGATGCTTCTCCAACAGATCCAGCAAGATCAGGAAGACTACTGTTCAGAAGACTTTTTTTGTTTGTTTTTGAAACAAGTCTCTTACTGTAAGTCTCTTATGATCATTTAGTGGGTCAAAAACACATAAAAAATGTAATATTGTGAAATATTAATCAAATTTAAAATAACTGTTTTCTGACTTAATATATTTTAAAATGTAATTTATTCCTGTGATGCAAAGCTCTATTTTTTAGCATCATTACTCCAGTCGTCAGAGTCACATGGTCCTTCAGAAATCATTCTAATATGCTGATTTGCTGCTCAAGGAACATTTCTTGTCATTATTATTAATATTGAAAACTTAATGTTTGTGCTGCTTAATATTTTTGTGGAAACTGATTTTTTTTTAGGATTCTTTAAGGATTAGAAAGTTCAAAAGAACAGCAAAATATTGAAATTGTGGTTTTTCACATTTGATCAATTTGATGCATCCTTGTTGATTAAAAGCATTAATTTATTTGGGGAAAAAATCTTTTGAACGTTAGTGTAGATGGATTTATTATTAATGTCAGACTGAACTTGGAAACCAAGCTCAAACTCCACCATGAATTAAAACATGCATTCATGACCAAAGCAATATTTCTAAAGGGGTTTATTCTGAAGGCAAGCGCAGCAAACATAACCACAGACATGCATGATGGACGAGAAATGTGTGTGACGTAAAGGCATAGAAGTAACACACAGATCAAAACTCTTACAATCAGTGTACTAAATGAAGAGAAGTATCACATTGAAACACACACAGTTGATACACAAAAAGAGAAAACTCAAATCCAAAACATGCATTTGTTATTACTTCAGCAACAAAATTAGGACATAGAAAGTAAAAAATAAATAGATTCTGAAGTATTTTGTTCATTAAAGGGCATTGTGTAGGAATTTCTCCCATCTAGCGGTGAAATTGTATTTTGCATTCAAACGAATTGTGCTCTCCAGCGCCTTGCTTTTTCAAATGCGTGTTGCATCTACGGTAGCTTATGTACCAAAAAGCCATGACAGAATGTCTTCTAATAGCACTTCGTCGAGTTTTCCTTCGGGTGAACAGGTTTGTTATTTCACAACGAACAAACGAATGTTACAGTATGAATAATAACAGTGCAATGCAGCGTTTTAAACTTGCTGGGGCCGTGACAAGCGTTTCTCGCTGCTCTGCTCCTCCGTTTCTGCTGCTTTCAGTTACGTGACGCTGGCTCTGAACGAAAGCGCGTTGTGGAAATGCGTTGGCCTAATACTTTTTGACCCTCTTTGCTATTATCGTTTTTCAAGATGGAAGCCTCCGTGGACCTACCCGTCACATGTATATAAAGATAATAAATTCTTCGTTTACGAGGATAAGTCAGATGGTAGAGGTATTTGATGGTAGAGGTATTTTACACCATTGAGGACATATTTATGAATAAAAATATTGATTTTAGATAATAAAATACCTAAAAAACTACACATAGTCCCTTTAAGTGTAAGAGAAGGAAAACTGTAATTTATAGGCTCATAAATGTGCTGTAGCTGTGTATTACTCACGTCCTTTATAAGGTCTGTGGTTATGGGCTTGTTGTTATGGTCTATTGCACCTTCAGCTACTATGATGATATTAAGCCGTTTCTTATCAGCACGATTCTACAAGGGAAAAAAAGCACGCACACACACATCCGTACATACATATACGCTGGTGAGAAGAGGGAGCAGATACTCACGTCCTTCACTTCATTAGAGCTGATGGGGTTTCCATTTCTGTCTGTGGCTCCCTCAGCCACTATGATTATATTAAGACGAGAACCTCGCAAACGGCTCTGCAGGACAAACACTGGAGGACTGAAACAAGCTCTGTGTGTGTGTGTGTGTGTGTGTGTGTGTGTGTGTGTGTGTGTGTGTGTGTGTGTGTGTGTGTGTGTGTGTGTGTGTGTGTGTGTGTGTGTGTGTGTGTGTGTGTGTGTGTGTGTGTGTGTGTGTGTGTGTGTGTGTGTGTGTGTGTGTGTGTGTGTGTGCACACATTGGCATGTATGGATGAGTGTGTTGTGTGAATGTGTTCAGCTGCTTGGGTAACTGTAGCAAACTAAACCAAAGGTACTGTCAAGTTATTCTTTAGAAAAAGTGGCTTGCTACACTAAGCTACTAAAACAAATGGCTAAGTACATTAAAGCTATAAGCTATTACATAGTCTAAATATAATTTGAGATTTTATGATTCAGTTAAAAAAGAGAAGCATTTTTCTGGCAAAAAAACAATAGATCAATTAGTGACAGCATCAAACTTAATCTATTAATACAAATATGTTTTATACTAAACTAATAAGAAAACACTCATTTATTTATTACAGTATTTAATTACGTTTCTTCTTTCTACAAAAAGACAATGTAAAACAATGAAAGAGTTCCAGGAACACAACTGAGTGATAATTCAATGGATTCAGTGTAACTCAATTAATATTAGATAATATTAATTAATATAATATAATATTAGAATATTTAAAAAAAATAAATTTAAATAATTAAATTAAATTAAATTTAGATTATATAAAAAAAATATATAAAAATGAATACTGCATGTATGATATACATTTTTCTAACATTTATTCTAATGGTATATATATATATATATGTATATATACATAAGAATTATTTATTACATTTAAAGAATATTTTAAATTAATTATATTTTTAAAAGGATACATAAAAAATAATATATAATATGCTCATTCTCATATTATCTCTAATATAATTATCTTAAGTCAATATAATATATGGTTCTCTCTTTCTCTACATTTCTGCATTTTACTTTAGCTCTAGCTTGTGTGCTAATCACACTTGAAATTTCCGCAAATATTGTTGGCTCTGATAACAAATTGCGTGTGATGTTCCTCATTTGTACCTCGCTTTGAATAAAAGCACATCCTAAATTAATAAATGTAAATTCCTTCCTCACCTTGCTCGATTGCAAAGCTCCATGCACAATATAATCCAACATTAAAAACCAGTGATGTAATGTTTGGTCAGGCTACACTTCAACTGCTGTAAAAGGTAGCTTGTTAGCAACATAGTTAGGTTAGTAGTCTCTCTGCTTCAGTTGGTTTGAGTGTGGCTGTATGTTTCTGTGTGCATGTTTCTGTGTATGAAACGTTACCTCTGATAGTTTGTGACACATCTGTTCCTCCCAGCCATCTTTGGGAGGCATTTCTGGAATCAGCACCCAGTCAGCTCCACACGCAAGCGCACTGACTAATGCTAGATACCTAACACATATACACACATGGTTTAATGCTGATTATAAACGCATGTTTCTTTTTGAGTGTTTTCTTTTTGAGCAAGTCTATGGTCTTACCCGCAGTGTCTACCCATGACCTCCAGCACAAAGGTCCTCTGATGGCTAAAAGACACAAAATATAAAAAAAAACATTGATTTATCTTTAATTAGAGGCTTAAAGTGTTCAAAATTTATTTCAAAATATTTAAAATATTTTGTATTAATCAAAATATACATTTATGCATTTGGCAGACACTGCGACTTGTATCTAAGGTATATATTTTATCAGTTCATGCATGGGAATCAAACCCATGACCTTGGCATTGCTAGCGCCAGGGACGGATTTATGCATAGACATTCTAGGCATGTGCCTATGCTCGCACGTCCTTGGGGGGTGGGTGAAGGGACAATTACAATAAGGAGAAATAATGATTTATTATTATTATTTCACTCTAACGGTAAAACACTTTAACAAATATCGTTCCGAAAACTCGCATCTCCATATTTCATAATTTTGTTCAATTTTTCAATTCATTACTATTGGTCATCCTTTACGTCTATCTGTGGGTTTTGCAAATATTTAACCAATGAAACATTTTAAAAAGAGCTTGTAACTAAACCTCGCAACTCCATTGGATCCTTAAACTGTCATTCAAACCTGCCTCCCGAATGAAGTGCCAGATGCAGTTTGGACCATCTTTGCTTGTTTGCAATGCAAAAAGGTAAATTTAGAACGGTTTGTTTGATTAAGCACAGCATTTTCTTTTGTAGTGTTTTCTATTCAAGAAACACTTCATATATAAAGGCTAATGTTTTATGTATTTATGTAAACTTTATAACTTGTAAGTTGATGAAAACGTAACGCAAAGCACTTGCTGCCTCAGATGCAGCCATTCTAATGATGGACAAAACATGTATGTCCGACATCCACTGGTCAAAAACCTCATAACTTTAATAATATCACATGCAAGCTTCTGATATGCCACAATATGAACTTTGACAACACTGTTTAATTATATATTAAAAAGAAATCCCCCCATTTCTTGATAGTATCGATTTTGGACATGAGGTTTCCGCCCAACGGCGACGATATACAGTTTAGTATGTGTGTAAGCTACCGGGGTCAGGGTGGGGGTGAGGGGTATTTGGGGGCCCAAACATGTATTATGCCTATGTCAAAATATGAGGTAAATCTGGTCCTGGCTAGCGCCATGCCATGCCCTACTGTTGGGCAACAAAAATGTTTGAAAATTTAAATTGATTGGAATAACAGGGATTTTTTTGTGTGTAACTGTTAGCATATACCTTTGTGCAGTGGTCATTATGGCGTCCACCACTTCTATGATCCTGTGCAGTGCTGAGTCAGTGCCAATGGTCATATCTGTCCCACAGAAATCATTGTCTATCGAGCCAACCATCCCAACAATATGCAACGTAGAGTGAGTTTGGGAAGCCTCTTCAGTGATTTGACCTGTGAGAGAGAAACAAATAATAGACACATAGAAAATTATACAGGTTTTAGGTTATTCAATACAGTTAGAAATGACAAATCTTCATCCCATGTTTAAGCCCCTCCTATTCTGCTACCTGATTGGACAAGCTCATCCAACAGTCCGCTCCACTCCTCCCTGAAGAGATTAGCTCCGGTCAAACTGCCATCTCCACCAATCACACACAAGTTAGTGATGCCACGCTGCACCAGGTTTAGAGCAGCACGCAGACGTCCCTCGTGGGTACGAAAATCCTTACAACGGGCGCTGCCAATCACAGTGCCACCCTGCACACATACAGTGACATTAAGAAAATAGGCTACACTGTAGTGTTGTCACACAAAAATCAGAGATAATATTACTTATGGATCATCCATCACATTAGAAGTGGAAGGTAATGAAGGTGTTTCTTGCAAGCAGTATTTCATGCATACAGAAATTCTGGACAGAAAATGTTTTACATTACATAACATATATACATATAACAGTATATGACATATATACATTATATATATATATATATATATATATATATATATATATATATATATATATATATATATATTATATAATTATATATATTGTTATATAAACATTATATACCTGTATATTATAACATGTATTAAATGTATTTTTTTACATAGAATATAATAATATTAATTATTCTATAATTATATAAATTATTTTTAATTATAATATTAAATCTTGTTTTAAATATATATACAAATATTATAAAAAACTATATAAGTTGCTTTAAATAAAAACATGCTAAATAAATAAATGTAAATTATTTCCTCATCTTTCTAGATTGCAAGGTTCCGTGGACATTATAATACGCCATTAAAAACTGTGATGTGTTGTTTCTCCCTTCTGAATCATTCATTGAAAAAAAGAAGATTTGTGCAGCTCTACGCAACACCCCTGCACTGTATCTTCTCTATTTTTGTGTGCTTGCTAAATATTGTGTTTTTTAGCTTTTAATATAATATGGAAGTTTGCTTACCACTTGTAACATACTGGAAACACTTTCCCATGATGCCTCTTTGATGTTGTCACCTCCATCCACCATGCCCTGGTAGCCCTGAGGAAAAAAATCATGTATTTATGGACACCACCTTTTATCTGGGACAAGCTTTCATGTATGTCCTTTGTGATCCACATAAACAATGCTGCTTGCTGGATTCCTGGAATCTTTATTTATCACTGCAAAGGTCATAGATGCCAATGACTACAGGGGGTTACATAGGGTTGCTGGTGTCTTGATCGGAGCACATAGTGTAACCCTCTGGCTACACGTCCTCAGCCTTAACCACTACATCGCAGCATAGTTAAAGTCACCATGAAATCAGAATGGACAGTTTTATTAATGCAATATTGTAGAATTTATTATAAATGATTTATTCATGCACATATTTTTTTTATATTAATGTGGCCTCGTAATCTTTAATCAAAATAACTTCCCTCCCTCTTGTAGCAACATCTCTTCTCTTCTCTAATGTGTTTACTGGCACAATAGTGGGACAACCTGTCACTCACATGAGATCGACCAATAGAAAACCACAACCTTGCAACGATCCAATCAATTCCCTGTGGACAAAATAAAGTCCCGCTCTACATTTTCTCTAGGTCGAAAAGCCATTGCAGTGACAAATCAGGTCTTCCCTCAAAATCGGGTCTCTGTTAGGACCCCAAGCGATCCCATTGGCTCAAAATGATTTGAATAGATACTCTCTATAGCGCCTGATTACAATTCCTACAAAATCATGTTAATAATGACCATTAATGTCTGTATTAGTTAGGTTATGTACTATGTCATTCAGTTACCTGATTAGCCTGATAGCTTAGTTTATACATCCATTTGAACCTACCCTACATGTATTCACAATCATCTTTCATGTAATTATGTGTTAAATATCCAAATATTTCCATTATAAAGAATGTAATGATGTTCAATTATTAACTTGTTAATTAATTTAGTATTAATCAATTAATTAATTAACAGTTTATCAAGTGAAAGAAATTGCGTTCAATTTGTTTTATTATGGACAATACACTAAGATATATATTTTTAAATTAACATTGTTCGTATGTATTTAAAATAACCATTAACTGCTGATGGAGAACCGATTTCAAGGGAGGACCCGATTTGTCACGACAACGTTTCACTCAGATAGCCTATACGTCACAGTAGGGAAGTAAAGACTATCTCAACTTCCGTTTCATGTTGTCTTTAAACAGTTAATGTCCTATATAAATTTTACTGAGAATATATATGAATATACAGGTTCATAGAAGTTTAGATCTTGGAAATAAATAAAAAATCACCTCATGGACAAAATAAACTTTTGCTCCTACGTAGATTCCCATTCTGACCACTGCCCTTACAGCGGCATTCATACCTACATGAAGAAATACAGAAAAGGCAGGTCATTCACAAAATCTGATACATCAAAACAGTAATTTGAAACCATCAACAAAGATCTCCAGACCATTTGTGGCACAAATAGAGGGATGAAAGGTGGAGGCTCTGCTCAGTAGTTCCGTATAGTGCGGTGACCTGACAAGTTAAATAAAGCATCTATTCCCCTGAGGCCATGTCCAGCCTAACCCATAGTGATGGGAGAGCTGCTGCCAGGAAACCGTTGCTAGGAAACATAGTGCCATCACTATATTAACCGAACTAAAAAGGTAAAAAAGTCAAAAAGTGGAATCTCTAGGAGTAGCAGTGCAATACAGCAGTAGCCTACTTTAAATACACCCTTTTCCTGTAAACTCCCATTATAGAATTAATTCTTGATACTGTAAATATACAACTATTGTTTTAGGCTAGTGAATGAAATGTGCACACGCATTCAATAGTAAACAAACAGACGATGTTTCTGTGGAGTCTCTAACTGAGATGTAGCTGATCAAGTCAGACATTGCATCACATAGCAAAACAACGCTTTGTGGCCTCTTTAGTTCTCTCTTAAACATGAGCAAAACAATAAACGACCGACTGGTATATTCGATTTATAGAGAGCATGCATGAATTTAACGGAAAGGATTATCCAAGACTTGTTCGCGCACTCAAGCTTGGATGCCGTCGGTTTTTTCCCACGTGATCACGGAATCATGGGAGTCTCGCTCTAATACTTAGGCTACTTGCCTTTCATCACGTAGACGCGCACTCATTCTTCACCATAATATATTTATTATGATGACACATAACAAAGATTACTCGCGATGCTCACAAAGATGCGCAAGAAACACATAGACGGACAAAAAAATAAAAAATAGGCATGCCGAATTTTCATGGATTTTCATTCATCCGTGATTTAGGCTAATAGCAAAGCCAATGTCAGCATAAAACGTATGACATAACGTAAATGCTGCGTCATAAATATTTTATTCCAGTTGCGTTGAAAGCATATGGTTGAAAGTCGCACGAGCAGTTTACGCGTTGTCATGACGCTCGAGCTGTCATCAGCGATGCAAGTTCATTATTTTAATTAAATGATCTATAAACTATGTGTTTAACCCTAAACTATTTAATGTATTTATAAACATATTCAAATTTTAATATTTATTTTAATAATCCGTATTTTAGTAGGCTATAACGACTAAAAAAGACTTCGCAATCGCTATAAAAGTATTGATCAAGTAATTTTTGCGTCATTTTAAAGCCCGGAGCTGCCGCACTGTTTTTTTTTTTTTTTTGCCTAGATGTGTAATTATCAGATCAATAGATGCAAACAGGTCAATCTGCCGCTGTGATGTCGACCAAACAAGCACCCTTGACATCCTATTCTGTTTTTTAAAGAAAAGAAATACCTTGAGCATCTCCACCGCTCGTCAAGACGCCGATGGACTTCCCTGCTCCAGAGAGGTTCTCGATGAACTTTCTACTGTCCGGCATCATTTCACGGATGTCTTTGCGAAAAGAGCAATGCCTTTAATTCTTGGTTGAAGTAAGAGCGATGTAAAGCAAGCTGGAGATGATAAAAGGCTCCGCCGCTCAACTTCTCCTCCGGTGTCGGACGCGCGCTTCGGTAGGCTGAACATCACCGCCCCATACGGGATTGACAGCAGCGGCAGGCAATAGACCTGCGGATCACGTCTCATCCTGACGGGTTTACACCAATTGCCTCCCGATGTTATGTTAGGATTAAAGAAGTAACAAGGAAGTGCTACTTTGCTTTTATCAAGTCTAGAGTTATTGTAAAACAATTTACATAGGCTATAGCCCTGTGAAGATCCAGCCTACTCTAAATGTAACGCGATAGCCTACTCTTCCATTGTTTTTGCTGCACATATAAAAATAGATCAAGTAACAGTCAGTAATTCAGGAAGTAGGCTATACGCACTCATGTAACGAAGACAAAACCATATTCCTATTTAGGACTATGCCTATGCATTTGTGTTCTAGTGATAGAATACTATCTATGGAACACCTGTTCCACGGTGGACCTGTCAACTGTGAGCATGTGTAAATGTCTAGACAGTGAAATTCTTCCTGAAGCCACTTACACATGTGTGACATTGACATATTCACTCAAGGAGAGAATTTTGTGTGTGTGTGTGTGTGTGTGTGTGTGTGTGTGTGTGTGTGTGTGTGTGTGTGTGTGTGTGTGTGTGTGTGTGTGTGAGAGAGAGAGAGAGAGAGCACTGCCTTGTCATAGAGACAGACAAATGGGTTTGTGAAGACTAAAAGGGCGACCAGTATTGACAGTGACACACTTTGCAAAAAGTCAAACCAACTAATAAATAGAGGCCAATAGCCTAAGTAATGGCATCAACTGTTCTTTAAAAAGAGCGCACAAGCATTGCACAACTGAGTTCAACAGGAAACAATGATATTCCGGTGAAGCCATTTGTTTAATACTCAACTTTTACAACCATTCATTCTGAAACAGAAGCACGAGTCTAAGGCACAGTAAAAAGTAAGCAAGAGGGAGATTTGAAGAAAGACTGAAAGAGAGAAGGCTGAGAGACTTTATAAAAGAGAAAAGCTCAGAGGAATATAACTAGAAAAAGAAGGGATATGATCAGGTAATAACTTTAGGACCCGCTTTATAAGAAAAGCTTTCCAGTGAGGTTACGTTATTTCTGCTCCATAACATTGTTTTTGAATGTGTGCTGCTGGCAACTAACAATGAACTCTTGCTTGTGTACACTTGTATGTTCATTTTTTGTTCTTCCTTGTCGTTTGTGTATCATCTTCGCTTTATTTTTCATTAAGGTTTTTTGTTTTTTGCTTCAGCAAAGATAGAGAGAGAGACATACACCGTGTTCGTGCATTTTGGGGGCGGTGCAATGAAGGGAGGGATGCGTTGATTTTAAATATAAACAGTCTTTCTCAGAAATCACTTACTGCACCTTTAACAGTTAAGGCCCATTCAGCCTAAGAACAATAAATATAAAGATAACTATGATAATATTGGCGTCCACACCAGTGGTCAATAACATTCTGTGCTGTGACTCTCTCAAAAGCATCAAGACCAATCAACTTGGCGCAGTCCTGTTTATTATTTGGAGCGCTCTGCAGTTTGTCCTCGGTCACTTTAAATGCTTGAGCTCTTATTCTGATTGACTGTCAATGTTTTTATCTTTCATCAGCTGGAATAAATCGTTCTGAGAGTGAGTCCAATGATTTTCCTCTGTGCTGTTATCATTATAGGCCTGTGGAATCTGCTATTCTTTTATATTTAGAATGATTTTTACAACCATATCTTTATCGTTATAGTTTTCGTCCTTGTTGTGACTGTTAACGGGCCTTTAGATATAACCATAAACAAAAATGAAAATAAATTCGGACCATTTAGATCATAAAACAATGTTGCATGAATAAAATGTCATTAATAATAGCAATAGTAATAAAATCTAATATCATCAATAATCATAGACATAACAAACAATTGTAAGGTAGATAAAGATATCTGTTTCAGGATGCAGTTGTATATTTAGTAGCTCTTGAATTTAGAATTTGTTACATCAATGGTGCACAAGAAATGCATTTTGCATTTAACATGTATGTTAGATTATTTTGTAATATAAATATGCACTAAATAGGCAAATATTCACCATTTGTATTATTAACTTTAAAAGCCTTTATAATTATAATAATTTTGAGGGCCCTGCTCAACCATTATCCTTATTTATTGAAGAGACAAGTGGTTTGAATTAAAAAATAAATAAATAGAAAGGCATGTTTTGGTAGATTAAGTTTACATGACTATAAATAGAAACTGGGGGCCCTGTACTGACCAGCTCACATGTACTGTATGTGACAAGGGTCCCGTTGTTCAGCTTCTTTTGTCCCTGGCCTCACGACCTGATGCTCTTTTGGAGGCCCTGACAGTCTGATGCCTCTTTCCCATTCCATAATTTAGTCCTACCATAAAGCATTTGAAATCTTTGAAAAAGAGAATAGGGCTTGTTCATGAAAAAAGAATGAGTGAGTGTGTGAGCATTCTGTTATTATCCTTATCTCCCTCTGCTTCTCAGTCTGCTTAAGGGTGGGACGTCTATCTGAAACGCAGGACTGACCAGCACACAAAGCACTAGATAAAGAGAAAAGAGCAAGAGCAAGTGCAGCATGACATGCCTGACAGTTGCTGCAGGTCAGGCAGTGTGAGTGATCAGAGTAATCCTGGTAAACAGGGGCCAGAGTCTGCTGCAGAACACTCTCTTAGCACAGGTTGAGAGATCTTCAGATTTATTTACTATACAAATTCCAAAATACAAAAAGTGATCCAACAAGCAGCAATAATTAGCTCTCTACCATTTAATTTATATTATGTAAGACATTTTTTAAAAAATATATCAGTTTCAAACAAAAAACAGTTGTAGCCTACATTTAGAATCTTGCAGTAGGCTACACCAGAAGTTTAATATATATATATATATTAAATAAACATATTCACTTATTTCCATTTGACATGCATAGGCTCATTTTAACGTGTTTTTCGCTCTTTACTAATGACCTGTCGACGCCATTTTGATTATTGACTATTTAAAAAATTATAAGTGAACAAACACTGGGAAAAGTAAGAAAACAGACGTGGCCAGTACGGGGATCGAACCCGCGACCTTGGCGTTATTAGCACCACGCTCTAACCAACTGAGCTAACCGGCCTCGTTCACAAATTGCGAATAATACTTTTTTCTTCATAGTGACATTGACCAGGAGGGTATACATTCGGTTCACTTAGATTCACAATACAATCAACAACAACTTTAGCAGATTATTTAAAATACCTCAATTCGTGTCGCTTCTAGAAGGTCTGATGCTATCAGGTCTGTTATGATATAGGACTAGGCTCATATACTAATGTACAGCCTTACCCTACTGGACGCATCAGGAACAACAAGGGCCTAACTGTATATCTAACGTTACCGGCTCCATGTCTGCAGCCTTCCCCTACTCCTTAGTTTTGTTTTGTCGTGGCCACGACTTATAAACTCGTGGGAACGTGAGAATTAGTCCTGTCCACGAGATCATTTTTTTTATGTAACGACATCCTTATTACGTGACCACGAGATCCTATGTTGATAGAACGACATTTTGTGGCCACGACTTCATATGTTGAGGGAACGAAATCTATTTCTCCTGGCCAGGAGGAGTTAAATGCGTAAACAACCTGCGCGACCAATAGCAACTATGATTTTTTTAGAAATGATTCCCACGTATTGTAGGCCTATGTCCTTTATGGCTAAGACCTGTATGATTTTACCGACCTCGTGGCGCAACGGTAGCGCGTCTGACTCCAGATCAGAAGGTTGCGTGTTCAAATCACGTCGGGGTCAGAGTAATTCTTTTTAATCTACGAAAAAGAAAGGAATGGAACAAAACAAGTGGCTCATACCAAGTAAACATAAGATCTGCAATACAAATTATTTAATTCCAAGTACAAGATGGACGTTGCATGTTTTTTTCACCACAAAGAGGTGCTGTAAGTACATGTAAACTAGCGAGGGTGTTGACGACTCTAAAATGAACGCTGAAGGATCGTCAGATTGTTATTAAATCTCGTTGCCAGAGAAAGAGTCCACATTTCAATACTAGGAAAGTGGAAAAAGAAGGGCTCGTCCGGGATTTGAACCCGGGACCTCTCGCACCCTAAGCGAGAATCATACCCCTAGACCAACGAGCCGTTATGCATACGAGTTCAAATAACCAATAAACTCCTTCACACTTTTGTAAAGTTTCTACAGCTGATTTTATTTGGTGGTCCGCCAAGGTAAACAAAACTATGCTTTCCTTTTTTAACATTCAATGTTTTTTTCCTATTTCACAGACTCAAAATATGTCACGACGGTGAAAAACATTGTACACAAACTAAATTTAAATATTGTGGTATGTTAGCTTTTTTCAATGTAACGTTAGGCTAAACATTGTCTGATATCGGTAACACTTTACAATGTAAAGGTCCCATTAGTTAAGTTAGACTAGATAATGCATTAGGCTAACATGAACTTAACTTTACTAACAATGAGCAATCGGCTACATTTGTTACCGAATAATTAACTCTTGTTAATGTTAGCTAATAAAACAAAAAACTATTCACTGTTAGTTCAACTCAGCTCAGGTCAATTTAACAGATTAAATTTTTGATTTTGATATTGCAAATGTTGAAATTAACATGAACTAAGATTAATACGCTTTAGAAGCATTTGTCATTGTTGGTTAATGTTAACTAATGTTAACAAATGGAACCTTATTATTAAGTGTTACCATAGTATCTAATAGATGCAATTTAAAAAGTATCCAATTATAATAACTATTATTTTAAAGTCTAAACTAGCGTTATTTGTTGAAAGCCTCTGCTGTGTTAAGGTACATTTGAACATGTTCTTTTAATTTTTAGAGCTGTTTCTTTTCCTCCTCAAAATAAAATAAAGAGAATAGGCAACAACATGCTAAATAACCAATTATTTTGCATAACTCATTTCATAATTTAAAAAGCTTAAGTGAAAAAAAACACTCTTGGAGGAGGATTTAACATGGCCTTTTAATCTGTTCAGTGACTAATCACAAGGTGACACAAATTCATCAGTTTATGTATAAAAGTTCAGTTAACACACACACACACACACACACACACACACACACACACACACACACACACACACACACACACACACACACACACACAAACACACACACACTTTATCTTAAACATTATCATTTTACAGAAGTCAGTGTAATGTAATGGCATACAACTGGAAATTGGTATACATTAGATTAGAAAGAGTATGAACTTAAAAAAGGGTTGCATGAGTTGCACATGAATGGTGAACTATATCGTAAAATGTCACTAAAATCAAAATTTTTTACTTCTTTTGAAAAAACAAACAACCCTATAATCTTTCAGTTAAAACCTAATTACAAGAGGATATCTACATTGATAATATGGTCACAAAATAAATGCACCCATAATCTCTCTTGATTGCAAGTGCCCTTTTGTTCAGACTAACTATAAAGAACCTTTTGTGCAATGAAAAGGTTCCATGCATGGTACTTCATGGACCCATCAATGCCAATAATGAACCTTTATTTTTAAGATTAGGGGAAATAAATCCCAAAACATGTCTCAGAGTAACAGTAAAGAACAGCTGCAAACAACCATTTAATGAGGGACCTGCCACCAATGAGTACAGATGGAGGAGAGGGAAGAACAAGGAGAGCAAAGAGAAGAGATGAGACTGAGGAAGGGAGAAAATGAAAACATAAATGTCCCTTCCTAAGAGGCAGTGAACTTCCTGAGCGTGATCACAAGGAGAGCGAGAAGAACAGAGGCTCCTAGGAACACTGCGATGACGATAGCTGTGATGGCACCTGGCCCCAGCACAGCTGAGAACAGAAATAATACAACTGTCAATCACACACCATAACATAATGACACTAAGTTCTCTTTAACAAAGACTTATACCATACTCAATAGCTGGAGAAGGATTAATTACCAAGCCATTTCTGAGATAGTAAATATAAAATATGCTCTATTTCAGTAAGTGTGATTAAGTATACAGTATGTGAACATGGGTGGAATGTCTTTACCGTCCTCTTTCACGGTTATTGATTGTGTACTCTCATGGTCAAAGGAGAAGGTGTTTTCCGTCAGGTCCTGGTAAGGGACTTTTGTTGTCACATCGATGGCTCCAGCACCGGATAGTGTGTCCTGGTTGTCATTCTGCAGTGTAGGGGAGAAATCAGCCACTGTTTCTGATAGAAGGAAAAAACGAAGGTGAATCAACAATATATGCAGTTTGAGAATGTTTTTTTAAGCTATTTTCACAAAATCGTTCCAAAACTGAATGGCAAATAACATGAAAAGAACATACTATGATTTATTTCAATAGTTAATGTAGCCTACATGTGAGAATAGTAAACAATTAAATAAATAAAAGGCAACTAGGATGATATAAATAACAATGATATCTACAAGTAAGAATACCAAATATATATATAAAAAATAACCTTAGATGATATATTTAAATTAGTAAAATTATCTACAAGCATGAATAGATACTAGATAGATATTATATATGAAGATGGATGGATGGATGTATAGATAGATATTAAGTATAGATATTAAGTATAGGTATTAAGATGGATAGATGGATAGATAGATAGATAGATAGATAGATAGATAGATAGATAGATAGATAGATAGATAGATAGATAGATAGATAGATAGATAGATAGATAGATGGATAGATAGATGGATGTGAGTCACATTATGTATGACTCAATGGGCATCTTTATGGAGGATTAGCACTCGCTTCTCACTATGGTATCTTGTCCTGCGCATTCCTCCACTCTTCTTCTCCTCACATCTCTCACTCACATTCCACATCTCCCACAGGCTTGGAACAGCCATGCAACTTTTCTCACTTACACCATACTCACGGAGCACAAAGCCCATTTCCTGTGTTACTGCTTGCCCAGCGTTCCCAAAGGGCAAGTTTCTGACCCCAAAATGAAGGGACAAAGACAGACAGAGAGAACATGGACAAATAGTGGAATATCAAGCCTGATCTTGCTTGAACAACCCAATGGCATGGGTTGAACCTAACCCAACACGCAGACACATATTGTGCTCATTTGTGCATTAAAAACATAATTCGAAAATAGAGATATTTACATGCAGTGGCAACTTATACCATCTTTCCATGCAATTAAACATGCTAAAATGCTCTTATTCCAGACTAAATCTTGAAATAAAAGGTTCATATTTGGAGTCAGCGAATTGGGGATGGCCAACGTACAACTATTTTTGATAACTAAAATAAATAGCTAGTAAGTAGCTAGTAGTAATAGTAAGACTACTAAATAAATAAAAGAACCCGATGATACATTTAATGAACTAAATCAAAGCTTCAAGTAGAATACAAAACAAATAAAAAATAAACAAAACAAAAAAGAACCTAGGATGATATATTTAAATAAATAAATAGCTAAAGTAAGAATACTAAACATATCAAAATAAATAACTAAATAAAAAGAACCTCGGATGATATTTTTGAATAAATAGCTACAAGTAAGAAAACAAAAAAAAGAACCTTTAAATAACTACTTTTAATAAGAATACTAAAAGTAATAATATCAATATATTTAAATAACTAAACAATGGCACAGGCCAAAACTAACTCAACAAGACACACATTGATTGCTCATTTTTGCATCGAAAACCCTATTAGATTTCCAAAATAGACGTATTTACATGTAGCGGCCACTTATACCACCTTTCCATGCCATTAAACATGCTAAAATGCTCATATTCCACCCAAAATCTTAAAATAAAAGGTTAATATTTGGTGTCAGCGAGTTTGGGATGGTCAGCGTATGAGTATTTTTAATAATAGTGTGTTTGCTCAGCGAGACACACACTTTCAGGACTTGAAGCCGGCTGTAGGTATGGCCAGCGATACATCAATGAGCCCTTCACTCGAGGGTACAAACAGGCACTTGTGTGGTCAGAGAGGCAGAGGAACCAACGGCCCAAACACAGCCAGTACTGCAAGTTAAACAAGATTGTTTATGAAGCCAGTCTGTGGAAAAGCACGCACCACGGCGTCAGCATGCACAACGTGTTGATTTGAAAAAGTACACTTTTTTTGTGTGTTTGTCACTTCATGGCCTGCTTAAATATTCATTAAGTACTGCTTAAACATTTGGCAATATGACAAGGGCAAGGACGTTGTCTCATTTTTTGTATTTTAACACACAACAGTGAGATGACAACACACAGACAGATGGGTGCGAATGACACAATGGTCCGCTGCAGTGTGTGTGCCAGGGTGTTGCCTGTGCCCATGTCCTCATCTCACCTTACACCTGGGTAGTAATGTTCATTGTCTAACCCAGCTAACAAAAATGTGTTCTAAGGACGTTTTGCTAACGTTCCCATTCATTTCTCGGAACATTCAAAACGTACTTTTTTTTTCCCGCCAGCATTTTCTTTTAAAAACTTGCTTGTTTTTAAAAAATAGTTTTCTTGTTTAGTCTATATGATTGTCGCGAAAAATTTCCATTGTATCATTCTACAAACATTATAGGAATGTTTGAATGTTCTCTGAACGTTCTGAAACTGGTAACATCTAAAAAAATGTTAGATGAACGTTGAACTAAAACGTTTCAGAAAAAAAACACTTCAACGATGTATATAGGCTAAATGTTTTTATGCTAACGTTTTGAGAACATTAGATAACTTAGATCAATATTGTTCAAGATTAGATGAACAAACATTCAATTAAGGTTACTGGAGGACATTTGATCATAACTTGTCAGAACGTTAGCTAAAGTTCTGAGAATGTTCACTGTTAGCTGGGTATTTAATATGACACTATTGTTTTCTGTAGAGCTGCTTTACAGCTGAATCAAATTTGTTTCATAATGGCTAAATTTAGCAGCATTGGCACTGTTATTGAATCAACATCAGCTGAATTGAATCAATTTTGGATGACTTGAATAATGACAGTATTCTTCTCAGTCTTATAGCTAAATTGAACTAGTTTCTTAATTGACTACACCGTTATTGAACTGAAATGAATCAATACTGAACTGAGTTGAACTGAATAATGATCTTTTTAGAACTGCATTACAGATCTCAAATTTGAAGTTAGCATTATTAATTCTGTTATTTTCCTGTTTATTACTGTGAAGCTGTTTTGAAACAATCTGTAATTTATAAAGCGTTATATGAAGGTCACATGACTTGACGAGGACTAGTCAAAAAGGTTCAGTATTACAGAATTTGTCGTCTTCATGAATATTTTTTCCCAACAAAATGTAAATTAAAGCAAAAAAAGGGCAAATAACTTGAAAGTAATACAAATGAACAGCCATAGTTATGGTTGAGATGAAGCATAATGCCTTCAAAATCGTTCCCTTATACACCTACATTCAGAGTCCAATATTGACAGCACAGCTATTAATATATTCAATTAATTAAAAAATAATTATCATATGATTATGTAAATCATTATTTAAAAAAAATTTAATAATGTATATATATATATATATATATATATATATAAAGTTATTCCACCACAAATTCTGTTATGTACTGGAAATGTATCCAAACAGACAGTGACATCATGATCATCCAGACTTTTGGAATCATTTTTGCTCCCATGACATCAACGCAAATAAGTTCACATTAGAAAATGTGAAGAAGAAAAAAAAAACAGTATTAAATCATGTATTCTGGGTGGAAATTCTGAGTGTCTTCAGATTTTCTCACACTTCTCACAGGTTTGTGATTTTATTATATATCATTTGGAAGGTCCTATTTTAGAGATGATGGTCGAAAAAAGCAACCTTTTAGAATGCAATTCTAATTAATTTTTTTGTACAAATGAACTTTGTGCTCAGATGTATAAATGCCTCGTTTTCCTCAAGAGTCCAACAAACGAACACTTTGTCTTTGTACGCACTGAACCGAAGACTAAATTCAGGTTCAACACCTGGATGTGAAAAAGAGAAGGTCTGAGTCATTGAAGACAGTGTGACGTTTCAGTCTGCAAGAGTCTCGCACACTTACACCACTGTAAAGACTTGATCCTGAGATTGGTTTAGTGAAACATTTCAATTTCAGTTATTTTGGTTTGCTTTACAATAACACTCATTTTTTACAATAATGACTTTTGTTTTTCATTTTATTGCCCATGGAAATAACTGCAAGTTAGGCAAATGTTCATTAAAATAAAGTTTCTGCTATTCAGCTTTGAAGGTCTCACTTTCATACTGGAAAGGGCCCTTGCAAACCAAGAGGGTCAACATTGCGAAAATGACACGTGTGCACAATTAAGAGATTTCAGAGATGAAGTCATTCTGAACCTTCATCAAGATGGGCTCAGAAAGACACTGATCTACACTTCCAAGTGTACAAAATTCAACACGCATATCACCCAAACAAATAGAATTACCCACTTATTAAAAACCCTATTAACCTTTCCTCCTAAGTCAACACATTTACGAGAATACCATAATTGTATAGATGGGAAGATGGTGATGTTACCTGTCTGCACAAAAGCCATGCAGAATGCCAGAGCGGTGATGAAGGCGAGTCGAGATAAACCGCTGGAACTGCTGCTGCCGAAGCCCATGGTTCCTGATCGGACACTTCTAGACTGGCGCGTTAATGAAAGAACACAGAGAGCAAGTGAGAGACCGAGTGAGACATGTAGGGGTAAGCTGGGTTTAGGTGGGAGGACTCTGTATGGACAGTGCAGACTTTTGTCAACTCTTCTGGTAACTGCCCACCTTCTTCAAAGCCAGTCTTTCCACTCCTCCAGCACGATGATGACGGCCCTCATGTCCCACGCTACTTTTCTGTGGGGTTTAGGATCATAGAGATGGATCTCGCAGAAGGTAGAAGTGTTAACAATTCGTAAAACAATTGTATTACATCAAACTGTGTGAGGCATCATCAAATCTGAAGTTTGATCATGATTCACTTCATATGGAGAAATACTGACAAAAAAGGTGACACTTTAGTTTAGGGTCCAATTCTCACTGAACTAGTTTATAAGCATGCATATTAGGATATTGGCTGTTTATTAGTACTTTTAAAGCACATATTAATGCCTTATTATGCATGACCATATTCTACATCCCTTAATCCTATTCAATACCTAAACTTAAGAACTACCTTACTAACTATTAATGAGCAGTAATTAGGAGTTTGAGGACAAAGTCATAGATAATAATAATGAGAATTGGACCCCAAAGTGCACTGTTAAAAATTTGCTGCTTTAATTTTGAAACTTGTATAACTTATTAAAAACAAAAGTAAAAAATGGCTTATTTTAATGAGTTAAAACAATGTAAAACTTATTGATTTGTCATAACTTATTGATAATTTTTTACAGTGTGAACTAAAGAAATACTATAAGTTTTACAGACTCAAGAACTGTATTTTGAATATGCAACCTGTACTATAGTTATTATAATCAGTTATTGCAAAGTGCATAATTTGATGCTGATGCTGAAAAACAATATATTAACAACGGGACCCAGAATATCATAAAAAATTCTTAACTATTTTACATTTTGGTGAATTGGTGGCTAATTCGTATGGATTTGTACAATCTCATTCATACATTTTCATGCGATCTGGTTACTTCCCAGTGACGGTTATAGGAGTACACCTACATGGTTACATTTGGATGCACTTTTTTTACAGTACATGTAGGCCTTACTTGCAGTGTATTTACCTAAGAAAATACTGGGTAATACAAGGTCACTGTAAAAAAAAAAAATGTTTTGCCTTAATTTAAGTACAATCAACTTGGCTGTTTAAGTCATTTCAACTTAAAACGTTAAATCTGGTTTAGCATAAAAAAAGTTGGATTTTTTTTTTTCATATATTTTTTTCAATGTAACTACAGGGGTTGAGTTTAGGTTCATGGTTAGAACCTATACTTATTACCCAGTTATTGTAATTACTGTGATAATACATAGTATGAGGACAAATTGATACAAAATCGCCACCTCATATAATAGTTAATTTTCTTGTGAGATCAGGTTGGCTATGACATGAAATACCTTTGATTCATCTTGTGAATTTGCTTAATAAAATGTTTTCATTACAAATGGTGTCTTTAATATTATTTTGTAGTAGCTGTTGCTATATATTAATTTAAATTTAGCAATTTATAAATTCAGTCAAGGCTGAAGGGCTTGCATAGGCCTCCTAAGTTTTTGCTTTTTTTAAATCTGAGATGATTTTCCTGCTGTGAGGCTTTTTTTCACCCTGCCATCAAACTCTTTTACTGATGTTATGGAGACATGAACTGAGTATATAGTACATATCAATATTTTTCTTAGATCCAGAATTCCCTTCCATAAACACCAGACAGGAACAAACTGCTAAATCACTGAACAGTTTCTGAAGGGTTTTCTTTGGCCTCGATGAGGCCATTTTCTGCACACAACACTGGAATAACTCATTGAATTTGCCTGCTTTATGCATCTCAGGAAACTAATTTAAGGAATATTTCACGTTAAATATAAGTTAGGTTTTGTAACCAGAACCTACAGTGTGTCAATTAATAATAAAGTAATAATTTATAACAATTAAGCTCAACTGTGAGTCTGATCTCAGAGTTTGTAAAAACAAACAAAATCACATTCACAGTACAAAACTGTCCTTTCGATGGTGGGACTACCGTTTATAAGCTACAAATATGAACTCTTGAAAGGAGAGCATGGTTACAGATTCAACTTTCATATGACACTAATCATATTAACAATATATTTTGTGACTTGTATAGGTATACCTTTTTTATGTATTTAAACATTTATTCTGGTTTTTAAACAATGAAGCTCTAAAAAAACATTTCCTGTGATTATTTAGGAAACAATTCCAGGATTACGCTTAATCTCGGCTTGAGACTCAGCCAATATGCATTGGAAAAAGAAACTAAAGTGAAAGTGTCAATTTTAGGAAGCAGTTGTTTTTTTACAATTACAAATTAAACTTGATAAAAATCCAACCGGGGAACTATGATTTTATTTTATAAAATATTTTTTTTTTCATTCATAACTACTGTATAAATTTTTAAAAGAAAATAAATAATTTGACTTCACAAAGAGGTACTGATAGCCAATGAAATACTAGAGAGCCGAGCAGAAATGTACAGCAAACTCTACGCATATGTACTTCAAATATACTAGGCCTGGAAATCACAACTTTAAAATTCCCTGAAATGTCCAGGTTTTCCATAAATGGGGGATCTGTATCATGCAAATTTGTAAATAGCAACTTGTGTAAACATTTGCAAGTCGACTTTGCACAACCCTGCTTTGTGCATTAGGAGGAAAAATGTGCCGATCAGCCGACACAAGAGACTGTTTTGATTTATTTGTCGTACTGTAATAAAAAAAAAAAGTAGGACTCCACTGGTTCATCATTACCATATATTATAATACAGATGCAGAATTGAAAGTTTATTCTTTAAACAGCCTAATATTTTACAAAGAAATGGATAAGTGTCTGGAACTTTCAAACATGTCCTTAAAACAGGACACTGTTGATGACATTTCCTCGAGTCCTACATTGTTTTCGACATCCGTCAACATGGGGGCGGCAAAGCGGAAGAGGAGAGAAGGGAAGAAAATGGAAAAAACTAAAAGAACGAGGGAAGGAACAAATAAATTAAAAAGGAAATTGTAATGGGGATAATACATAATTTTTTCCTCTGCAATCCTTCTATTCACGCTTAAAGAAACAGTCGGGAGATGAGCATGATTGTGAACAGACGCTCCATCTCAGTGGAAGGAACCGGTGAAATCATTGACTCCTTTCCTGCAGAAGCAAGCCTCTCTCTTCCTGCACTCGGGGTTTTGTGTTTTTGGCTCCTTTCGTGGCTGTGGGGCAGCGCTGTTATTGCAACTGTGGTTTCCTCTGGATTAGGGAGGAAGAAAAACTTGCCGCCCCGAATCTACTCCAAATCAGAGAATTGACGATACAAAAAGGAAAAAAACAAACAGAAAACAGTTTGAGGGGAACATATGGGCAGCTGTTCAGAAGGGAAACGGTCGGTAGGGGGAGCCTGTTGATCAGCAAGCCTCAAAAGTCTTCCACGGTCTCAATCTCACCCATGTTGAGTCTCTCAGACGAGGCATTAACAGAAAAACCTGCAGAGACATTATATTCATTACAAAAATAATATTTTGCATAAAGAAAATATTTTGAATTTAGTTTCATTTTACAATTAATAACTATAATTAGAGAGGATTCATTTTATGATAATTCTTCCTCTAAATTATGTTAACACTGTTTTTTAACCCTCTATTCTCACACACACCCATTTATATATACACATACACTTATACCATGTTTTGTTTGAATACTCCATTCAGATTGGCTGGAAGGTGTGCATTAAAACCATTTGATATACAGGTAATTCCAGTCAGATTAAGAACCATTCTTTATTAAGGCGAGACACTACAGGTGAATAGGGTATTTTTTTTAACTAGCAGATACAGTGGTGTGAATAAGTTAGGACACCCATGCTAAAGTTGCCTAAAAAGAGGAATAAAAAAATCATCTTTTGGAAATCGATCTCAATGCCTTAATTAGAAAAATGAGGAAAAATCCAACCTTTAAGGACACCAATTTTTCTTTGTGTATGAATAATGTATCATACATAAATAAATGTTCTTCCTTAAAATGCAGGGTTCATAAGTCAGGACACCCCTATGTTAAAATCCCATAGAGTCAGGCAGATTTTTATTTTTAAAGGCCTGTTATTTCATGGATCCAGGATAATATGCATCCTGCTAAAGTTCCCTTGGCCTTTGGAATTAAAATATCCCCACATCATCACACACCCTTCACCATACCTAGAGATTGGCATGGGGTACTTTCCATAAGATCATCTTTCAATGCAAATCAAACCAGCTATTAGGTTAACTGAAATAAAACCATGTCAATCTCTAGGTATGGGGAAGAGAATGTGATGATGTGGGGATATTTTAATTCCAAAGGCCAAGAGAACTTTATCAGGATGCATATTATCCTGGATCCATGAAATAACAGGCCTTTAAAAATAAAAATCTGCCTGACTCTATGGGATTTTAACATAGGGGTGTCCTGACTTATGAACCCTGCATTTTAAGGAAGAACATTTATTTATGTATGATACATTATTCATTCACAAAGAAAATTGGTGTCCTTAAAGGTTGGATTTTTCCTCATTTTTCTAATTAAGGCATAAAGATCAATTTCCAAAAGATGATTTTTTATTCCTCTTTTTAGGCAACTTTAGCATGGGTGTCCTAACTTATTCACACCACTGTATCACCATGAAACTTTGCCAGTTGATTACCTACATTAAGATTAGAAAAAAATATATTACAAGTTTTCTCTAATTTAATGTTTAAATATGCAAATGAGACATTAGCTAATTAAATATGCGCCAATCTACATATATTTAAAAAAACAAATCTGAGTATTGGATAAAGCCAGGTTCAAAATTATTTTTCATTGTGTTCACATATTAGATGGGAAAAAAATTACAGAGGGATTTATGGATATCTACTTTTGTTATCCTGTAAAACAGAATATACTGCCAATATCCTTAAAAAAATGATTTGACATGATTTTTGGAATAAAATGTTATATAAATCAGGCTAGGAATTATATATTTACAAATCCCTCTGTAAATGTCTTCATAATATAACTAGGTACAAGACTGGAAAGTTTGGTGTATATAGATGCTACTGAAGTGGAGATTTCGGACTTGGAGTGAGAGAGAAAAGTCATTTTGAGAAAACAGGCTTTAAAAGATTTAGCATCAGCCAATGAGATCGCGCATTTAGAGTAAAATCCCCCATTTTACTTTCGCGGTTGGTTGCTGATAAAAAGGAAATTACCATATTTGGATCCGGCTGTATTGTTCAGGAGAGAGAGAGCTTTCTAACGGTGTGTGTGATGACAGGGTGCAGATTGCGATCACGGAGCAGAAGGATGATTTATAACGACAACTTTTGATGAATTTATGAGAAATCTACAGACGCAAACAGACAAAGTGTAGTAAAATAAAGACTTAAATGTGTATTTCGAACTTTTTTTCACCACAAGTCTGAAAGAAGACATGTTATTGAAGATAAATATCCCAAAATCTCAAAATTGACCAGTGAAAAAAAACTATGTTTTTGCCTGCCGTGTCTCGCCTTAATGCAATTCAAATAAATGCTACAATTTCTCATTTAAATAAATTTACATTTACACACTACTTTATCTTTGTGTCTGATGTAAAGTGGGCAGAACGCTAGGGTCTAATGAGCTGTAACTGACGAAAATAACCATCATCATTTTAACTTTTGGTTAAGTATTGCGATGCAAACATCAATAACAGCTTTAACTGGTCAATTCAGGCCATGGTATAAGCGGTATAATCCAAGGTTAGCTGTGCCGAGTTCTTCTGCGGCTCAATAAAATTCTTCAATAAATTGAAGAACTTTAGTTCACAAGAATTCAAACTTTTCTGATGAGTAATTTCACAGCAGATCATATCAAGTTTTAAATTGACAACACAGTTTGTTTATGAATGACTTCGCCAACACTCACCTAGAAGGCTTGGGTCAGCCCGTACCATCTTCTGTTTCTTCTTCTTCTTGCCAGAAGTGACGGTCTCAAACCGCTGCTGCAGCTGCTGTTGTTGATGATGTTGTTGTAGGACTGACTGTGACACTTGGCTCATTCCCCACACAGAGTCCTGTGAGACAAACACAGGGAGTTTAGGAGCAAACTGACACATACACACCCGTGTTTATTTCGTTGACGAATAATGTCATCATAATTTAGTGCTCTCAGACAGTTCACGAGTACTAAATTGAGCTCTTTTGCTTCGTTTCTCACTTGAACGGACAAATACACACAAATTTATGTCAAAATGTGTTTTGGCGGGTATTCACGTAAACAGTCGGTTATGTCTTAAGTTTGGAGAATTTCGGATGTGTATTAGTGTATTGGATCTGTGCATTCGGCCTTAAATTGACCTGCTGCTGTCCGTCATGTTAATCAAACAACAAAGAGAAATTCACTCAATGATCTTGATTGAATAACTTTAATAAGAATTAATCTATATTTCATTAATACAAATGTCTGCTTGACAGAATGAAGAATGTTGTATGCAAAATGCTATAAAGAATGAATATATTATTAATTAAAAAGAATAATACGTTTTTTTCTTCGCATGTTTTTTATTTTATTTAAAGAAAAAATAAAGACGTTATGTCACAGCAGTTAAATCTGTGTCTGTATTGCATGTTCAACTGTAGATTTAATAGACTAAAATCTTATGCAACTAAAAGTAGACTAAAATTAAAACAATCAGATGACTAAACTATGGCTAAAACTAAATAGAATTTTAGTCAAAAGGCTGACTAAAACTAAATCAAAATTTGCTGTCAAAATGAACACTAACAAACACACACATGCTTGTGCAACGAACCTGCTGTTTTTGCTGCTGGACCTGCTGAGGTTTTTGCTGGTTGGCATTCTGTTTGGCACGCCGCTCCAGGAACTGCTTGGCGAAGTCCTTGGCCTGTGGAGTGTCACCCAGGTAGGCTCGCACGTAGTCGTGCACCTCGTACGGCGAGTCCACTTCCTTCAGGAACGACGCAAAGGTGGGAACTGTGGCAAGAGTGGAAGACTGATGACTTTCAGAAAACTAAATAGTCTATAAATCACACGTTTTTAAGAGTTTTTTTTTGCAATTTACTTTCTGAACACACACTGGTGGTTCTCACAGTACAATGAACTCTCACGTCAAGGTATTTTATTTTAAAATTGATGCTTTAAAGAAGACTTATTATGCTTTTTTACATTTTCAACATACTTTAGTGTGAAATGTTGCACAGTTTGAGCATGAAAAAGTTCAGCAAATTTACAAAAGCACAAATTCACTCTAAAGGAACTAATTCTCTATATCAGTGTCACAATTTCCCTCATTTAAATAATTCTTGCCAAGGGCATACGCAAGAAAGGGGCGAGGTGTGGTTGACAACACACTGATCCAGTCGACCAATCAGAGTTGCACTTTTCGGAAGGAGGGGCTTAATAGAGATACAAAACAGAGCATACAATGTAAAATATGTGAAAAGTAATGTTTTTTGGACATCCAAGCATGAAAACCTATTCTAGTAGACCCTAAAAACAAAATGAAGACTTTGCACAAGGGCATAAATAAAGACATGACCCTTTTAAAGTCAGAAGCTACATTCCGTGCGTACAGTGACAACAAAACGTTGCCAAGAAAAAGCAATGAAAAGGGAAGTGGTTTGTGGGAAGAATTATCTGTGCATCATGTGCGCATTAAACAAACGCTGATATCAAAGATAGGTGAGGGTGATAGACGGTATGTGTCAGTGACTCACCATCGAGGTTATTGGCTGTGTTGAGAGTGTGTAGAGTCTGCTCACACCACTGCATAAAGCTGTCCTGGTTCTTATTGGCTCCCTGGAACAGTTTCAGTAGCTTCTCTTCCTCCTCCACCTTTTTACTTGCTTTAGCACTGCTGCTATTACTGCCCCAAACAGATTATTTTACAATAAGTAAATTACACAAAAAGCAGTTTTGCACACTGGACCTAGTAACCATACTAAAGTCTGAGGTTTTATTGCACATTTTAGAGCAATAGAAAGACATTAATATGTGGTGGTGGTTTACCTGAGGTTAGCGTTGCCCTTGTTTTTCTGATTGTGGCTCTTGCGTGTGGGCTGAGGGGGGGCGGCCTCCTTTACTTCATCCCAAAAGCCAATGTTAGAGTTCTGAGCATCACCCCAGACACTGCTGCTGTCCATCAACCAGTTTGAGCCGACATTATTGACAGAACCCCACACTGATGTATTGAGGGCCTAGAAGGAGAAAGAGAGGCCATGCAATCTATTTTAGACTAATGCAGAATCAAAAGCAAGACTTTAAGATCTGCACAAAAAAGTAACACTATGTCCATAGAGAACAAACTCGTAAAATATCAAAATAAATCATGCATCTCAGATTTTTACTTAAACAGGTACACATTCAAGGACAGAACAGGGAAAAAGCAAGTTTAAATCCTGTTTTAGTCAATATATGCATATGTATAAAGACTGGTTTATGAATCAATACATATGCAGTGTTTCCCCTACAATGTATTCAGCAGCAGCGCAGCGCCACCGCTGGATTTTCAGCGCCGCTGCAAAATCTTTCCATGATCAGTAATATCACGACATTCACTTCATTCACTTACACACCTAAAAACACTGAGACATGGCGACCGGCGGCACTGCATGCGGTGGCTCTGAATCGACTTGTTAACGAGGAGGAAAGAGCCACATATGGAAATATTTTCGATAAGGCTAATGTCACGTTGAGCATAAGAGCATAAGATAGATTAGCATAACTTCTTGCAAAAACAAAAAATACCCCCACAATATCATTCAATTACCAAAGAGACTTAGAGATCTTCTATGAAAAGCCCAGAAAAATTAAGTGCTCACAGATTGGGTGTGGCCTTTCCCATCAAGATAAAATTTTCAATAAATTGTAAATAATCTTTTTCTGGGTTGTGCCGTTTGATTTTTCCCCTAAACAATTTCTACCAAGCTGAAAATGAACACAAAAGAAAAACATTAATAATCCTGTCTAAAATTATAAAATTAAGGTTTCTGTTTGTGATTGCAGTTCAAGGTACGTGCTGCAATGCCTTGAATCAGTTGATGGTATGTCATATTTGTTTTTCTCAAAATGTCCATTTCTATCCACAAAACTTGCCAGAAGTCATGGTTTAAGGGGTTATTTAAAAAAAAAAATCTTCCAGGGTGCATGCCCCCGGACCCCACCACGCGCGGCTTGGTAACAACTTCGAACACGTAACGGCACCGCTGCTGGAAAGATTTCTAGGGGAAACACTGATATGAATTAGAGCTTGATTGATATAAAATAAAAGTATTATTGTGCTAATACTAGTAAAATGTATATATTGAATTTAATGTTTTTAGTCTTTCCTTCCTGTGACAGGGCAGCCAAGAGAGAAGCCACAAGAGTTTACATTCAATTCAATTTCAGATAGTTTATCATGAAACACAAAAATATAAATTTCCATTAAAAATATATTTATGCATAATGCAGCACTTTTTGACTTATAAACAAGCCGGGACTCTTATTCTAAACTATATGTCTATGGTTTACTACTGCCAGCTGAGGTAGATAAAACACACACTCTTACAACATATTACATATTAAAACATAAAAACCAAAAAGTAACATTGTCATAGATAAATGGTTGTCATTGTTTGCGAACTGCCTGAAACCTTTTTAATTTGAAATTTGCAAATCATAGCCTTTTGAAGTTTAATCATCATGTTAGGCTTCTAAGCAATTCCAGTTTTTACATGCCCAAATTTAAGACGTCTTAAAATGATAATTATGTATTTAGTTATACCATTTAAAATGAAGACTTGTGACCTTAAATTTAATCAAACTGAATGATCAATCGCGATAGGTAAATAACTGGAAAAATAACAGTAAATGGTAAAACTATTCGTGGTACAAACCATTGCGTTAACAATAAAAAATAAAATAATTAGTAGTTTGGAACATCAAGCAGTATAACGGGACTTCTGTTGTACAGCTAAAATAAAAGGAAGTGGTTGAAACAAGCAGCCAACATTCAAGTTACAAATAGACGTACCCGCTCTTACGTCAAAAACAAGGTGGGTAACTGCATCAGGATGTGTGTAACTCACCACTCGGTTCTGCTGGGTGACGGTTGAGTGTTGCTGCTGCTGCTGCTGTTGTTGTTGATGTTGTTGTTGTTCCTCCTGTTGTTGTTGCTGTTGTTGTTGTTGTTGCTGCTGCTGCTGCTCCTTGCGCTGTTTCATTTGTTGCGCTTCCTCTCTCTGGATCTCCAGTAGGGACTTGGTGGCCTCTGGCTGTTTGGCCACGCTGCCCCAACCCGAGAGCTTCGCCTGAGGTTGCTGCTGCTGCTGGGCCCTCTGGAGCTCCTGTTGTTGTCGTCTTTGCTGCAGGAAAAATCGAAAACAGATCAATGAGAAAAATGGCTCTCTATGAAATGCTTGTTGCATCTTGCTTGGTCACATTGTTGAAAAGCTTGAGTTGGGAAAGAATCCCTGGCATACCTCCTCTCGTGCTTGTTGTTCTCTCTCCTCCTCCAGTTTCTGGATCTCAGCAAGCGACAGGGCATTCTGAGACTGTGAGAGAGTATTTGCTGTGGTCGACTGCTGGCCCCACTTGGAGGATGAAGGGAGCTGGGAACACAGAAATGAAAAAAAAAAAAAAATACAATAACTGGGTCAGTCAAACAAACAAACAACTGTTTTACCATCAAATTCCATTTTGTAAAATAATCAGGCATGTGATCAAAGCTGTTTTTCCCCATTTGGAACTGCAATATAATAATAATAATACTAAATATAATTATATGTTTATAATTATATTTTTTATAAATTTACAGAATCATAAACACGGGACGTGATGGTAAACTGTCCATTGTGCCAATGGATGACATGCACATGAGATTTTCCCTGATGTTGAGAGTGGCGTGGGAACTGTACCTCTGTCATGGGAAAGATGTACATTTCGGGACACATCATCAGTAATGTACCTTTGAATCAGGGGGTGTTTCGGCCTTTCAACACTAGACACCCTCATCAAAGGTGGCCAGCTAATGGGTGATCAAACCTGAGCTTGTGTCCCATGCCCAATCATGAAAATTGCCTGGTTTGTTACATTAGAGCTGAAGATCTTTGCCCGAACCCGACGGGACCCGACGGGTTCGGTCGGGTTCGGTCGGGTTCGGTTTGAATTTCGATCATTTTACGCGGGCTCGGGCCGGGCTCGGGCTTGCGCTCCGGATTGCGCGGTAAATGAATGGTCAGGTGATGCGTTTCGATTAGCGCGAAAATGGATGCTGAGGAGGTGAAACGGAGGTTGGCCTCTGGCGATTATGTTTTGGTTGCACAGACAAAGAAAGCAAAGTCTGAGGTGTGGAAAAATTTTGACTTTGTGCATAATGAGAACAATGAGACAGTGGGATATGTGAAATGCAAAAGATGCGACATTCTGTTAAAGTACGACAGCAAAACGACAGGGAATTCGTCGCTGAAAAGGCATGTTGATCGAAGCTGTTCAACACCTGCCAGTGCCCAGGATCAAACTACAATCACGTCGTTTGTTACAGCATCAAAACCCATCCCTGCAAAGGTGAAACAAACGGTGACGGAGAAGTGTGTCAGCTTTTGCTGTAAAGACATTAGGCCTTTTAATATCGTAAATGGTAAGGGGTTTGAAGAGCTGGCGCAAGAACTAATTAATGTCGGGGCTGCATATGGGAGGGTTCCCGTAAATTCTGTTATTCCCAGCCATGTGACAGTTGCGAAGAGGTGCACTGACATGGCAGAAGAAAAGAGGGAAGCTTTAGTACAGAAACTTAAGACTTTGTTAAATGATGGCACAGTCGCAATGACCACGGACATGTGGACAGAGGATTATCGGAAGATTAGTTATTTGACAATCACATGCCATTTCATAAATGAGGATATGGAACTGGTGAATAAAACCCTGACAACTACAATGTTCCCTTTGGAAGAGGCAAAGACGGGAGAAAATATCAGACGGGAGATACTGAAACTACTGGTGACAAAGTTTGGCCTTGACGCTTCCTCTCTCAGCAAAATTGTTTGGGTGACCGATGAGGGGGCAAACATTAAATTAGCTCTGCGGCCATACCAGAGATTGGACTGCATTGACCATCTCATCAATACGGTACTGCGCCATGGACTCGACATTGCCGAGTTATCCAAAGCCGACGGTGCTCCGGACATAGGAGATACCATTTCGGCTGCTAAATCACTAGTGAGGTACGTTAAACAGTCGGGGTTGGCTGCACAACTGTCAACAACATTGCTGCAAATGGGAGACACTCGGTTCAGTACGGTGTACCTCACACTGACTTCTATACAGGCTATTTATCATGAGCTCCATGAAAAGCTGGAGGCGCGAGGAGAGAGCGCGCGCATTGAGAAAATAGCACCAGACACACTGGACTTTTTGATAAACTTTCTGAAGCCGTTCTATGAAGCACAGCGGGAACTTGAGGGAGACAAGTATCCAACACTTAATAGTGTGTGTCTCTGGAGTGAGAAACTGAAACGCCACTGTCAGCCCAATGTCCTGGACTCCCCTCAGCAAGCTGTCGTGCGTAAACGGCACGAAGACTGGCTCGCGCGTAAAGTGATCATACAGGACCTTCACAAGATCGCAACATTCCTCTGGCCAAAATTTAATCAGCTGAGAATGTTATCACATTCAGACAGGAATGCCGTACATGCTCATGTCCGCACTCTTCTGCAAGCCATGGCTGCAGGTGCACCAGATGTGGAGATTCGAGAACCAGAGCTCTCCGGAGTCGAACCCAGTGACAGTCCCCTGGCAAAAAGGGCGAATTTTGCGGAGTGGGAAAATGTAAGGCAAGCTGAGTGGGAAGATGACGAGGTCACTCGCTACATTGAAATGGCTGCTGTCATGGGAAATGAAATGGATGTTCTTGGCTGGTGGAAGGCCAACAATCCATCCTACCCAAAACTTGCAAAATTAGCCAGATCAGTACTATGCATCCCGGCCAGTAGCAGCAGCAGTGAAAGGGTGTTCAGTGCTGCTGGACGCACCATCAGTGAGCGCAGGACCGCGCTGAAGCCATCTACAGTGGATTCAATAATTTTCCTCCACAAAAACATGTAGCCTAATCTTGGTGAGTAAAGGTTTTTCAAATTATAACTAAATATTAATTTAGTCTTAAATGCATAATCCATAATGTATACATACAGCAGAGTATAGGCTACAGGCTAATGTTGGCATTATTCTTTTATTAAATTTCAGCTGCTGTTCACCGTCGCATTTTTTGTGGCCGCGGATCGTGGAGAGAGAAGCAAAGCCTGCATCTTTATCTTAATTTTGTTATTGCCAAACACGCATCTTAATTTAGAATTGATCTTAATTTAATTTGTTAAGAAAGTCTCCTATAAAGACGCTTTATTGTGGAGAGAGTCGGCCTCAAGCAAGTCCCGTTTTCGTTTGTCTTAGGCATAATCTCAATTTTATGAAACTTTTCGTTTTATTTCGTTATTGCCAAGTACAAATCTTAGTTTAGAATTTATCTTGATTTAATTTGTTAAGAAAGACTAATTTTTATAGGCACGTAGGCCTATTTATAGGCTATGTGTGTATGCGGCATATGCTGAGCCTGAGATGTTACCGAGGACTTATTTTATTTCTTTGTTCCTTCCAAATTCCCTATACCTTAGTCATAAATAAATGATGTTAAAAATGTATAAATAAAATGACTCATTCTTGACTTGACTTGACAAAAGGCAAAAGAGCTGTGTGCGTGCGCACATTTGAATAATGTCGGGCTGTAAACGGGTTCGGGCTTTTAAAAAGCTATCAATCAAATTGTACTTGTCGGGCTCGGGCCGAATTCCGTCGGGCTCGGGCCTTGTCGGGCCTAACTTTTAAGGCCCGATTAAAGCTCTATGTTACATGGCACTGCCCATGGGACTATGCAAGGCAGGAGGCATCCTCTTCCCTGAGTCAAGCCTAAGGCTGACCGCATACCTTGTTCAGCCTCCTCATGGAGGGTTGTGACATGGGTTCTCAAGTGGGTTATAGGGTGGGGGGATTAGTGAGTGGGTCATGTTGATGCTCTTTGAGCCCAACAAGGGTCCTTCCTCTTAATCCATATCCACTGGCTGCTTTCGGCCGCTTCCGAGATTGATCTAATTGTTTGTCGCAGAGCCTGACCACGGATGCCAAGGTCTTTCAGCAGTCTGATGGCAGAAGAAGCCACAAAACCTCTGCATCCCACTTCAACCGGATAGACTTTCGCTTTCCATCCTCGTTGTTGAGCGTCTGCTGCCAGTTCTGTATAGTGTAGTTTCTTGCGTTCGTAGGCCTCATCCGTTGAATTCTCCCATGGGACTGTGAGCTCAGTGATGTAAACAGACTTTAATGAAGGGGACCAGAGAACCAAATCTGGCCTAAGAGTGGTGACTGCAATCTCAGGTGGAAAGATTAGTTGATGCCCTATATCGACTAGCATCTTCCAGTCCCGGGCCATGGCTAGTTGTCCAGCTTCTGGTTTGGTAGGGGGATGGTTGGGCTTTTTCTGTCCCTCTCGGATGAAGGTTGGGGCCGTGATGGACTTGATTGCTCTCAGGGGCAAGGAGTTGTTGGTATTCCTCTGGCTCTCAAGAGCTGCTGCCAGACTCTTGAGGACCTGGTTGTGTCTCCAGGTGTAGCGACCTTGTGTGAGGCTGGTCTTACAACCGACCAAGATGTGCTTAAGAGTCGCTGGAGTTGGCCAGAGGGCGCAGGTTGGGTCCTCGCCATACCACTGGTGGAGGTTTTTTGGAGATGGGAGCACATCATAGGTGGCTCTGATGATGAAGCTGATGTTGCTTGCCTCCATTTCCCAGAGCTCCCTCCAGCTAAGCTTTCTCCTCTCCAGGCCTTCCCACCTCATCCATTGTCCCTGCTTGGCAAGAGAGACAGCCTTTGCACTTCTTATCGCCTCCTCCTGACGGCGCACTTCCTCGACCACCATTTTCCTCCTCTCTGATGTTGAGGCCTTACGCCAAGTTGGCTTGCTTGCCGTAAGGCAAAGGCCTGATGTAGCTTGCTGCACTGCATCGGATGGTGTCCATTTCCGTCCAGTTAACAGAGATGGAACGGCATTGCTGATGGTCTTGGGAGCTTGTAAATAGTGAGTGGCCACATTACCCGAGGGAGAAGTCCAAATTGCAGGCACCAGAGCTTGAGCTTCCCTGGCAAGGTACTGTTGATGTTTTCTAGACTGTTGGTAATGTCCTGCCTTATTTGCTGCACTTGGTCTTTGTCCCTGAGGCTTGCATTGTACCATCTACCCAGGCTTTTGACAGGTTGCTCAGACACTGTTGGTATTGGGTCATCACCAATGCAGAACTTAACATCTTTAAGCTGTCCCTTAACTATTGAGATGCTTCGTGACTTGTTTGGTTTGATTTTCATCCGGGCCCACTTGATGTTCTCCTGCAGTTTTCCAAGTAGCCGCCTGGCACATGCTGCAGTAGTGGTCACGGTGGTCATGTCATCCATGTATGCTCGGATAGGTGGAAGGCGAATCCCGTTCTTAGTTCGCTCCCCCCACCACCACCCATCTTGAGGCCCTGATGATGACCTGCATGGCCATTGTGAAGGCCAGGGGTGAGATTGTACAACCTGCCATGATGCTTACTTCCACGCGCTGCCATGATGTTGTAAAGTTAGCTGTTGTAAAGTATAGTTGCAGGTCTTCGAAGTAGGCTTTTACTAGACTAGTGACGGATGATGGAACGTGGAAGAATTTGAAGGATTCCCAGAGTAGGTTATGGGGAACTGATCCAAAGGCATTGGCCAGGTCAAGGAAGATGACATGGATATCTCTCTTGTCTCTCTTCACCGCTTGGATCTGGTGCCAGATCATGCTGGTATGCTCCAAGCAACCAGAGAACCCAGGAATGCCGGCCTTCTGTACGGATGTGTCAATGTACTTGTTCTTCTCCAAGCAGGTAGACAACCTCCGTGCTATCACGCTGAAAAAGATTTTTCCCTCAACGTTGAGAAGGCAGATTGGCCCGGAACTGACTAATGTCTATCGCATCCTTCTTGGGAATCAGTACCCCTCCAGCCCTTCGCCAAACCTTAGGTATTATTCCCTTCTGCCACACTATCCTCATGAGCCTCCAAAGATATCGTAGAACATCTGGTGCATTCTTGTAGAGCTTATACGGTACTCCATTCGGCCCGGGGGCTGATGCCGATCTTGCGCGCTGTACTGTACTCTCTACTTCCTTCCATTTTAGAGGGCCAGTCTCCAAATTGAATTCGGGAGGTTGAATAGGTGGGATGTCTCGTGGAATAACTATTTGTTCATGCCTTTTTGGGTCATGGTTGACCTCTTCCAGATGTTCTTCCAGTTCCTGCTTCGGAATTTTCAGGATTCCGCTTTTTTCCTTAGCGAAGAGATCTTTAACGAACTTGAATGGGTTTTTGTAGAACCTAGTTCTTGTGTGTTCCTTCTTCTTGCGAAGTTTCCTCGGGTTCTCTGCTCTTCGCAAGGTTGCCAACCGACACTTGATGTCCCCCTGGAGAAGCATGAGACCCTCTCTCTCTGCATCAGAGGCCTTCTTCCACTGCTTTCTCAGCTGCCTTCTCTCTCTGACCAGCATTTCGATCTCTTGCTGCCTCCTGGATTTGGCTGGTGTTGGTATTGCTTTGTCACTTCTCCTTGTGTTTACTCCAAAGTGCTCTTCTCCGTAGTGGTAGATGTCAACCATCCTTTCCAGCTTTTTTTCTGCTGTGCCCACTTGTTGCTCCAGGATTTTTGTCAGGTCGTTGTTGACTCTTTCCCACTCTCTCTTTTCAACAGCTTTGGGCCACTTCACACTCGGTTTGTGCCCTTTGATCTTTTCCTCCTTGGGAGGTCTCTGTGGTTGAGTGGGTTCCTCCACCAGCATTTCTGTGCTTGTTTTATCATCCATAGTTACAATGGTGCTGATGCTCTGCGAACTTTGGTTTTTATCCCGTCGCTGTGCGTCAATCGACTGATTTGACTGGTTGCTTCGTAAGAAGTACTGGTCAATGCAAGGCCTTTGTTTCTGCTCTTTCAAGCACCCTTTCTTTCGCCAAGGGGGTTGAGGACTGTATGATGTTTTTTTCGCCCAGCCACAGGTGCACACTTGAAGAGAGTGTCCAGCTGCTGTTGTGGTTGTCTCATATGCCGTGTTCTTGCTCATAGTCATTTCCGTTCCTGGGTCTGTAACCATGTTGGCAGTCATTGAGCCATCTTGCGCCCCCGCTCTCGCAGGCTCTAGGGGTATGTTCCTTTGTTCACTTTCTGTAGCTTTGGCGGGTGTCCCCAACAAACTGAAGCAGTGTCGGAGACTGCCGCCATGGGTAACTAGCCCATGACAGCCCCAGTGGGGACTATTCCCTCCAGTCAGATGTCTCTCCAAGCTGTCACACAGACTTTCCTATGTTGTCAGCTGTCCTTTCACAGCGGTCACTGGACAAGTCCAGATACTCAGAATCATAAACACGGGACGTGATTGTAAACTGTCCATTGTGCCAATGGATGATATGCACATGAGATTTGCCTTGATGTTGAGAGTGGCGTGGGAGCTGTACCTCTGTCATGGGAAAGATGTAAATTTCGGGACACATCATCTGTAATGTACCTTTGAATCAGGGGGTGTTTCGGCCTTTCAACACTAGACAACCTCATCAAAGGTGGCCAGCTACAGGGAGATCAAACCTGAGCTTGTGTCCCATGCCCAATCATGAAAATTGCCTGGCTTGTTACATGGCGCTGCCCATAATCACAAAATCATATTGATAAAAATGAATGATAAAAAAATCAATTATATTGCAATTTGAATAATACTATTGCACTGTAAAAATGTAATATTAATAATAGTTATTTTTAATTACTATTATATTTGTAATAATTATAATTTACAATTTTGTTTATACACTGAACAAAATTATAAACGCAACACTTGTTTTTGCCCCCATTTTTCATGAGCTGAACTCAAAGATTTAAAACTTTTTTTACGTACAAAAAAGGCCTATTTCTCTCAAATATTGTTCACAAATCTGTCTAAATTGTGTTAGTGAGCACTTCTCCTTTGCCGAGATAATCCATCCGCCTCACAGGTGTGGCAAATCAAGAATCAAGATGCTAATTAGACAGCATGATTATTGCACAGGTGTGCCTTAGGCTGGCCACAATAAAAGGCTACTCTAAAATGTGCAGTTTTATCACACAGCACAATGCCACAGATTGCAAGTTTTGAGGCAGCGTGCAATTGGCATGCTGACTGCAGGAATGTCCACCAGAGCTGTTGCCCGTGAATTGAATGTTAATTTCTCTACCATAAGCCGTCTCCAAAGGTGTTTCAGAGAATTTGGCAGTAAATCTAACTGACCTCACAACCACAGACCACGTGTAACCACACCAGCCCAGGACCTTCACATCTTCCGGACAGCTGCTGCAACAATCAGTTTGCATAACTAAAGAATTTCTGCACAAACTGTCAGAAACCATCTCAGGGAAGCTCATCTGCATGCTCGTCGTCCTCATCGGGGTCTCGACCTGACTGCAGTTCGTCGTCGTAACCAACTTGAGTGGGCAAATGCTCACATTCTATGGTGTCTGGCACTGTGGAGAGGTGTTCTCTTCACGGATGAATCCCGGTTTTTACCGTACAGGGCAGATGGCAGACAGCGTGTATGGCGTCATGTGGGTGAGCGGTTTGCTGATGTCAAAGTTGTGGATCGAGAGGCCCATGGTGTGGCGGTGGGGTTATGGTATGGGCAGGCGTATGTTTTGGACAACGAACACAGGTGCATTTTATTGATGGCATTTTGAATGCACAGAATGATGGCCCATTGTTGTGCCATTCATCCACGACCATCACTTCATGTTGCGGCATGATAATGCACGGCCCCATGTTGCAAGGATCTGTACACAATTCCTGGAAGCTGTAAACATCCCAGATCTTGCATGGCCAGCATATTCACCGGACATGTCACCCATTGAGCATGTTTTGGATGCGTATACGACAGCGTGTTCCAGGTCCTGCCAATATCCAGCAACTTCGCAGAGCCATTGAAGAGGAGTGGACCAACATTCCCCAGGCCACAATCAACAACCTGATCAACTCTAGGCGAAGGAAATGTGTTGCACTGCGTGAGGCAAATGGTGGTCACACCTAATACTGACTAGTTTTCGGACCCCCGATTTTTATTATTATATTTGTATTTAAAAAAAAACGTAAACTTACAATAATAATATTTATGGTTATCTTCAATTGTTTATTTTAGCAGAACACCACAGGGAGACAGATTTATAAACAAATTTGGGAAGATGGTTGACGAGTGGTATACATGCATGAAATACATGTATTTTAAATGCATTTGCTTAAATAAAGGGTGGGGAATGTTCTCAATGAACATAGGCCCAAAAATCCAAATAAATAACGGAAGAATCGCTTCCCTGACTAATGGAATATCTACCAAACTATATCAATATGAAATCTTTTCAGGAAGTGAGACTAGTACGAAGACTAATAAATTTCTGCTCCACAGGATTTTTCACCTTCATCTGTGCGAGCTGCTGTTGTTGCTGCTGCTGCTGCAGTCGACGGAGAGCCTCCTGCTGCTGCTGCCTCTGTCTCTGTAGCTCCTGCTGTCTCAGCGCCTCCTGCTCTCTCCTCTTCTGCTCCTCCTGCTGTTGCCTTGCCAATGCCGCTGCCTCCTCTTCTAGCCTCTTCTCTTCCTCACGCCGCTTCTGAGCTTCCAGTTCTACCTGTTTCCTCCGCTCCTCTTCCTGCTGGAACAAAGTCAATTAACAAAAGGATCAATAACAGCACTAAACCACACAAAATGTCATCTGAGCTAAGATAAGATATTGGTTAATGACGCTCAGGATCTGTTCGACAAATCTTCCGACATCACCCTGTCAGCCTTCTCTCCTTACTCTCTTCCCGTGATAAGTGAAATATGATGTAACCGACTACTAGGGCTGCAAAATTAATCGAATTTCTAATTGCGATTACGATTGCCACGATTACGTAATCGTTCAAAGCCGCGATTACAAAAGAAAATCCACTCTGCGTGTGTGTGTTTAGAGCATAATTATGTTATGAGAGGCGAATCACGGCTACTTCAGAAAACCCAGCACAGTATGACATACCAGGCAGTGACGTAAGTGTACGCTGAAATAAAAAGACTTTCACCTCAGAAAAACGGACTTTACTGTCCTGTCAGCCGTTATACTGTGCTCGTACCTCGCATTCTTCAATTGCACGCGCAAATGCGGCGGTGCACGCTATGTATCGCTTCACTGTATAAAGTGCAAAAGAAACTACGAGCCAGCAACGTCGTTACAATGTAAATTAGTAAGTCACGGAATAAAAGTAAAATACCAATAAATCACGTGTTAGCTGAGAAGGATTTGCATGCAGGTATGATTTTCATTCTATTCACCAGAAGCTGTTTCATTAAAGTTCTTGTTAGTATTGTGTATTTACCATGGTAAGTGTCGTTTCCATAACCCAAAAATGCCACTTTATTTTCACTTTGTGTTATTTTGTATATTTTTAAATGACTGTGGTGCCTCATATCAACATTGTATTAACACAAAACTAGTTTGGGACTGCTATTTAATTGCTTTAGCATAGTCCTAATGTTTTTCTTTACTATGAGTCAATTTATGTGTATGTTAAGTAAAGGAGGACGGTACTTGTGTGTGTGTTAACAATTTTTGTGTAAACGTGTCATAATATGCCTATATATTAAATGTAAATTGTGATAATCGTAATTAATAATCGCAATTACAATTTCAAGGGAATAATCGGCAATTATGATTTTTGTCATAATCGTGCAGCTCTACTGACTACCGCAGCAAGCCTAACCATGTCCCTAAGAACGCGTTATTTATTAGGCTTTGGGCACATCCTTAATCCAAAAACAGACATAATAACAAATAGTAGGCATAGATGAACTTTTTTGTAAATATTGTGCATTTCATCTGTTCATTCAATGTGTCAATTTTAAAAACCATTGGCCTAAATGATCCTTTTCTCCTAAATTAGATATTGTTAATGACCAAACAACTGCTCTTTTACAAAAGCTTTGAACGTGGCTAAACCAATTAGATTTTGGATCCATTTTATAATAAATATTCATACGCCAGCAAGTCGTACCTGTTTGCGGAGGAATTCTTCTCTTTGTCTCCTCTCCTCCTCTTCCCTCCTCCTTTCCTCCAGCCGTCGGAGTGCCTCCTCCTGAGCTAACCTTTCCTCCTCCTCTTTCTGCCGTCGCTGTGCCGCCTCCAGCTCCCGCTGCCTCTGGAGAGCCTCCTCCTACAGAAGACAGAGTGCGTATTATATATATATATTTTTTTTTAAACTCCAAACGATCGGTCACTTATCGCAACCAGCTGATAACCACTTTATTAAATAATTCCCGACCGGTGGTAGACCGATATATATTGCTAAGGCTGATATTTGGCATTTTTAAAATATAGGCATCAGCCGACAAGTTTTTCTGTTTGGCCGATGTGTCGGAAGCAAGACTTATTTTGACGGTGCTGAGAACACCGGCGCCTAAGAACACAGCGCTCCCATTCTCAGTCTTCATTAGTTTTACAGCCTGTGTTTAGCAGTCCATACAAAAAGCAAAACAAGCCCCTTAAAAACTAATAAGCAGACATGGCAAATCTGTACCAGAGGAACAAATAAAAACAGTAGAATTAGGATTACCAATGTCCAAAAAAAAATTTATTTTTAGATTACCAAAAAAAGAGTTCAATATACAAATTTATATTGATTGATGAAGTAAAACAATAACATAAGATTGAAAAATAATAATTCAACAAAACTTTAAAGTTGATTTACACTTTTTTACTCATTGATTTACTCACTCTTTTACACAGTTTTATTTAATATCAATCAATTGGGGACACACCCTCTGCACGTTTCCTTCATTTTTGGTTGAACAAATCCTTTAAATTAAACAAATTATTTCATTACCTTTATATATTCAGTTTCATTTTAATTTTAGTTAAATAAAATCAAATTTAAAGTTTAGAATCAAATCTATCGAGAATCAATTTAGAATCGAATTGTGACATTCCAAAAGATTCCCACCTCTAATATATAAACCAAAAATAGCTCACAAGTTTAAGTGTGTAAATGTCACAGTTTTTAGGCATGAACAACAATCAAAAGTGGCATGTGAACATGCAAGAGAAACTCATTCTAATAGCAAAAATGCTCTCATTCATCTCCATGGTTCCATATTTGTTTTAAATGCAGAGCTTTGTATTTGAATCTCAGCACTTATCATTGCATAATATCCCTTCTCTCCTGACCTGTTTGCGCCGTGCCAGCTCTTCTTCCTCCAAACGTTTCCGCTCCTCCTCTTGTCTAGCACGCAGCACTTCTTCCAGTCGCTTCCTCTCCTCCTCTTCCCTTTTGGCCCGAAGCTCCGCCTCCCGTCTCTCCATCTCAAGCTTTAGAGCAGAAAAGCACATTAACAAAAAAAAAAAAACACTATTACATTTACAAAAAGAGACACTTTTTTAGGTCACAAAATATCTACTGGTATCTTTCTTACCTTCAAAGCTTTGGCTTTCTCCAGCTGCATCTGTTCAAGGGAAGACGCATGAGGCATGGAGTCTAGTGGCAGATCCCATACGCTACTCCCTTCCCATGCTAAAAAACACAAACAGACTTAGAATAAGCATATCATCTGATTTCTCAATTTGACTGTTAGAGATCAGCATATATACAAACTTAATTATGAGTCTTATCTGTGTAACCAATTTTGATACTCTAAATTTATAGACATCATGGAATAAAATTAATGATATCAAATATATATTGAATCATGACATATGCATTGTATCTCCATAATCTAAGATACGTATCCTAATATTTATCAGTTGTTTAATGCAACTATGGTAGTAAAGTGCATGAACATTGAGAATGTAAAGACAAAATATAATAGCAAAAGCCAGTTCCACTTAAAAGAAAAAACAAATGTCAAATGTCACACGTTTCTGTTCTGCTTTAGTGGCATCTATTCAGCTGAGTCAAATCACTTGCAACAGGGTTATACCTTAAGATAAGTATGAGTCATATCAAAAACGAGTGGTGCGTTACTGTAAGTGAGAGTAGAAAACAATACAGGAAGGTCGCAGCACTTTTTTTTTCCATTTAAAGCTACTGTGGCACTCTGACTCAACTGCTGCTCTAATGACTTGAGGAATTCTAGACAACAAACAAGATGAAGTGAATATCTTCCACCATCAATTGTAAAACATCTTAAAGTTTGAAGAGAGACAAACAAAGGCATAAACTGACTCTGTTCAAGTATGTGGGGGGGGGGAAATGGATCAAGTTCTTCAAAAATTTGCCTCAACATATTCTACACTAGGAAAAAGTTCCAGTTCTAAACATGTCCTTGTTCTGATTTTATTGCTCAGCAGAGCAGATCTCGGTGTTGACGTACTGCTGGGAGTGGTGGGCTGCATGTTTGGAGAACAGGATGCCTGAGTGGAAGAGTTCTGCATATCCCAAACAGATCCCGAGTCTGGAACGGACATGGAACGTGTGACGGGAGGTAAGAGGCTCTGTTGAGGCTCTGGCGTTCTGCAGGGGCACACAAATCATACTGTGAGATGGTGTCACAGATGCTCAACCACAATACTAATGCAGTATCATCACACCACCCACGTTTTGCATTAATATGCCCTCTTTTTACCCTGATGAATGTATAATTCTGACATGTTTGCTGAAAACCAAAGTGAATTAATCTCACCTGATCTTGAGTGCCTGATGGAGGAGGAGATTGAGCTGCTGCTGTTGTGGAGGAGGAGCAGAGTTTAAAGCTTTCTGCTGAGCCAGAGCATACTGTTGCCTAGAGGACAAGAGAGTTATAAGAAATTATAGCCAGCTTCGATCCAACTTCCACTCCAATATATATATTGAAATGTTCCTTCACTTAAAAGAGCTAATTATCATAGAAACAATTCCTTACAATCTCAGAAATATGTAAATAGTATCAAAGAGTCACGGTTATCACCTATAGCGTGGGAGCGACAGCGGGTATTCAAGAACTATCTTGATTAGGGGGCTTCAAATAGATGTTATCACCTTAAACTTATTTGAGAGAATATCAAAGATGTGGGCACAGAGGGACCACTTTTGTTGTTATCCTCAATTTACATTTAAGACAGAGCTTCAGCTCCATGCTGAGAGAGAAGACAAATTTATTATTCTTAACATACAGAAGTTCAGAACACAGCTGTTACAACAAGAGCAACTTCATTTACATTAAGAGCCGTAAACAGTAACAGGATAAAAGGTTTAAGATTGGAATGTTCTGGGTTCATTCTGACGCCGATGAACCCAAGGTGCTTCGTGTACCTTGACACTGCTATGCTGTAATAAACTTAATTTTTGAGATCTTCGGCGTCCACATCATTTTTTCTTACAGAGTCTTCATTTAATGACATTAAAAAAAGTCATGTGTTTGCATGTTAGACTATTTTGAACAATTTATTTTATTCACATTCAATTGATCTAAAGTGTCAGTAAAGACAATTTATAATGTTGTATCAGATTTTGATTTGATCGAAATTCTGTTCTTTGAATTTTCCATTCCAATTGTTTTCTACATTGATAAGAAATGTTTCTCAAGCAGCAAATCAGCATATTAGAAGGATTTCTGAAGAATCATGTGACACTGAAGACTGGAGTAATGATGCTGAAAATTCAGCTTTGCAATAACAGGAATTAATTACATTTAAAATAAAACTGGGCTGAAAATAACATTGGTTCAACAAATGGTGCGAGTTTAGGGCTGAATTACCTATTTTTTCCAAACAACGGACAACAGAAGAGTGAAATTAAGTTAATTAATAGTAATTTAGTAGTAATTAGTTATTGATGTTCTCTCTAGCAATTCTGCTTGTGCTGCAAAAAATTACACCGTCATACCTGATTAAGTACTGATATTGCAGCTGCTGCATCTGATACATATTTAGAGCATTAATCTCCTGTTGTCTCTTCATCCTCTCTTGATCTGCATCTCCCTATGTACAGACAAACGCACACATATCAAAACTTTTTGGATTCTGAACAACAGGGGAAGTCGTCTTGGGTCTGGCATTTCTCACAGATAAGCAAGTCTCTTCTTACCAGTACGGGAGGTAGTGTGGGTCCAGGTGTAAAGGGCACTCGCCCCCACAACTTCATCATCTCTCCCAGGGGCTGGAACATCTCGTCACATCCTCGCTTCACCTGCAAGGTCATGGTGAAATAGCCCGCCTGAAACCACTCAGACATCTCCTGGTTATTAAATGGTCCTGTGAGAAGACAGACAGACTGGGGTCACAAACTGTGGCTATTTAGAGCATCACGGTAATATTTTGAGTTCTCTAAAATAGAGAGGCTTCATCACAGGAAAGGGGAACAAGTTGTCAGTTCTTAAGGTACAGGTTTTAACATACATGGACAGATTCAGTCCAATGTAATCGATTAGTTGAAAATAAAAATGTTTAAAACTAGAATGATGATATTAGGGATGGGCAGAATGACAATGTTTGTCAAGTCAAGACAAGTCACATTTATTTATATAACACTTTATACAAAACGGATTGTTTAAAAGCAGCTTTACAGTGATAACAGGAAAATAATGCAACAAAGTTTATTTTGGATGTACAGCAGATCTAGAAGAAAATAGTGTCATTGTCCAGCTCAAGTAAGTTCGGTGTTGATTCATTTCCGCTGTAAAAATCATTAGTTAATTTATCTATACAGCAGCTCTGGAGATAACAGTGATGTCATCGTCCAGCTCAGTTCAGTTCTCATACAATGGAGTCAATGCAGTCAGATCAATAATATTATCATCAAGGCCACGGAAGTGTTTATTACAGATTTTGCTATATAATTTCTATCTTGTAGGGATGCTCCGATTTAGCCGATCAGCATATTTAGCCTATTTTTAGCCGATATTGGGTAAAAATAGATTGATCGGCGAACCCCAAAAGCGCCGATCAAAAAAGCCGATCACGTGACGTAAATTACTCGCGCAACTTTTTCCCACCTGCATGCGTGGCGCACGGGCACACAACAGCAGAGTGGAGCTTGGCAACATGAGTTCTCCTTCACCGGAACGAATAGGGAGTCTCCCAACGGATTGAAGCGCGCGTCCGAGTGAAGACCGTGCACCGCGCGAGCCACAACAGAACGCGGTATCTGCGCCACTGATTGCTGCGGCAACGAGCACTTTGATCACTTGATAAAAAAAAAAATTCAGCGCTAGATCACCTCTTATTTAACAAATGAACAAAATGAATGCTCTGAGTTAACTGGATATGTTTTTATTTATTTGTATTGGTACATTCGTGCCGCGAGATGTTTCAAAAGAGGTGGTGGTATTTTTTTTTTGATCTGACGTAGTTGGTTCCTCAACTAAATCAGATTCAGATTATTTTATTTAATGCCATGTCAGCATTCAAAGCTATTTTCATGGCAAAAATTCAATTATAAAAATACAAATATCATATAAATACAATAAAACAAAACAAGAAGTCATTTTAACAATATATATTTTTAAATTAACATGTGATAAAAAATCCAAAACCTTTTCAGGCATAATCTCATTAAATATGTCCTTTAATGAAGTAACTTCATAAAAGAGCATTCTGCTCAACTACATCAGACGTTCATAATAATAACAGAAAAAAACTTGACATAGTTTTGCCCTTTTATCAGTAGCCAGTTTTGGTGTAACAAGTTGTACATTTTGTTGCCAATTAGTAAATGTAGCGGGTGTATTAAGAGGCTACAATTTCCAAATATGCCTAAGTGTAACTTGATCCCCTCCCATTAGGCTGATCTGATGTGTGTTGGTCTGCCTGACCCCACTTTGTTTGGAATAATTTAATGTTACTCTGCCTTATTTGGGAAAGCTGGCCTACAGTAGCCTTAAGACATCTCAATTTCTAAATACAATTAAATAAACACATTTCTACAAATGGTGCAAACTCTGCTAGATTATAGATAAAAGATTCCCATTCCCCTGGCATTCTGTGATCGGCAGTGATCGGCAATCGGCAGATCATGATTTTGATGATCGGTAATCGGTGATCGGCCCAAAAAATGCTGATCGGAGCATCCGAACTATCTTGTATGTAATATATCCATGCAGCAAAAAACTAAAAGTTTTTGACACTTTAGTGTGATCAAGGCACTATGTGGCACTCGAGACTGGAGTAATTGATGCTGAAAATTTAGCTTTTGCCTCTTAAGAATAAAGTATATTTAAAAAGAATTTTTAACCTGTTTAAAAAGAAGTTTCATAATAAATAAAAATAAATGGAGCATTGGTGAACATAAGAGACCATAAAAAAAAAAGTACAAATGTAAAAAAATAAAAGATTCTTAAAAATCTGAACAACTGCAGTGCGGAAATTAGATTGGATACTGATCAGCCTACCTTGGATCTCTCCCTGCGGATCTTTGTAAAACCATTTAAATGCAGCCTCATGGGTAATGGGAAGAGCTGTGGGTTTGGGACCAATCTTGTTGGCCAAACGCTCATCGTCTAAACCTCCGTCCTGCAGGTATGCCACCATTTTCTCAGCTTCCTGTTTCAGATAGGAAAAAGTCTACAGTTCAAACTTTCGATCTTCACGGCAGCATTGTAATGTAGCTGATAGACCTTAGAGTAGCTCTGATACCTTTAGCAGTATTTTATACCAATAATTTACACCATGTCAACACCAGATGCAAGCATCACGACGAAATGTGACAAAAGTAAATACAACCCATTATAATCAGTGATGCAATCTACACAGATTCCCGACAGTAAACTGATGCCCCATTCAATTTCCAACGTACTTCATGTGTTCACGCTACTTCTGACAAAAAGAACAAATGAATTTGCAACGGTTGCTTTGTTGCATCTGGTGTAGACAGTGTTTGGCACCAACTCAATATTTAGATGCAAGCACTGCTTCACAGTAAACAGCCATTCACACCTGCTCAAAGTGCTTGAGTCCCTCATCCTCATCCATGTCAGAGGGCAGTGCAGAGGGCCGGCTGAAAGGACCCATAATGCCTTTGGAGTGGGGGAGAACAGGAGCCACCGCCACTGGCATCTCCAGAGGCTTGATCTGCTGGGTATGCGCGGGCACTGACTGAACGGGGAGCACAGAAGGAGTAGAGAGCGGAAGATCTGGAAGCAGAGACAGGTTTAATTCAGCATTCCCTAAATGAAGGCTACAGGCTTTATTTACCAAAATATCTTTTTAAGGAATAATTTTTGCATACGTTTATTCATATATTGATTATTACCTGGGAGTGTGTTTGTGACATGTGGTTTGGAAATGGCCTCCAAAATGCCTCTGTTTGGTAGGGTTGTGTGTAGTGGTGCTTTACTGAGGTCAGGTCTGAGTTCTGGTACTGTCGTTCTCTCCAATGGTCTCTCACCTTCTTCAGCCTGTTCCGGGTTAACAGACGGAAGGGGTGCCGGAGTCGCAGCCTTGGGAGGCGTTACCACTGCTGGAAATGGTACAGCAACCGGCGATGGCTCTTCCGATTTACTGCCTTCTGTAAATCAAAAATAAAGCTTGATCAAAAATGATGACAATGATTTACAATTGTTAAAGAGTTGTTCAGACGTGAACTGACAACGTACAAGATTGAAGAATTAAAAATGGTAACTAGGGCTGGGACAACGCGTCGACATCATCGATTACGTTGACGCAAAAAATACGTCGAAGCAAAATATGCGCGTCGATTCGTCAGACCCAAAACAAAGATGGCGGCGCTGGAGAGTAGTAGCAACACAAGTGGCTCCTCAGACTTTAAGAAGTGCAAGGCGGCACGATCGTTCCTATAAAGTACATGCATACAAACACACACGCACAACCCACAGAAAATTGTGCGTCAGTAATTTCGGGCTTGAACGAACCATAACACACACAAATTATGCCAAACTGTCCGTATTGTCGAGTGTCTTCATAAGAACAGTCTTAAATTAGTAAAATCAAGTATTTTATTTTAAAGAGTAAATTACTCACTCAGACCCGGCGCCAGGATGATTATTATACCGGAAAAGCCTAATAATCATGAATGCACTCCGCTATCTTTTAACACATCTCCGGCGAACGGCTTCTTCACGCAAAAGGAAAAAAATGTCATGAAGCGCAGTGAAATGCAGCGACTTGTGGCGTTTCCAGAGGGATCGAGGACGGTTGTTTCTTAACTTCATTTTATACATGCAATTCACACGAGCTCTAACCGCGTGTGAGACTGCTGCAAGTATGTGCTTATAGCTATTAATGTCGTGAAAAATACATAGAGGACACGGACAACGCGCTGACAGACAGAACCAAGAAGGTAACCTTTTATAAAGTCTCAACTTTCAAATTTGGTCAGTCAAAGAAAATTAAACCATAAATGGGCCTAATATTTTTTTGGCTCTTTAATGTGTCGTGACAGATTGCACTTTTTTTCAGTAAACTAGGCCTATGTGTTTTCAAGGCTTCAAGGTTTTGTTGAATGCTACCTCTGACTAAGAATGCATTACTTTGCACTTGTATAGTCTTTTATTTTGGAATTTTAAGAGCAATAAACAAATATTGCAATGTTAAGGAATTCATGTTTTTTTCATTCAGATATGTAAATCAACATTTAAAAATTGCTATTAGCCAATTAATGGGGAGATAATCGATAATCGAAATCGAATCGGACTGAAAAAATGAATCGTTAGGTTAATCGATGCATCAAAAAATAATCACTAGATTAATCGTTTAAAAAATAATCGTTTATCCCAGCCCTAATGGTAACATTACAATCCAGTTTAAAATTTTGGGGCTTGTCATTTTTAAAGATAAAATAAATGCTGTTCTTTTAAACTTTTCAAAAATATTAAGCAGCACAACTGTTTTCAACATTAATAATAAGAAATGTTTCTTGAGCAGAAAATCAGCGTATTAAAATGTGAGAGACTTGCCTGCCTGTAACTAAACTGATTAACTTGATTTAGTACATTAACTTGAAATGGAGTACCCGATGGGATTTCTTAATGCCACCTTACCTTCACTTTGATTACTCTCACATCTAGTTTCTGTATCAGTATCTTTGGTTTGTTCTGATTCACTGTCATCCTTTTCTGTGTATTCTTCATTCTCCTCCAGTGGCCGGAAGTCCAGCTCCGCCTCTTCCAGGATAGGCTCCTTAGGAGCTTTCTAATTGAGCATTGAGGAAAACTTACTGAACGAAAATACATTTATCTAGACAGAAATAATTAACTAAATAAAATAGAGTAAAAGATCAAAATTCAAGAACTCACTTCCCACGCCCTCACCTTAAGTGAGAGGAAGGCCCCTGAGGAGTCAAATGTCCCTGTCTCCTCCTCTGCATCTTCCAGACACCATTCTGGCAAACTGTCCCTCTCCTCCTCTACGCTCCCGCTGCCTGACCGAGGTCTACGGTAACCAGCACGTTCCTCATCCCTTGAGTCAAAAGGAAAACGCCGACGTTGATCCGGGTGTTCCCGCCACCCTGCTGATCGTGGGCCATCTGCAAATGAGGAATTTGTTTTGATCCGAATTTTTTTTAAAGAAGTTCTTGAGGAAAAAAAGACATGCAACACACCTGGACTTGGAGGACACCATCGTTCATTTTCCCGACGAGAACCTGCAAGCCTCCAGCCACTATCGTCATCCTCTCCATTCTGCTCATCTCGAATCGAGCGCCAGTTGTCACTTCCTGAGCGAATAAATTCGTTTTTTCGAGTGATCCCTGCACTAGCATCCTCATAGTTCGCCCGTACTTTTGGGAAGAAAAAAAAGTAAATGAAAAAAAGATCAAAATAGTACATGTTGAGCAATTAAAACATTTGCTATGCATCTATTATACACTACCATTTAAAAGTTTGGGACAAGTAAGATTGTTTTAATGTTTTTGAAAGAAGTCTCTTATGCTGCATTTGTTTGATAAAATATACATCAAAAAGTAATATTGTAACAACACAATTTCAAATAACTTTTTTCTATTTTAATGTTAAAATGTAATTTATTCCTGTGATCAAAGCTGAATTTTTAGCATCATTACTCCAGTCTTCAGAGTCACATGATCCTTCAGAAATCATTCAAATATGCTGATTTGCTGCTCAAAAAACATTTATTATTATCAATGTTAAAAAGCAGTTGTGCTGCTTAATATTTTTGTGTAAATCGAGATACATTTTTGTCAGCATTCTTTGATGAACAGAAAGTTAAAAATTTCAAAGAACAGCACTTATTTGAAATCAAAAAACTCTTGTAACAACATAAGTCTTTACCGTCACTTTGATCAATTTAACACATCCATGCTCAAACGTATTTATTCTTTTAAAAAGAACTTGCATACAAACCTAATGATAATGGTAGTGTACATTTTATAGGTCTGTTAGCAAAGAGGACTTACTGTGATTGAGTGGGAAATGGGCTGGTGCTCCATCTATGGACAGAGAGATTAAGTTGGTTCAGTACTGTCATATAATGTAATGCATTACATCAGGTCACACTTTGTAGGAGAGATTGGGGTCATCTGTGCCACTACCACACAACTACCCATAACTTTGGAAAAAATGCTCAGAAATGTTGCATGTAAAAAGTGTTAAGTGGGAACCCTGTTCTAGATTATGGGGTGCACATCTGATCCCACTCTCACTTATGTCTTAAAAACCTAGCATACTAACCTGGATCTTTTCGACCTGGCTTTTCGAACCTTTTGTCTCCCCTGGGCAGGACAGAAAAATGTAAAAAAAGAAATAAGTGTAATCAGGGTAACCTGAACCAAATGTTCAAAAACAAAGACACCTAATACACTGAACTTGACCTTTCTCACGGTTTATTTTAGATAATATATCTGGGCCATAAAACTGTTCATTTCAGCACTTAGTCTGCATACTCTGAGTTATAAACCAACATATCACATGTTGTAGATATTTCAATTGCTTACAGACAGTTTGTGCTGCAGGTGCAACTAATTTTTAGTACCTCTCCTCCCAACTCTGAGAGCGATGCATCTCTCGCCCTCCACGGCCAAAACCTCCCTCCACATCATCAAAACTTCTTTGGTAAAATCCTCCATCTCCTCTGCCCCTCCCTGTCAATCAAACAAAAAAGGGTTTATGAGCATATGCACAAGTCTAACCTTTCCTCACCATAACTGTGCAAAAGAAATTCAGTGTACAGAGATAACTACTTAGGAAGGAAAATGTTACACAAGGTGACAAAAGTTTGCACTCTGCTCTGGTTTAACAAAAAGAAAAACATTTCCGCAGCTAAAACGCATCAAGTTACTGCACTTCTTATAGACGGAAAAAAGGAAAGTGCTTGCAACGTAGCTCACCTCGCCCCCGTGAAGAACTTCGGCCTCTAGGTGCCCCCGCCACCGTCCCCCCACCCCTTCCTGTCAGACGGAGTACTGCTGCACTGTTTACAGACATGGAGAAATTTCTCTGTGGAGACAGACACGCATGCAAAGCATTGTAAAGGCCACTTCATTCACAAATGCAAGCCTGGCAAAGGGTTGCGTGACAGCGAGACTGTGAGTAGGCTTATCTGTTTCGACCACAGAATGTGCCAAAATGACATATGCAAAAAGAACAAATGCCACTACTTGAATACGTAGGCACAGCTTTTTCCCAGCACTTTCATAGAGAATAGAGAGCCCCTACAGGAAGCACCTCTGTCATTTCTAATTCATGTGCAAATCGTAGGCTGCAATAAATAAATAAATTCTTACCTGCTCCTCCTCCGTAAATGGGACTAAAGCCAATGGTGGCAGGGGCTCCTCTTGTAAAATAGGTAGAAATTCTTTATCATGAAGATCTACCGGAATCTAAAAGAGAAAATAAAAAGTTGAGTAACAATTTAAACATGAATAAAAATCAGGAAGATAAATGAGTCTTCAGAGGATGACAAAAAATTCAAAGTCAGTAACAGACATACGTCCTTACCATGTTATCCTTTACATAAAGTGCTAGCATCTCTTCTCTCCCATAGCGATAGTCTGCAAGTTTATACTTTGGCAATGCGGGTGAGAGTGGAGGGGAGGCCACACTGCTGCTACCCACTCCACCTGACAGGGCGCGGAGCCTGGGACACATCAGAGACAAAACATGCTACGTCATCATATCATTTGATATGTCAGTAGACACTAAAACAAATACTGTATACTCCTCACACCAAGAAAAAAGAAATTATTTATTTATTTTTATGTATATATATATATATATATATATATATATATATATATATATGTATATATTCTGAATTCTGTAAAAATTATTGAAAAACACTTTGGTAAATTGAACAGTAGGAGGGTTTAAAAGCAGAAATGTGAATCTTGTCAAAGTATTTTAATAAAAAAAATGTATGTATAATAAATCTGTATTTGTTTTATTTATATTTACATCACACATATTTTTGTTAAAGCATTTACATAAACTCTTGAATCAAGGTGTATTAAAGCATTATGTGTTCAGATAAGTGAAATGGCTAAATAAAATGCAACAAAAACATACTAGATTTATATAATATTCTGATTTGTTAAATAAGTCAGCAACACTTCACAATAAGGATTCATTTAAAGTCCCCCTGTGGTGAAAATTAAGGTTTTAATATTGTTTTTATGTCTATGTGGTGATTTTAATATGCTTTAAGACAAATCATGTGTAAATGCCTAAGTCAACACCAGTGCTGAGTATTTTCTCCTTAAAACCACAGTGAACCAAAGACAGTCTCAAAAATGTGGTTTGAAATCTCTGGTGTTTCTGACGTCACAAGCTACCTTGTAACCAATCACGTCAACGTGTGGATCTCTGAGCTGGTGTGAGTGAGTGGAGGCGGGGCATATTCATAGAACTGCATATACTAAACAAGGCAAGGGTGTATACTTACATTCAAGCTATTTTAAGGCATTAAGTAATTTTTTCAAAGAAAAAACACCTAAATATGTCATTTTGGTGATCAAAGATGAGTTTTAAGGGATAAATTGATTGACTACAGGGGGACTTTAACATTAGTTATTAAGTTATTAATAAATGCTTTAAAACAGATATTGCTCATTGTTCATGTTAGCTAATGCATTAACTAATAGTTAATGCATTAGCTAACATGAACAATGAGCATTATCTGTTTTAAAGCATTTATTAATCTTTGTTAATGTTAGCAAAAATATATTTCATAGTTTGTTCGTGTTGGCTTACAGTACATTAATGTTAACAAATGCAACTTTTGATTGTAATAATGTATAAGTAAATGTTGAAATTAACATTAACTCAGATTAATAAATGCTGTAGAAGTATTGGTCATTTTAGTTTATTTTAATAATGTAGTTAACTAATATTAAGTAAAGAAACCTTATTATAGTGTTACCAATAAGTCTAACATGTCAAATAATTCTGATATCGTAATGTCTTAATGTCTCAATTACAATGAGATTCTCCACTTTTAGTGTGTGAAACCCCTGAACTTACAAAATGCTTTAACTTTTGAATCAAATTAAAAAAATCAGTAGCAATACCCTGTATGCATGTTTTCTGAGAGAAAAATTATTTTCTGTGTAATTGACAGCACATCACAGATGACGTCCATCTGTGAAATGGACAAAGCTTAAGTTTCATTTGGTATCATCACTAAACTTGGAAGCAATCCTGACTAAGGCTGTACACACATAATCAGCCAGAACATTTATGGTGTTTCATTAAAAAGCAATTCACAATGCTGCTTCAGACGTTGATGCTTCAGCAACAACACTCACCATTCTGGTCCGAAGTTAAGCGTCTGGGTTTCTGCCATTTTCCTTGAAAAACTGAAGAAAATTAAACTTCTTTATTAGTAGCTCAGCACACAAATATGAATTGACTTAAATGAAAAATACTGAACATTGAGAAAATAAAAGTCTGTTTACACTACATCGCTTTCAACTAGGGATGCTCCGATCAGGATTTTTGCAGCCGATACCAATAGCCGATATCTTGTTATGGTGATCGGCCGATATCGATCCCGTTACCGATGCTTAATATGCTTAATATAAGACAATGATAAATACAAACAAAATGGAGCAGTGTGATGCAGCCACCAGGGTTAAATTAAACATTGTCCAATAGTAAACTTTGGAGGACACCATAAACATTTAATCATCTAAAATAGAGAAGTCATAACTTAAACCTTGTCCAATACAAGTCTGAGCAGGACAAAAATTAAATAATTTAAACTCCTAAAAGAACAAATTGGAGTAGTTTGATGCTACTCATTAGAAGGGATGGGCATTTCAAGCAAAAATAATATTCTAAGATACTGTAGCTGGCTATTATTCGAAAATCGAATTATAATCGAAACTCAGCGTATAAATTACTTGCCTCACAGACCTGAGAACGTAAAGAAAGCTTGAAATGCTTTAAAAAAACATTCAAATCGATAAGAAATGGGGTAGGCTACTCTCTGCTTATGTAGGCTGATCCGTATGAAGTGTGCATTTCTCTCTATAGGCGCGTTCACTACATGCGAAGACGGCGTCAACATCGCCAACTGTATCTTTGCAGCCAGAAAACACTAATTTATTAATAAACAATTCAAATGTATCATGCTGCTTAAACATTACTTTTGCCTGTTCTATGTGGCAAGCTTTATGCATGCGCTTGATATGCGGAATATGCAATATTACGATAACGCTCATTATGGTTTAGTATTCTCTCCCATATACATTATATTTAAGTAATTAAATTAATATAAATATGCGATTAGACTAATGGCTTAAATGAACTACTAGCCTATTAGTCAACTAGAAAAAAACTTTAGTCGTTCACGGGCAGCCCAATTTATTTCACATATTTCCTAACCAGCGCATTAGTGCGGGCGTTCTGAGCGAGCGGCGCTGTGTGGACTGTGCGAGCGAAGCAACTCTTTCGAAAGGCGATCTCTCTGGAGGACAATTCTCCTCCATGTGAGATTCATTTGAAACATACATGGCAAATAGCTGCTTCTCGACACATCATAGCAATTCCACACCGGCAATGACATGACTGCCAAATCATTTAAGTCCCCACGCATCATGTACCTTCTCACGTTTTGACGTAGGCCTAATCAAATTGTCGGTTTGTGAGATCGGCTAAGTTTAGTGAGTACCGATCGAGTCATAAAATGTAAATATCGGCCGATACAGACTAGGGCTGCAACTAACGATTATTTTAATAATCGATTAATCTGTCGATTATTTTTTCGATTAATCGATTAATCGGATTAAAAAAACAGAAGGAAAAAAGCATTAATTTCCAACCCTTTATTCAAAAACAGAACTGACAGTGCAAATTCACAGTGCGAAAGTGCACAAACAGGTCACTCCTTGAACATCCCTGAGCTGTTAAAGTAATAATAATAATAAAAAAAATGCACTAACACAAAAAACATACACATGTATGCTTTACATCTGCCAAATATATAGGCTTTTTTAAAATAGTGAACAAAAATATGTATATTTTTGTAAAAAGGGACCTGAGCTGTTAGAACAATAAATAATTTGATTTTAAAATGATTTGTTTGAACGTCAGAACTTGCTCTCTACACTACACTCACAGACGCACACACTCACAAAGTCTCACACTCACAGACGCACACAATCACAGACTCTCACACTCACAGACACACACACTCACAAACTCTAACACTCACAGACGCACACACTTACAAACTCACACTCACAGACGCACACACTCAAACTCTCACACTCACAGACTCTCACACTCACAGACGCACACACTCACAGACTCTCACACTCACAGACGCACACACTCAGACTCTCACACTCACAGACTCTCACACTCACAGACGCACACACTCAAACTCTCACACTCAGACTCTCACACTCACAGACTCTCACACTCACAGACGCACACACTCAAACTCTCACACTCACAGACTCTCACACTCACAGACGCACACACTCACAGACTCTCACACTCACAGACTCTCACACTCACAGACTCTCACACTCACAGACACACACACTCACAAACTCACACTCACAGACGCACACACTCAAACTCTCACACTCACAGACTCTCACACTCACAGATGCACACACTCACAAACTCTCACACTCTCACACTCACAGACGCACACACTCACAAACTCACACTCACAGATGCACACACTCACAAACTCTCACACTCACAGACGCACACACTCACAAACTTGTGTGTTGTTTTGTTTTTTGTCAAATATGTTGTAATCTAACAAAATGTTTGACATTATTTGACAAACACATGCACACAAAAGACAAGTCTCGTGCAGTCGGATAATAGGTAATAATAATAGCAACAATAATAATTACAACAGAAGATAATATCTCTAGTCTATCCTAATATTAATTATAAATACAATGTATATAAAATATATACAATGGATTGACTACCTCATATGGTGTGTAAGGCCTATTTTGCAGCTCATCCATTCGGAGCATATAGTGAAGTTTCTCGGAGTCATTTAGAATGAAAAATTCAGTGCTGCAAATTGTGGAAAAAATATTCCTCTTGTAGTGGTACTTGGGACAGACAAGAAAGTGTTTTCATCTTCTGTCTATCTGATTGATATCACAGTCTGCTAATTCAGTGGTAAAAATTTAATTGGTTTTATTTATTGTTGTCCATTTATCGAACTTCCATGCCTCTTAATAATTACATTCCTATGTACCAATTTACTAATGCTCGGACACACTCGGTCTCTCTCGCGCGCAGACACACTCGGTATCTTTTGCACACTGTTGCTCGCGCGCTGACACACTCGGTCTCTCTCGCGCGCAAACACACTCGGTATCTTTTGCACACTGTTGCTCGCGCGCTGACACACTCGGTCTCTCTCGCGCGCAAACACACTCGGTATCTTTTGCACACTGTCGCTCGCGCGCTGACACACTCGGTATCTCTCGCGCGCAGACACACTCTGTATCTTTCGCACACTGTTGCTCGCTCGCTGACACACCCGGTCTCTCTCGCGCGCAGCGTCCAGTCCGGCGCCTCATAGCTCTGCTCCGCGCTGAACACATCTTTTTATACTCAAACATCTCCGCGACTTATTGATAGTCGCGCGACACAACGAATCGATAATGAAATTCGTTGCCAACTATTTTAATAATCGATTTTAATCGATTTAATCGATTCGTTGTTGCAGCCCTAATACAGACCTCCTGCCGATCGATCGGAGCATCCCTACTTTCAACTAAAAACTGAAAACTTTTAATGTTTAACTTCATTTACTAGACAACTGCATGTAAACTACAAAAACGCAAATTTGTGCAAACGGTGACATCATCCGCATGGGTATTACTAACTTGTTCAATCTGTAGGAGCGTAGTAGAACTGCATGATTAAGCTTTAAAAGATTGAAATCTTGATTCAAACACCCACGCAATCTTATTCCTAAATGACAACGATTAACCTGTGTCTATTAAATCTTTGACAAAATCAGACGCCGCTGACCCAGAGGGATCAGTTGTCGTGTTTATGTTTGAATTAATTTTATACACCTGAAGCATTATCGTATTGCATATCGAATATTGCATTTTTCTTCATTATCATGCAGTCCCAACTTTCCCAACTGTTTACGTTCACTTAAGAAATAACTGACTGTGTTTACATGAATACTCGCCAAGACGGGCATTTTGACAACCGTGTGTGTATTTGAAGGTTCAAATGCAATAAGCAGAGAAAGCGCACTGAATTGGGAATTGCACGCTGTCTGGGAGATGGCTTTCTGTGTGCGCATTTCGGGTGTGTCAGACAGAACAGCAATGAAATGTTTTCTGCAGCTTATTGCGCTTAACACTTTTTAACATCAAGCAAGTCGCACAAAACATTCACGTGCCCAGTGTATCTCTGCTATATGTGTCAACCTAAAACTTTTAACTTTAAGTAGCCTATTAAAATCACTCAGATATCACAAGCCATTGGAATATGCATATCGTAATATGTACATTTGCAATATATTGTGCAGCCCTAGTAGCAATCAAAATAAAACAATCACCTTTTGAAAGTAGCTAACTTGTAGCCTGGTTCTACCAGACTCTCGTACATTTCATTTGTACAGAGAGTCTGGCACCGCTCCATTGACAAGCGTTAACTTCCTTGTAGGCGGGTATTCTATTGAAGTCTAAAACTATTGTATCTGCCCAGAGTCACTATCTGCCATAACCAATCGCTGAGGTTTGGTCGTGACATATGTCTTTTCCCGAACCCCGTGGGAGGATGGCCATAAACACAAAACTAAGCAAAGATTGTTCTTGCTCCGGCTTTAACTTCTTGATATTCGGCAGCGTTGCCACAACGGACCGAATGGCTTCGCTCGCATCTTTCTTATTTTGAACTACAACTCAAAATAACGCACGAGTCGACATCAACGTCATCGTTCTCAGCCACTCCCTCTGTTCGCTGATTGGCCTGGTAAAAAATTGATCGGAGAAAACCAAAGTCTACAGCGCAATCCCAGGCGTAGTACTGAAGGAAAATGAAATTGAGCGGAAGTGCGTAGGAGGGCGGAGCCAGGCTAGCTAACTTGCTGCTTGAAAAAACACACTATCGATTACATTGTTACGCCACTTGGTGGCAACAAGTGAGTGTTAATTTTTTTTTTTTTCATTGAATCATTGAAGACATTTGTTCAAAAATGATTCATTCAGTAATGAAACAAAAGTATTTATGAATCATTCATTCAAATAGATTTTTAAAAATAAATAACTCAAATGAATTAAACATTTTTAAATAGACTGCAGCAATTTATATTTTGTCAGAACCTCAAGTACGTACATGTTAGTTTGTTTGGGCCTAGTTGTTTGTTCCGAATTGTGATCTTTATTTGAATTTAAAAAAAATTGTGATTCTCAATTTATCCAGAATTGTGCAGCTCTATTGCGTAGTGTTCCTTTACTGGCAGCATAATACAGCGTTTTGAGTTGTTTTCATGGATCCGTGTGAATAGGGATAATTTTGACAGCGTTGTTGTCCGTTTCAGTTTTTTGCCCATCATTGTCGTGTAATCGTACCCCAAGACAATACAGCAAAAAAGATGCCATTATTCATGGTTTACATGTGTGCAAACAAAGACACATATCGACATATACTGCATTTATCAACTGGTGCATGTTTAAAAAGTGAAAATGTCAATTAGTACTTTACAGGTTTTGTAGTGTACCGTCAAATGCATGCCGTTTACTAAAAATCTCCACATAATTCAATAAACATACAAAAATAACATTTGTGTGTTGAGAGGATTTGTGAAATGATAACTACACCTACACACATTTAAAAAAAAAAAGGACGACAGATCAAAAATGGTGAACTCGGCACTGGTACATCTCTAAGTGTCTGAAAATTGCATGTGCATATTTACTATTTCCATTTTTTGGGTCTTCCCCTTTGGTTGCAATTTGCAAATATTCGCCAACGCAACACTTATGAATACACAAAAGTGACAACCTTTGATCTAAAATAAATGAAGCTATTGACTTTTTTCAAATTAACACCTTAAAGAATGTGCATGATTTTATTTAGTTTAAAGTCCCAGATAGCAGATAGGTATAATAATACTGTAGAAAAACAGTGGTTACTTTGACAGTAAATCATTTTTTCCCAGCATATTCTAGAGGTGACCCCCATATATTCGGCACCTTAATGTACCCCACCTTTACTGTGACAAGCTATTTTAAGAACTGTCCCGATTAGGAAGGGCATTCTCAGACATCTGTGCAATCCATGGCTTCCCTTGCCCACTACTTAGTGCAACTAACTTTTTTCAACTTGATCTGAAATGATCACATTGCAGTGGCATCTTGGCAGACTTGTCAAACCAGACCCATTTAACCTCAGAGGAAAAGGAGAGAACTTTATTTTTATTTTATAATTAATTACCTTCTATTGTCAGCTAAATACTATATATTCAGAACTGCTACACACAGCCATATTATGTAGATGACATAAGGTCTATGCAAAACAAACAGTAGTGACTTGCTGATGCAGGGATTTAAACCACGTGTACAACGCAATGAAGCAATGCAATCCAGATATCACAGATGCCATCAACAAAAATCTAACCAAACACACACACACACACATATATATATATATATATCTATGGCATTTCGATAGGTTTATCTGATCAAATCATGCGACTACGCGGTTGCATCAGATACCGAATGCAGTTATTGTATTTGTTTAACACCTGTCAGGGGAAAAAAGGCAACAGCTAAACACAAAACGAAAGTCAATAAAGCTAGTTGAAAACAGATGGTCAACATTTTTTGCCAAGTTACTATCCATTACACTTGTATCGCCTGTTTTGAAATTTAATACGCGTATAAAACAATAGGTTTTCAGAAAAAACACTGTAATATGCGTGGGAAGAGTCATATTTAAGTTAGTCTTTTAGAGGCTGATAGTTCTGAGATAACTTACACTTTGGTATATTATCAATCCCATAAGTGGATTGCCAGTCATTAAGGCTTGTATAGGTGATCGTGTGTAACTGATCTGTATCAAGACTAACGTTTCTGTTTCTACAAACCACAAAAGTAAAACTGATAAATGTCATTTTAAAGTTTCATCGATCACGTCCATGTCGGTTCATGCCCTCATACACCCTCTAAGCACTGCAGTCCACAAGCTAGTTCAAGAAAACACAAATTAATAAATTTAGGAACGTTTAGCTAGATGTAATGTGAAATATTGATTTGACAGCTTCAGATGACATGAAACCGTTTAATGAGACGTTTTAATGAGGCGAAATATCCTAGTCTGGCTATCGCTGGACATTTAACTTTCTGACTTCCAACTCCTAAGTTAACGTTACCAACTTTAAATCAGTCCCACGCACCGCTGAGAAGTGTACGACCTGTCAAATACTGCCGTAATAAATGCCGACATGAGCATAGAAGCACATCGTACGGTCGACGGGAGTAAATATGTAAGTTAGTTGGCACGAGTTTTAATCCGTGCGGCCTATGCTTACAGTTTCCAGCCACATCGCATTCCACTACAGCTGACTACGGATAGCTGATAGCATCATCAGCGGTAGGCCGGTCAAATCGAGCCCCGTGTTTCCAGGCCTAACAACCATGCGGGCTAGAATAGCGTCGGTCCGCTAAGTTGGGGCGGGTCTATGTAATTGAGAATTAACGTAGGAATAGATAAGTTTTATTTTAGAGTAAAACCGTGTGCGCCGGGCCCGCTGTCTTACCTCTGCTTTTACTGACAGCGCTGAGTTTGTGTGCGAGTAGCGTCTCTCGTTTCGTATCCACAAGATGGCTGAATGTAGGTCACATGACCAACACGTATGCTGAAAATTGCCCGGATGAAACTAGTGAGCGTGCTGACAGCAGCACTTCTCTAGCGCGCACGCGTTGGATTTACATGTTTTATGGGGACTTTCCATAGACCTCAATCAGAAATCGCCAACTAAACCCTCATTAACTTCCTTACCTTAGTCCACTAAAGCTGTTCACTTGAAGGAGTGAATGAAAACGAGTAAGCGAATTCGACAGCCGTTGAGATAGCCTACATCGGGTGTAGCCTACACTCGTTATTGTGGTGCAATGTGGGATAGAAGGAGTGCACTCAATAACGTCCACTATGGTTTCGGACACCACACTACTACAAATGACTGTCCCCTCAAAAACGCCCTATTTGAGGGAATAAGGGGCGATTTTCGGAATATAATTTTATAGGCTACAAATTTTTGTATAGGTTACAGTAGGCTAGCCTACAACTTATTATATGCTATTTACTCTACCTATCACAGAAAACTTTCTGCCTTTTTACATTTTCAAAAAACATTAATTTAGGATTTACAAGATGTTTTCCTTAAGGGGACCAAAAAAATGTCCCACAAGGTCAAAACATGGCAAAAAAGCAAAGAAAAAGAAGAAAAGAAAATTGTGTAGCCTATTGGTCTTTTAATTGTCTTGACTTAACCAATTTAATAACAATTCACTTGTCAGGAAATTAGCAAGAATTGCACAAATATGTAGATAAAGTAACTTAGCCTCCTCTTAGCTGGAATATAGCCTCCTCTTTGTTTTCTTTTACTGAAGGCCTAAGCCATGTGGGTAAACTTGCAAACAGCTTTTTACAGGAAGAAGAGTCAGTGTTGTTCCACTCAATGTTAATGGCTGTTGAAATATGTCTAGTTTGATTGAGTTTCATGTGAGACCAAAATTCATAGGGTTCAAATCTGGACTCTGACCAGGTCAAAACATGAGCCTGATGGACTTGTTCTCAAGACATTTCTTGGTTGTCTATGCAATCTGGGAGAAGCATTGTCTTGTTGAAAAATAACATCTGATCATTCCTCTTTAGATAACAACTTTTCATTTGTGGGAAGCAAGCGATTCTGCAATGTTCTCCTGTACACCAAAACAGTAAATTACTTTTTACAGTAAAGCATCTCACCAATACCAGCAGCCAGGGGTGCCGTTAGCAATTCTAGGCCCCCACCGCATCCATTCCATTAATAATATTGATTTCTGGGGGCCCCAAAAGTGCGTGGGCCCTTAGAATCGTCCTAACTTTCACCCCTGCCAACAGCTGAAAAGACTGAAAATTGAAAATGACACACTTCTTCCATGCTTCACTTATTATATTTCTCAGCAGATGTTCGAAGACACCGCTCTGGAGCATTACCATACAACTCGTGTTTTCATTGTGATGCATCACTCCACACACAACTTCCCAAATTCTATAAAAACTTTCGGTCTTTAATGTTTTTCTGAGACAGCAGTGGCTTTAGCACATTTTCTTAAATTTAGCCAATTTCCTGACCAATAATTGCAGTTAAAACCATATAGGGCCTATATGGTATATATGTATAGCTGATATATGTAGGGTAGGCTATTGGTTTATTTTTTATTAACCTATTTTAGCATAGGCTACATGTTTACCACACAATTTATAACTAGGTACTTCCTTGAGTTGTGTTCTTAAATAAATGCAATTTACAAAGCAAAGCAAAAGTAATTTCTTTGATCCTTGTAATCATTAGTTTCAAAACACATAATACAAAAAATGTATTTGTATGCTATTATATGCATTTAAGATATAATTTCTTTTTGTCTGCAAATCAAGGAAACAGCTTAATATTAAATCATGATTGATTATTTAATCAGTTAACATCATAATTCTCTCTCTTCCTCTGGAAACATATCACTCTAACCCTAATATGTTATCATCTTTATCTGAAACCAGCACTAACAGACAAATGTTTTGTCAGTCAGGCAAATTTTTTTTGAGAAACGGCACATATAATATTGTACTTTAAAGTATACATACCCCGTAATATGTACTGTCCCCAAAACAGTCAAAACAAAAAGGAAACAATCTCTATTTCCTCTTAATTGTAATTGTGATCCTCTTTGCCTTCCATACAAGCGATGACTTATGCACATACTATATTACTAATTCCTTTTTTATCATTTATGTTGCCTGATAATTGCCTGTAAATTCACATATCCTTTTCAACCTTTTTTTCTGTCCTTCAGTGAACATATTTCAACACATTTATAAATCATTTTCCGTCAGTCATCATTTGTCAGTAAAAAAAAAAAGATCATTAGTAAGTTGTGTGTGATTCATTTGAGACAGATAAAAAAAATCATAATTTTAAATCAGCTTTCACATTCATTTTAAATGCTCTTGTTGTGTGATATGCATTAGCTCACCAAAGCCGCATGCATTATACATGTAAATTAGTAGTAAAATGCTATTTAAGATGAAGTATTACACCACAGGGCATGTTCACTTCCCAAAAGCATTTCACATCAACTATGATCTGTACTTATACTGTACCATACTTACAGGCTAACAGGAAGATTTCTGAAAAGTACCATAGCTATGTTGTTAGCAAGGATGTGGTCACAGGCAAAACCTCTGAAAACAGAAGTGCTTAGCTTTTTGGAGGAAAGTATCAACCTGGTAAGTCACTCCATGTTTAATTCAGAGATTCTTATTTAGTTTGTGTGTGTGTTCAGGTCATAACCTCTTTTCATGAAGTCAGTTTAGACATTACACAGAGGCTTAGTTTCAGTAAATGTATTCTCTCTTCCAGCAAGTTTTAAAAAAATGCTTGCCGGTTCATTGTAACAGTGTGTGGAAAAATATATTGTTAGTAATATAACTATTATGTAAGTTATTCATTATAGTGTACAGGTGGAACAAAACTAGCCTTCACTTCCTGCAAGGGACCGTTAGTAAAGGTGATTTTGTGCACCAGACATGATTTCGTGAGAGATCCAGCCCACATGTCTAAAAAGGGGAAAGTCTGTGGTTTATTGACATGCGCCTCAAGACTTAAATGTAGAAGCATATGCAATGTCAAAAAGGTTTAACGATTCAGAGACATCACATGCGTGAGAGAGGGAAGCTTAAAAATTCTATGGCTGCATTTCATAGATAATGCAGGAAGAGAAAAATACATCCGTCAGTTTTTCCTGCTAGGTCATGTTCAACGGATTTTGTTCTTGTGGTTTATTGCTTTGAAAAAATATTGGTGATCTTTGGCAGCAGAGGTACGTATCATACAACTACACGAATCTTTATGGGTGTTGTGAGATTAATGCAGGTTTTGTGTGTGCTTGTGTTTGCCAGCAAGTGTCCAAAATTGGGGGTATTTTGTAATTTCATTGTTACACATTCATCATTTCCTTTCCAATTTTTTCTAACGGTCATATTTTGTTTCTTAACAAAGATTTTCTTCATGAGTGTATATAGACCACTGAAAACGACCCCCATTTTCACTCACAAGAAATGATACTTTGAAGTCATCAGATAAGGTAAGAAAATACTAAGGAGCGGCAAAAATTATACGAAAAACAATTGAATGAATTGCACAAAACTGTCACTCATTATCTTTGCTCATGTTTTTTAATAGTAAATGAATATTAACATCTGTCTGTGAAGAAAATTTACATACATTGGTATTATATAAGTTTGTCAATCAATCAATGATACAATATTTACTATAATGATAAAAGTAAATATTAATATTAGGAGTTTTAATGCAGCAAAGTGCTTGTTGATTGCAGCAAGTTATATTTATTCATCTAAAGTACTAAATGAAACAAGTGTCCATGAGAGTCAGATCACAATTTTTATTTGCAAGAATTGTCATATCTGCCTCATTTTTTGGCAGCTGGTATGATGCAAAATAATTTTTTACAAATAAAATAAAGGGTTTATCATGTAATAAAAATGTATTATCAGCACATTGACATCAAGTTCTTTTTTTTAAATGAGTGGAAACTTGTTCAAAGTGAAAAGAAGAATAGAAACTTAGAGCCCTGTAAAATGTTTGATGTGTCCGAAACATCATTATAATGAGAAATACGGTACTTTCTAAATGCTGCTTCCTTCTGCCTGATCTAAAACCACAGATATTTTTAACAAAAATGTTTCGATTACAAAAAGCACACTTTTTATATAAACATTTAACTTTTATTTAGAAAATGTGCAGTTATGTGTTTGAGCAAAGCAGGTTTAAAAATACATTTTGCATTCACAACATTCCCTATTCAAAACACTGCAGAGTTGCTCTTTTTATTCTTTTTCTTTTTATTCTTTATTCTGAAATCTAAAATAGTTCATAAACAAATCAATATAAACTTTTTGCATCGACAAGTGAAAAAAGAAGGCATGACTAATGATTCTGCATGTGATTTATACATTTCAGCTGTGAAAGTTAGAAATTTCACAAAGACGTATGTGTTATTTTCCGTACCTCTCTATAGTTTCACTATGACGAACTGCTCAACTAAAGATGTGGACACTTTGACGCAGATTTTGGACCTGGTGATTTACGTGCCCGTCTTGGTGTTCGGCTTGGCGTTGAACATTGCGGCATTGGTGGTGTTCTGCTGGCTGCTCAGAAAATGGACAGAGTCCTCCATCTACATGACCAACCTGGCCCTGATGGACCTGCTGTTGCTGCTGCAGCTGCCCTTCAAAATGCATGCGGCATACCACGAGTGGGAAGAAGACAAGGTGTTCCTTTGCTCTTTCCTAGAAAGCCTTTACTTTGTGGCAATGTACGGCAGCATCTACACAATTGCATGCATAGCCATGGACCGATACATCGCCATAAACCACCCGTTTCGCGCCAAGCAGGTGCGTTCGAGAAAAAACGCCTTGATTGTTTGCGTTTTAATCTGGCTATTTGTTATGGCAGCGACTTCACCCATCTACACCTTCCGGGATAAGACTAAGGGTAATTTTACTTGTTTCCACGGGTTCTCTGACACTGGTTGGAGCACTGTAATAATTGTGTGCCTGGAGGTCTTTGGTTTCCTGTTGCCCGCCGCTGTACTGGTGGTTTGTTCCATTCAAAGCATCCGTACCCTCAAAGCCTCAAAAAGCAGCAACCCGAAGAGGCAAGCTGGTGTGAGAATCATCTACAGCAGCCTAGCAGCCTTCCTAGTGCCCTTCACCCCCTGTCACATAGCCATATTCCTGCAGTATCTGGTCCGTAATAACTTTATTGCAGACTGCAAACATCAAAAGAACATCGCCTTCTTCATACAAGTGTCGATGAACATTGCAAATGTGACCTGCTGCTTGGATGCGCTGTGTTACTATTTCATTGCGAAGGAAGTCCGATCCACCAAGGACACACTTAAACTGTCCATCAGAGCGAGAACCACCAGCAGCTCAGATGTTTGAGAAGTCAAATTCAGTTCATTAGTGTTTCAGAATGTGTTGAGGGCTTTCCAGCGGGAGTAAGAGACCTCTTGGACTGATTTTAATGGTCTTTGAGGTTTAATGCATTCATGGACGTAAACAGACAAATACTCATCTCATTCCAGTTAAAAAGATAGTAACTCCCCCCCAAAAAATAAACAATTTAATTCGAGAAAACACTTTTGCTGTTTGAGGAGCCACTTCACTTGGATATACGTGTAGAAAAGTCGATTGCAGGTTCCGTTTCATGCCGACTTTAAAAAAAAAAAAGATTTATTTTGAGAAATGTCTCTCAGTGTTTTTTAATCGATGCACAGAAATACCGCATTAAAAAAAAGTCATACAGGTTTGGAATGGCATGGGGGTAAATAAAGGACAATTTTCATTTTTGGGAGAACTATCCATTTCATTTTACCAAGTGTGCCAAATATGAGAAGAAACAAGAATAGAACAGAAACTTAACCCTGATCTTCAGAATTGCACAGTCCAAAATTTGGTATTTTGGCTGGATGGGAGTTCAAGATCAGGATCTCCCAAATCCATACGTGAAGACTTTAACCAATAAATGATTCTTTAGTCCTTGAACCACAGCCTCAAAACCCCACCCTCCATAGCCATGGCAACAAACCCACACACAGAATGATTGTTGAGATCATTTCTGATTGCATTTCCGCTCCCCTGACCCCTTTTTGCTGTTTTGGAGTCTAGGGCTGTAATTGTGATTTCTAGAGTGGTATGCAAAATGCGTACTGAATTTAATAAAGTGCTGCAGAGATGACATATTTTCTAGGCCAAACCCCTATACATGAGTTTTAGCACTCCTGTAGTCCTTAAGTCAATTGTTGTTGTTGTTTTTTTATGAGTTAATGCCTGAAATAACACCTCACTGTGTTTATATTCACACTCTTGCAAACTACCTCAAACTTTCAGGGAAAATGTGTTTAAATAAAGACTGAAAGAGTTGTCGGTTGCCGTTGAAATCATGCGACCTTGGTGTAGTTCGTTTATACGGTTAGCTTTGTACTTCTGTCAAGTGTGTTTAGGCTTCAAAATTCATACAAGTTGTGTTTATTTGTGAAGATAATCATGATGAACAAAACATGTAAGAATCATAAACCTTTGTTGGTTACAGAGCTTATTTTCTGCAATAATCCAAAAGCCAAATGAAAAACCCTATTTGTTTTTTTCAAGGGAAATAAGGCGATGCTCCAATGAATTTTATTTGAATTCTAAATGAAATTGTTTCTGTCCATTTGCGATGTGATCAGGATTTTTCACCAAAGATTCTGTATTTTTCTTTATCTAACAGCTCACTGTCAACATGAAAAACTTGAGGTGTTCCTGCTCACACGCGATGGTCGTCTGGCAAACCATCTTGAAACCTTCACAATGACTCATAAACGTTTCTGATGCAACAGTGGCAATGGCATTACACATTTCCGAATTATCTCTTTTGTTCTGTAATTTGCTGCCTAAATCAGAAGATACAAACATTTGTGTAGACTTGTCTCACAAGAATTAACAAGAACTTCATTAGTGTTGTGTTAGTGTAAAACAGGTTTCGATTGGGCAAGAGTTTTGTCATTGAATTCCAATAGTTGTGGGCAAGTGTGTGTGGGCACAGAGCATGTGCCAATAGTTTCACCTAGTCAGATGGTGAGTGTCTTGTAAACACAGCTGAATTATAGATATGACAAGATAAATTAAGTGTGGCAGAGCGCAGGTGAAAACATGTATGTGCAACCTTACGCCAAGATCACACATACTCCGTTTGCAGAGGATTTTATTTTCAGCGTTTTATTTAGGTGCTTATGGAATAATTGTTCTTACAAAATTTGCATTAAAAAGGACCAAAAACTTTAGAAAACACATGTGGACGTACAATGATATTTTTTTAGAAATGGAAAATATATGCATTTTCTGGCCTAAAATGCTCTCACTATGGAGCCTTGACAGCATGTGGCCAGTGGCCTAACACGTGCTAATGTCTCCTTCACTTCCTTGTACCCAAAAATTTCAAGCACACGGCAAATAAATGTAATTTTATTGGCTGAAAGGGATATCATTAGAGATTACTAACATTTTTGCATCCTTTATAAATGACGATGTCACATAGAAGGTTACAACGTTTGTGATTTTAAGTATCTTTTGCAGGCCATTTGCTTGAGCAACTTAATATGAATAAATTTAAACAATGTATTATTCAATTTATTTTCTTCTATATTATAGTGTGTTTGAATGTGAATATGTCAATGAATGATTGTATAACTGTACTGTGTACAAAAATAATCATATTGATTGCTGAACAAACTTTTGGATTTAAAATTAAAATAATGAATAAATGTTGTGTTTGTGGAATACAGCCGCAATCAGTTGATCACTGCAAACGCATCAAATGTGAAAGCACAATGAGCTGGTGCTGCTTCTGCACCGCATACGTGAGCACTTCAAACGGAGTATGTTTGAACCTAAGTCAGATAGACGTACATGATAAACGGTTATGAACACATGCACAAACATGTTATTCTTTCAGGTTAATCAGAATAAAGCATTATTCTGCAAAATTCTGCACAAGCATAGAGTAAGATATAGGGGGAAAATACCTAACTGTGTTTTGAAACCAACAGGAAAAGCCTGGAGATCACAAAAACACCAGCTTGTGGTTACACCAGGACATGCTGCTTATGTTGTTGTTGTTGTTTAGTGCTACTGCCAGCTACTAAAATTAACCCTGATAGTCAGTCACAATTTAAAAAAAAATTGATAATGATAAAGAGAAAAATAACACTGGAGTCCTTGATGAAGCCATATATCAAACTGAACTACTGAAGTCTGTGTGTATGTCATTGTTTGGCATCCACTGTGTTTCTTTTGTCTTTTTTAAACGGTTGCTCATAGTACATCCTTGACCACATGCTCTCGATGCACTTGAACCTATTTTACTGCTCGGCTTGCCTTCTATTTGGGGACAAAACTAGGAGAATGAGAAGATTCAAAGGGACATTTTTTGGACAGTTGTGGAAGGTTTATGTGAATTATTGTGCTATATTTTAATAAAATTTTGTTAAATATTTTAGTTATTCTCATAATGCTTTGCCATGTGTTTGTAGCCTGTGCTAGTTCCTCATTTTTATGGTATACGTTTTCTTCCTTCTATGACCAGCAGATGGTGCTGGAATAACATTATATCTGAACCAAAAAAAATTAACAAAATAAAAATACAGTAATTTAGAAAGTACAGAGGACAGGTAAAGTAATGGTAATTTTAAAAAATATATATGTTTTTAAAAACTAATATATATATAGTCCTATTATGAACATCTTAGTTCTTAATTTTATTTAAATATTAAAAGTAACCAAAATTTGATCTAATATAGCATAATGTTTATTGCAAAATCAAAAACATCTCCAGAAGTAAATTATTATTATTTTACAAAACCCTATAATTAAACTAATTAAAACAACCACAGCAGGCAACAAGTTGATAAATTCTGTTAAATTTTAATTTACCGAATTATTCATTTGTTTTCTGACAGAAAAACATGGAACGCATTAGTCAAGTCAAGTCAAGTCACCTTTATTTATATAGCGCTTTTTACAATACAGATTGTATCAAAGCAGCTTCACAGTGATAACATGAAAATAATATAACAGAGTTTGTTTCTAAAAGAAAATTGAGTCAACGTCCACCTTAAGCAAGGCAGATCAATAATATTATTGAATATTAAATGTCCCCAACTAAGCAAGCCAAAAGCCAAGGCAACAGTGGCAAGGAACCAAAACTCCATCAGGTGACAGAATGGAGAAAAAAACCTTGGGAGAAACCAGACTCAGTCGGAGGGCCAGTTCTCCTCTGGCCAACGAAGGAACAGTGCATGATTTATGATTCGGGCAGCATTACAAGGCAGATTGGATCGGAACATTTAGAATATTTATCCATTTCCATCTTTTGGAAGTCCAAGTAATCACGCCGGTTTTGAGACGAGTTGTTGAGGATCAGTGCCGTCCACCATAGAGGGTCCATATCGCCGGTGTTGAGTCGTCTCTTCACAGGCTTTGTGATTGGGGTATCTGAAGTCTCCGTGAAAGGCTGGATACAAACTGGAGCTGACGAACGCCGTTTTTCTCGGGACTCGCGTTCCGAGATAACAGCAGAAAAGCAAAAAGGGAAAATAAGCGTGCTCTTCATAATGATTTCAGATGTGGAGCATTACCGCTCCACATTTTGATTGACAGCGTCACAACTCACTAGTGACCGTGTTTACTCCTTTGCTTTCAACCATTGATAGGATTTTAAAAACGGCTGTTGTAGCCTGTTAAATATACACTCACCTAAAGGATTATTAGGAACACCATACCAATACTGTGTTTGACCCCCTTTCGCCTAGCCTAGAAATCTAGACGCACCCTAGCGGCAGCAAAAATTATTTTGCCGCAAAGTGTTTTGCCGCTAACATCCTGATGTAGGTCTGGCATGCCAGGCTACCTTTCGCCTTCAGAACTGCCTTAATTCTACGTGCCATTGATTCAACAGGGTGCTGAAAGCATTCTTTAGAAATGTTGGCCCATATTGATAGGATAGCATCTTGCAGTTGATGGAGATTTGTGGGATGCACATCCAGGGCACAAAGCTCCCGTTCCACCACATCCCAAAGATGCTTGGGTTGAGATCTGGGTAGGGTTGCACGAGCCGTTCGTAAGATCTTTCTTAAATTGGAACGTAAAGTCCACACTATAGAGGCTTAGTAACTACTAGCTAGTTTGTAACTAACACTGTAGCCTACTATATTCCGTTGCACCATTTGTTCGTAAAGCAGAACGTAGCCTAGCTAGTAGGTCGTAAGCTCTCCGTAAAGTAATGCGTAGTCGCATATTAATGAAGTTTAGCCTCGATGAACCAGTAGCAGCCTTCAAATACGTGAGCAGAAGTTGTGTTGAATTGCCGTGAATATCAGTTTATCCTTCATTCTAACAACTTTTACCTCAGGTTACTAACGGTAAAAATAAGTTTCCATGAAATACGATAGGCCTACTTGATCATAACTTAAGTGTTTTTATATGTAAATAACATTCAGAAACTGTATTTGAAATTAAATAAGCATCAATAAATAAATATTGATACAAAAAACATAAGATATTAGTACGTTTATGGATTATGACTGATATTTGACATGCACAACATGGACTGATGCACACAGCGGCGCTGTTTAGGACGGGTTGGCGTTGAGCCGCTAACAAAGTTATCTTTTCACATAATGTTCTCTCTCTCTTAAAATGTAAGCGAGTGTAAATTTCAGCATTATCATGTCTAAAGAATTTTAGCCTGTCAGGTAAAAGAAGAGCTTATTGATGCAGTTTAGTCTGTCTAATATTTTATTCCAACCGTTACTCCTGATCGGAGGCTGCCGTAAATATTTAGTTGGAACGTAGAGTTAAGTTTAAACTAAGTTTAATGGTGCAACGTAAAAATATTTAGTAGTTCGTAAGTTGTAACTTAGTTCCCATGTACGTCAAAACTAGGCGAAGTTGTAACTTACGCACAGCTGGTGCAACCGGCCCCTGGTGACTGTGGGGGCCATTTTAGTACACTGAACTCATTGTCACGTTCAAGAAACCAATTTGAAATGATTCGAGCTTTGTGACATGGTGCATTATCCTGCTGGAAGTAGCCATCAGAGGATGGGTACATGGTGGCCATAAAGGGATGGACATGGTCAGAAACAATGCTCAGGTAGGCCGTGGCATTTAAACGATGCCCAATTGGCACTAAGGGGCCTAAAGTGTGCCAAGAAAACATCCTCCACACCATTACATCACCACCAACAGCCTGCACAGTGTTGGCAAATTCTGACTTTACCATCTGAATGTCTCAACAGAAATCGAGACTCATCAGACCAGGCAACATTTTTCCAGTCTTCAACTGTCCAATTTTGGTGAGCTCTTGCAAATTGTAGCCTCTTCTTTCCTATTGTAGTGGAGATGAGTGGTACCCGGTGGGGTCTTCTGCTGTTGTAGCCTATCAGCCTCAAGGTTGTGCGTGTTGTGGCTTCACAAATGCTTTGCTGCATACCTCGGTTGTAACGAGGTTATTTCAGTCAAAGTTGCTCTTCTATCAGCTTGAATCAGTCGGCCCATTCTCCTCTGACCTCTAGCATCAACAAGGCATTTTCGCCCACAGGACTGCCGTATACTGGATGTTTTTCCCTTTTCACACAATTCTTTGTAAACCCTAGAAATGGTTGTGCGTGAAAATCCCAGTAACTGAGCAGATTGTGAAATACTCAGGCTATGTTTACACGGAAACGATCTGAAGAGAAAACGCAAAAGTGGCGTTGCGTTATCACTTTTTATTCTGCGTTTAGACGAGCGTTATCGGGGGGAAATCCGCGTGCATATGATGACGCAAAAGTGTGTGAAATTCGATGTAGTATGCACTCCAGGCGGCTAGGTCGCAATGTGAAGCACTGCGACACAACAACACAAATATCTGAGAATATTTTTTATACAACTGCTGAAAAGACTCTTGTACGTTTATCAGAGCTGCTATGGCAACTTGAAGGTCCGACGTATGGAAATAATCCGACATATTGGGGTTATTTTCCTGTAATGGCGTATGCCTGTGACGTAAACACGTACGCGACGAGAGCCACAGTGAGCAGATTTGCGTTTTTACTGTTCAGATGGGAACGCGACGGTGGATTGTTTTTAAGATTTCCACTCTGGAGGGTGGTTTCACTTTTTTGCGTTTTTAAGCCTCCAAAACGCTGTCGCCGTGTAAACGAAAGGCACATCCGATAAAATATTTTTACGTTTTCACCCAGAATCGTTCTCGTGTAAACAGGGCCTAAGACCGGCCCGTCTGGCACCAACAACCATGCCACACTCAAAATTGCTTAAATCACCTTTCTTTCCCATTCTGACATTCAGTTTGGAGTTCAGGGGATTGTCTTGACCAGGACCACACCCCTAAATGCATTGACGCAACTGCCATGTGATTGGTTGATTAGATAATTGCATTAATGAGAAATTGAACAGGTGTTCCTAATAATCCTTTAGGTGAGTGTATGTGAAAAACAACGTCGCAAAAATAATGAATAAAATACTTTCTTAGAAAGGCAAAAGAACGCACACACGTTTTCTTAATATGATAATTAAAAACCAACAGACTGATATGCGACTTGCCGTAAGTTACAACGCAAAGCGGGACGGGTGGTCACCCTGTCGGTTTGTGTGTTGTAATGTACGTTGTTGACGAACGTTTTCCACTTTTAAATGTCATTTCTAGTGAGAAATTACTATTGTAGTAATTAAATATTCGCCTAGTTTTTAGAAAAGCTCTCTCTGTTTTGCTGTAGATCATTAACCCGTTACGCTGCCCCAGAAGTCTGTCCGAAATCAGTTTAGTAAGATATCATGGGCAGTGAGGAAACAAGTCAGCTAAAATACATTTGAAGTTTCTTCGAATGTAAGTAAATACCCTCTTCTTATAGCGTTGTTTTCGTTCTTCGTCTTAAAATATCTCGTCACTGTTTTACAGAGGTGTAAAGTCCAGGTTCAGAAAGTAAAAGTCCACCTGGATTTGCTAATTAGCACAGTTTTTCAGCCAGGAGATATAACTAATTAGTGAAATCAGCTAGCTGAGTGCATGGGTGGAATAAACATATGGCAGGACTTTTACTTTCTAACCCCTGGATTTTACACCGGAGAAACAGCTCCAAACTATTCAGTGCGCATTTCCTAATGATGCTCGACATACCTGTGCAACAGTGACCTCTATGTGGCGCCACGACAACACAATTTTTCTGATGTGCAAAACCTTTCTGCTATTATAAGACAAACATCTCTGGTAGTTAACATTTCAAGTAGTGGCAGCAGTACTGAAATGTGACATGCAATAAATTTAAAACAATTAAAAAACTACGATATTATGTATAATAACATTTTCTAATTTATTCTTTATATCTATCTATCTATCTATCTATCTATCTATCTATCTATCTATCCATCCATCCATCCATCCATCCATCCATCCATCCATCCATCCATCCATCCATCCATCCATCCATCCATCCATCCATCCATCCATCCATCCATCCATCCATCCATCCATCTCTAAAATGTGTGTGTGTGTGTGTGTGTGAGTGTGTGTTGTGTTTTGCAGTGTTTTCCTGTTTGCATTGAGCCACTTTCACCCACAACACTTTCAAAAAGCTCTCGCATTTGTGCTTGAGTTGCTTAATTGACCTTTACATAATTGTCTATTGTGGTTAGGCAAAGCAGTTAGTTGTTTTTCTCTGCTCTGAAAGCAGATGTAAGATTGTGAGACTTTAGCCTATGACTTTACAAATTATTTGTACATACAATATTATCATGTACTGTTGTTGGTGTGTATTGTATGTTCTGTACATGGCATTACAGCTAAACAACATACAAAAACACTTCAGGTCTGAATAAAATAGTTCACATTCATGGTGGCCATGCTGACTTTAAGGGTTGTTTTGTTGCCATCAGTTTACCATGTGTGTGATTACACTAATACCATGAGCTGTTATCTGCAACACAATCACTGCTGTGACATGCAGAGATGTTTAACTTTTGCTTGAAAGGGGTAGTTTTTGAATGATCTAAAAATTGCATGTACATGCTGAATGTTTATATCAGTTTCTTAAATGTGTTTTTGAGTCCAAAAGCTGTGGTAAACAAGAGCATCCTTTAAAGTTTGCATCCTACACAACCTAATTTCAACAGTTTGCGTTTGACCACACGTCAGAACACCCCCCCCCCCCCCAAAAAAAAAGTGTCATTTTTTTTCAATTTATGCATGTAAATGCAATTCGCATGCTGACGCCTCCTACAGTTTCCTGTTGCTACCAAGTGGAACTTAAAAAAAAAGGTACAGAGCCGTTGCACATTTCAGCACAGCACTTCTCTTAAATCCGCTCGTCTTTTTGGAAAATGCTACAAAACGATACAGATTGTAATACAACACATTTTAGATATGCACTTTTCACTTCCACCTACAGCATTGTGCTGCTGCTCGGTTTTCCTCTGAACTCTGTGTCTCTTTGGATACTGCTATGTCGAAATGGCTTGAAGAAATCCGTTCCAGTGATCTACATGGCCAACCTGGCCTTATCGGACCTTCTTTTCACGCTCTCTCTGCCCTTTCGGATCTTGTACTTTGCCACAGGGCGATGGACGCTGGGAAATGCCTTATGCACGATTTCAGGCACCCTCTTTGCCATCAACATCTATTCAAGCTCCTTGTTCATCACGCTGATCAGTGTGGACCGGATGCTGGCCGTGGTGTATCCCATAAGATCTCGGCTGTTCCGGACGGCACCGGTGGCCTGGGCGCTGAGTGTGACCGTGTGGCTGATCATTGCTGGATTGGCAGTGCCAACTGCCATGAACCACCCCCAAAATGAGGACAAAGCCTGTAACGTTACACGTTGTTTTGAAAAATACACAAAAGACGAATGGAAAAAAGGCTTCATCATCCTCTGCTGTACGACTTTTTTCGGTATTTTAGTACCTTTCGGCATCATTCTGGGCTGTACGGTGGCAGTCGTGAGGCAGTTGAGAGGATACAGTATGACTTCCTCGTGCAACACCGAGCTGAGCAAAAGCAAGATTGTCAATATCTTTCTATCCAACTTGCTCATCTATGCTATTTGTTTTATCCCCTTTCACATTGCTTTCATCCTCTTAGGCCTGAGCAGACTTCAAATATTGCCTGAAGACAAATCTTTTAGTTTTTACTTTGACCTGCAAACCGTGACCATGTGCATGGCGAGCACCAACAGCTGTCTGGACCCCTTGATCTACTACTTCAGCTCAAAGAGAATAAAAGGTAGGAGCAGATGCGATTCTTCGTCCAAAAGCATCGGCCTCGGCCTGGTCCAGAGCATGAGTTGGACAGGACAGTGATCAACAAACGATCACAATAACGTGTGTTGTCGAAGTAAACAAGAGGAAATGATTAGGCAAAAAGGCCAAGCCTAAAACCAAAAGCTGACTCACACAAGAGTATGTTGCACATCTCCGCTCATGTGGATCGCGTGAAAAGATGCAAATCTGATTAGTTCTCTTTGGCCGTCCTAAAGCTTGGTGGGTGAAAAGGGAAGAAAACGCTGAAGTGGTTCTCTTACAGGAATCAGTGCCTGACAATCTGACATACTTTTTTGTCACAATGTGACATACAATTTTTTTTTTTTGAAAACTTGCGTACATGTAGCAAATCATCAACAAAGCTGTATACTTGCTCATCACTGAGAGCCAAAGGTTGTGCGAATTTTGCTGTGGTTTCCTTTTTTTACCGCATTACCTGCTTTTTGTTTTCTACCAGCATTATCATTTGAGACTTTTTAGTTTGTCTTTTGTATAATTATTCTGTGTCCTATTTAAACAAGACTGCATTGAGGTTTTTGTGTTGACGCATGTATATACTTTTACTTTTGTGTCATGTATTATGTTAGCAGAAATAAACCGAACATACTTCTGCAAGTTTATTCTACGACTTTTATATCTTCTCCGATGATACATCAATATAATGGTTCGTTACTTTTACCTGACTTAAACTGAGATGTATGTGTGTGTGTGTGTGTGTGTGTGTGTGTGTGTGAAGCTGGCAAAGAGGAAATGAAAGTTGAATTTTTGAGTCAACAACAGGGTTAGATTCCACACCCTCTTGTTATTTCACACAAGATCTTTTTTATTTTTGTGGTTTGTTGGGCAAGTGCAAAAGGTCTCTTGCATGCAATGATTTAAGTAACTGTACTGATCAACAGAGCGCGAGCAGGGTTTTAGCAGTTTATTGATAGATTTTACAAGCGATTATTATTTACAAAGCGAGAGCAGCAAAATAGTGGATCAAATTAAATGCCTCATTTATTCCAGACAAAACTTGCTACACCAGTGTGTGGAAGAGGAACAAATACATATAAATGATACAATTAGAAAAAGTGCAAGCATTATGAAATGATTCCAACTCTGACAAGGTCTGAGGATCTACCATTTTTCATGGGCGAATCTACATAAAAAAGGAAAAGTAATAGCAAGAAATAGATTTTTGCACACCTGTGCCTAAGAAGATTCACCTTTAATGAAGTTCAAAACAATATGAAACAGCCCATTTTGATCAGTATGGACACTGCGTTTAGAGATAACAAAACATTTCAAACCAACAAGGTGGCTAGTTTTTCACTTTTTTCTACAAACTTTATTCACACGTATTAAAGAGCAATACACAGAGTATTTGAACATGATAAACCGCTCAGTTAAATCAACATCAACACAAAGAAATGGATGACAAGTTAGGAAATCCAAGAAAAGAAAACTTATATTGCTTAGATCACGTTCAAAAACCCACGCTATGACTTAAATAACGGGCTTCAAGTCACACATTTCTAAAATAATGAGGTATACATCTTTTGGCATTGAAGACAATTTTCTAATACTGGATTTCTTCTATAATGCAGGAGGAAATGAATGAAAGGTCTCGACAGATGAAACAAACCAGAGGAACTGCCATCAGTCTACACAAACTGAGGCTTTACAGATAAAAATAAAAAATAAAAAGCAAATCATTCGTCAGTGCACGCCAGAATAAAGAAACGTCTGAGACTAACCTCAGTTACTTTGGAGGAAACCTCCCCAATGAAAAAAAAACAAAAAAAACATACGAATGAATAACCTGAGAGTGAAATAAAACTACAGACAATGTGCTTCTGAATATGCAAATCAAAACTTCATAATATAATTTAGACAAAGACAAAACAACACATACCAAAGATGGCATTATGTAACATTATGTACAGGTTTATCATGCTGATAAAGTGCTGTTAAGCTGGACAGATGGGGAAGGGTCGCTTTTGGGTTTTGCTCAGTAGAGTTGAGGAGAAAGGATTAAAACTACAGCAGGAGTCGATCGCAAATCATCGTCTCCACCACAAACGTGTTCTCGAAGTGCCGGATGCTGTGGCAGTTTCTGGTCTCTCTCTTATCCATGTCTGAGGAAGAGGCAGATTCAAGTTGGATTAAAAATACGATATCTTACTCACATGCTGTGTAAGAGTTGGGTCAACATCATAGTTTAGGCTGCCCAGTTTGGAAAGTATGTTACACTAAAGTTTGGGTCTTTTAAAACTGTTTTTTGATAAGGTCTCTTGAAAAGTCTCTTACACTCACAAAGGCTGCATTTATTTGAGCAAAAATACAGTAAAAAAAAGAGAAATATTGAAATATAATTACAATTTAAAATAACTGCTTTCTTCTGAAATGTAATTTATTCCTGCGATAGCAGAGCTGAATTTTCAGCATCATTTACTCCAGACTTCAGCAGCTTGGTTTCCATTACAGATTTGCACAAAACAATTTTTGTCCCAAAAAAAAAAAAAAAAAAAAAAAAAAGGCGACGATATTTTCTACATATTGATAAAAAAAAAAATATTGCGAAATGATGCCGTTTCAATTAACTGTTGTTATGCGACTAAATTGTAATTTTTCCGTTTGTGATGTCATTTAAAACATAATGGAAATAAATGTTGGTAGGTTTACGTACATCCCAGCCACCGCAATAGCCATTATTTTTAATGGAAGCAGACGTAGACGTGTTATCCAAGCATTAATGGCAAGGAAAGCCCGTTATACTTGGGAGCAGCCAGAATGAGGTGTTTCTCCCTCAGATCTGCTTCAAGGTCTTGATAAATTATGGCATTTCTTGTGGTTTAGAATCCAGTATTCACGTAATTATTTTGTCTTTTAGGAGTTTAATAAAGAACTCGGTCTCATCGTCTACCCAAACATACCGCTTCATCTTTAAAGAATGTTGAAGGTGACCGTAAGTGCAAAAAAACTATTTCCATTGCAGTTTTGTGAATTATTCCTTTTTCGTATTGCCTGACAAACCACCTCATGAGAGCATGAAAACTCCCATTTAAATCGCAAGTTTTTGCCAAATTGACGTATATCCATTGGCCGTATTTTCAATTTGCCATTTCAGTTTGCACAAAAGGGTAATGGAAACATAGCTAATATCACATGACCTATCAGAAATCAATCGAATATGCTGATTTGCATTTCTTATTATAATCAAAGCTGAAAACAGTTGAGCTGCTTCATATTTTTGTGGAAACTGATGCAGTTTTTTTCTGGATTATTTGATGCTCAACAGTTCAAAATGTCAATGTCTTTAATGTCACTGTTCATCACTGTAATGCGGTCGTTTGGGACACAAAGAATTGTGAAATTTCTATGTAAAAAAAAAAAAAAGGCTTTTTTTTGAGAGGTTGAACTAAGAGCTCAGATTCTTGGTGTGGCACAAATGTTTTAGGTCACCGCATTTCTATTTCCTGTGGCCTCCCATACACCATCTACACAAAGATGAGTGAGAGGAAGCCCTTGCTGAGCCAAACTACATCTCCCACACGCCATCACTACCCACACCTCAGCCTCTGCATCACACGAGAGAGATGCCCCTCTGATCCGGCAACTCCCACAATGCATCAGAGCCCTGACGTGCATCACATCCCCTCTGTGTGGTTTCCTAACTGGAGACGTTCTGTGTACTATGCAAACGTGAGTCACACTCGCACACCCACGTTCACACGCTTAAATCAGGATCAATGATGCCACACGCACCAGACTAAAAAGAACGCAGCACATTCCCAATACCATCTGAATGCAATATTTCATATTAGACCAAGTACTCTGACTCAAAAAAAGATGATGTTGCTGTTGTTATCAGCAACCGTTAATGTGGTTGATTTCGCAAGATAACTGGACGCACAGAAAACAGGAACAAAATGAGCAGATAGACCACAGACACATCTGTGTGTGTGTGTGTGTGTGGTGTGTGTGTGTGTGTGCGCGTGTGCAGGTGCCAGTAACAAATAATGTATGAAAAATTACACTTAAAAAAACAGATTTTAACATCTTCTGAACAAAATATTAGTGGTGTTTAAATATGCAAAACCTTGGATGTTGTTATACATTCACTAGGATGTAGACTTTAAAGCAAGCCTTGTGGACTTATGGCCATGTAGGAAAAATATTTTTACTTAAGAAAATTCATTATCACATCTTTTCTCAATAAGCTGAACAATTTATGAGATCATTCATGTGTCAGAGCACATGCAGAGCAGAATAAAAAAGTAGTAGGGTTACTTGTTTGGAATTAAGACTTCCTTTATTCATTTTTCTTAATAAGTCTCTTCTGCTCACCAAATATTTCTGCTCTTCTGCTACATTTATTTGGTCAAAAATACAGTAATATTGTCAAATAATATTACAACTTAACATAGGCTATTTGAATACATTTAAAATGTAATTTATTTCTATGATGCAAAGTTGAATTTGTGGATCACAATCCTTTAGAAATCCTTCTAATATGCTGATTTGCTGCTCAAGAAGCATTTCTTATTATCAATGTTGAAATCAGTTTTGCTGCTTAATATTTTTGTGGAACCCGAGTTTAGGGTACGTAAGATTTAAAAAAAAGAAAAAAGAAAAAAAAGGATGAGTACTTTTATTCAGCAAGGACACATTAAAGGACAGTAGGACAGTAAAGACATTTATAGTGTTACAAAAGACTTCTATTTCAAATAAATGCTGTTCATTGAACATGTTCTATTCAAAGAATCCTCAAAAAATGTATCACGGTTTTCAGCCTTGATGAGCATAAGGACTTTTCAAAAACTTTACAAAATTTTAAGTATTACAAAATATTTGAGTGATACTGTAAGTTGAACACCAAAGTTTAATACTTAGTTTTAAGGGTTTGCTCAAATCACCAACACCAATTATGAGCAATGATAATAATAATAATCACACAGTGAAGTTTGACTTAAACACCAATAATAAATAAAGAAGTCATGAAACTCACGTTTTTGGCCACTACGGCGTCTCAGTTTATAGGTTTCTTTCCCGTAACAGAGCCGGTGGATGAAGGGTCCCAGCTGACGCATGTTCCGAATGCGTCCCGACACCACCATCTCCTCCTGAATGATGTAGGTCTGGGGCAAATACATCCCCCGCTGCAGAAACACAAACACATACAAACGGTCACATGGTATTTCTGCTTAAGGGATGCACACATGAAAAATGAAATTCCATGATTTATTTCCTTCATTTTTGGATTAAATATATATATATATACACACATGCACATATGTGTGTGTGTGTGTGTGTGTATATATATATATATATATATATATATATAGGGTGAAAAAAAGAGAAAAGAAAAATAGGTAAATTTACAAAATGTTATACACATTTTATTTATTAAATTTTCAAAAAAAAATATAAAAATGTCTATTTATAAAAGGCATTTCCATGACACTACCCTGCTTTATCATGTTTTTTTTTCAAACTAATATTTTCTGAAGGTACATTTTTACACTTTCATATTTTATATTTCAGAAATAAACGCTGCACATCAAATGTGTGACTCACGAACTGAGACCTTTTGTTCAAGAGTTACATAAAATGTTATGCAATCTGTTACCTTGACATTAACAAGCATCTCCCACAGGTTCCTGGGCGGCATGACGATTGTCGTGTTGAGCTCAATGACGTAGCATTTATCCAACGCAATGTCGTAGTAAGCTGTGAGTCCCTGTGTCAATGAGAAACACCTCCGTTAAAAACGACTCTAGAACTTGCAAAATAATTTGAGACGTTCATATTGATGTTTAATACATACACTCACTACTGTGTAAAAGTTTGGGGGTGTCAGTAAGAGTTTTGAAAAACTTAGTTTTTTTTTCAAAAGTGACAGTATAGAGATTCATAATATCAAAAAGATTTCCATTTCCAAAGAATGCTGTTCTTTTGAACTTTCTATGCATCCATGTAATGATTTCAACAAAAATACTAACCGTTTTCAACATGATTATAATATTTAATGTTTCTTGAGCAGCATATTAGAATGATTCCTGAAGGATCATGTGAAGATTGGAGTAGGCTAATGATGCTGAAAATTCAGCTTTGCAGCACAGTATAAAATTGCATTTTAAAATGTATTCAAATAGAAATCAGCTATTTTGAATGGTAATAATATTTCACGATATTATAGTTTTTACTGAGTTTCTGATCAATTAAACCCATATGGAAGAACAAAATGTTCTGCTTTATGCCAGACTGACATAGATTTATAGCTGCCGGGGAACTTGGGAATGTGTCTTTCACAGAAACATTTGCTTGTACTCCTGTGCCTGGCACATTGCGCTGAATATTAAACAATGATTTCAGCAGACAAAAGGTTTCCTCAGAGAATGTTCACAGTCCATCTGGGGAAGCAGTGATGACTAACGGCGTCTTTAGTACAGCCAAAGAACTAGAAGAAACTGTACCAGAGCTAAATGGGCAGAACTTCACTTCAAGCGCTTCAAGTGCTTCTTGGACAGATCCTCACCCTGTGAAAGTCGTGAATGATGTCAGCCGGGTCACTGCTTCCAAAGTCGGGCACAGGCACGCTGATCTGCTCGTAGTTATCATCCAGGTAGATGCCCACGTTTTCCTCGATCTCCTGCCGTCCGAGTAACGGGGCGAACAGGGGGTCCTCGTACATCACACGACAGTGGAACAAACTATCCTCTGGGATCTGGGGAAAGAAAGAGGAGCAGTTTAATAGAGGGCACTTGAACTACTCTAGTGAATGGAAGACTGAGTAAAAGATCCAGCAAGTGTTGCTATGGTGATCGCTATGGCAATGAACTTTAATAGTCTTGTTCGTGAATAAAAGACGATTAACAGATTCAATGACGTCTAGAGTCTCACCTGAGGGCTGAAGTAGTATCGGTACAGGCATACAGATGCCATGATCAAGCCTGACAGGAAGATCACAAGGCCGAGTACGACGCACCAAAGGCCACTACAGGGAGACTTCTTAGATCTGACTGGAAGCACCAACTCATCCTTCTGGGAAACACAAAACAAATTCAATTAGCACTTGGGATGCTTTTCATAGGCTTTTTGGGTCTAGACTGATTCGTACATGACAAAACAAGTCAAATATACCATGCATGTTTACTTTAATTTCAAAATGATAGGCACTGATAAAGCTTAGGGTACGTTTACATGACAATGATGTACTATCTCATCCATCTCATTTTTTTTTCGTACAGACAACATTTTTTTGTGTTGCATTGTCAAAACAATCCCCGTTCACATGGATCTGCAAAAAAACGATTAAAAGCGCTGTATTTTGCTGCCGGGCCAGTAGTTGGCAATGTCAGTTTGTAAAGAGACACTACACATCTATAGACTGAACACATAATACACGTGTGCATGACATCACCGTTTTCACAAATTCACATTTTTGTAGTAAACAAAAAAAAATATTTTCAAAAGTTTGCGTTTTCAGGCCCCCAAAACGTCATTGTTGTGCACAACGCACACAAAAAAAAGTGTTGTGCAAACGGCCCCTTAAGAGTTTATCTACAGATCTCAGTTTTTTTTATACCAATATCTGTATGTGCAAGCTGCCAAACAATCACTCTCCAAAAGATAATCTTCTTACACAGAATTTTTTCCCAGTATAACTACCTAAACATTCTTTAATCAAGATACATTTAATTCAGATGCAAAATGACCTAAGATAATAAAAGGATGGCTCATCCAAAAATTTAAAAAGGTCATTTTTGGCAGCAACCATCATATAATTCCAAACCCATAAGATTTTGGATAATCTATAAAACATAAATTAGGATATTTGTAATGAAAACTGGGAGGTTTTCCCTGTCCCTCCATTGAAAGTCCAGGTTGCCAAATCTGAGCAAACATGCAGTGCACAAAATATGCGTGTTTATATGAGGATAAAATTAAAACTATCCTCATATAAACCTGTTATTAATTATATATTGTATGAATTTTAATTGTACTGAAATCCAACTAATATGTCACTTGCATAATAATTTGGAACACAGCATATATTTAATGAAAACAAGACAAAAGTGCAAAGTAAGAAAACCATTTTTGCAGTGCTTTACAGCATCTAACTGCGCCACAAATATTAGTCACAGCAGCGTCTCAAGACGTCAGGTGGCGTGAGCAATCCATCCGCCTCCAGTCTCTCAGAGACGCTGGTGCCGAGGACACCAGCTCGGATCAGCCCACGCAAGCTCTGGATCATGGTGAATCAAACAGACTGCTGACAGAGCTACTATCTCCGCCTGGCAGAGCGATATTTTTAGGCATGTACTGTACTTTCAATCCACACTCCTTATTTGTACAGGAGTTCCTCTCTACGTAGGGAGGACACACAGTACCAGCGGGTAGGAGACAGTGTGTGGGTACCAGGCTGAAAATAACAGCACTAGTATCAGATAGATTAGATGAATCCACGTCATTTTCACTCTAGTAGGGAAAATTAATGCAGGCACATGGTCACATTGAAAATGTGACGCACTTACAGCCTAAAGTAGGGAATGTTCTGCGTCAACCACAAATGTGCCAGTTTTTAATGCATTTAGATTTCAGTTACTCTGCAGGCTGTTAATATGCATCAAATATTTGGGGTTGTAACTTAAAGGCTTATACCCAAAATAACAAAAGTACCATTTATCAGAATTCAGCTCAATGACACTGAATTGATGCATTCCCAGAAATGAGAAAATTGTGAAATCTGCTGTCAGCATCATATTCCTATGAGCCTGAGCCTAAGACAAAAGAAATAAATAAATATGAGCCTGAGCCTAAGACAAAGAAATAAATAAATAACGATATCAGGCATCCATTTTGTAAAGGCAAATATCTTATTTCACCCCAGCTGGCAGGATCAAGCGTGTGCCTATCCGGGTTGGAGCGAGTGCGGAGTGTTCCAGGCACATAAAAACAAAAAGCTGCGGTCATCTGCTCTGTTACAGCTCAAGTGGCGATAAAAGGATTTGCAGTTAAATAACTACTACTATCATGGGATCACACGGCAAGCATCAATATAGAGAAAACACACACACACACACACACACAAATGTAGCTCAAGAAGATTTGTTCGGCACTAATCTGCAGTGGCGGCTACACGCTGAGGGATGATGATGTAATGTCATCCTGTTGTGCATCTCAATACTGGCTTGCATCCATCAGCTGTAAACCAATGCAGAACTGCATGTCTAAGCCTGTCAAAATGTTTAATACGGTATGCTTTTATTTTTATACATTCATAAATCTATGAGCTGTTCAGTTAGAATTAAGCCATCTGATACTTATTACCAGTCTGTTATAATAGAATTAAGACAGAAACTCATGCATTCTCATAAATGAGAAAATTCTGAATTCTGCAGTCAGCATCATTTTCCTCTCTGGCGATTAGAACACTGAGACAAAAGAATGGATGTTTCCCTGTGCATCTCAATACTGGCTCACATCTATCAAGTGCAACCCATTGAAGAATTATCTCCTAATCTTGCTTTAAACATGCACAAACCTGACAAAGTATATAATCATAGTATAGAATTGCATTAATTTGATAATAATAATTGTATATTATACCCATTCAAGTTGTGCCTACTGAACGCCTAACTGGTTTAGACTAGATGCATAATATAAAGGCAGTAACAAAGCCCAATTATTAAAATAAAATGTTTTTTTTTTCTTAAGAATAGTTAAAAATAAATTCAAATAAAAATAAATGCTTGTTGCATTTTTGATTCCGTTTTGCAGGGAGGAACATGACAAAACAAAGGATGGTTTCACAGCAGACAACAAAACAAAGATAATAATGTAACGTTATATATAAATGGGAAGCTATAACTCACGTGAGAGTATGGCATGTGAATTTCCTCTTTGTCTCCATCGTTCTCCTTTTCCGGCTTCTGTACAGTTACTTGTTGAAACGATATCTTCACCATTTTGACGTTTCTTCCTACTTTTCTGCGGTTAGGACGTCCAGTAGTGATTGAACCACCAAGGACGGTTCCGAGCTGTGAATGGAACTCTCGAAAGAGGGCGAACTTAAAGAGGATTCCCTCGCTTCCGGTACACACTTCAAAGTAAGAGTCCACCAATCCGCGTCTATTGTCTAAAATTAGTATCACTCACAATTTCAACATAAAAAAAAAAAAAAACGGTCTCGTCTATTAACCATTTCAAATCCAAATTATGTTGCAAGGAACAAAAAAATTATATGCTTTATTTTACTCTAAATGCAACCATATATCATAATCTTTTGGGGGGGGGGGGAAATCATTTTAAAAGCTATTTCTAATGTATATTAAATTAAAAAAAAACACTGGTTAAACATACAGATTATTATACAACGTCGTTTTTTTCTCACACAGTGCCACACTGCACAAGTATGATCCATCTATCCAACCATTCTTTCTTTTAAGATTTTCATTCCTCATTTTCCCCCATAAGATTTTTACTGAGATCACATATAGCATTTTTTCTGTAGTATACAGAAATACCCTTTGTGCTTAAAAAATTTGTAATAATAATAATAATAATAATAAATGTAACTCTTCAATATGATATTATTGGTACAGTTTAAAGATACAATAATTATTTTCTATTGTATCATTATGCATTGATGTACTGGTATTTTAATTATGTTCATACATTGTTGAGATATACATTTAATAAACATAATTAACAATGTAAGTGAGAATTCTTGAATGATATATCAAAAAGCTTATTTCACCATGAATGTGATCATACTTTAACAGGATATATATATATATATATATATATATATATATATATATATATATATATATATATATATATATATATATATAATTTTATAATTTCCACAGATTTAAAATGAAATGAAAACCAGCCCTTCATCTCCGCCTGGTCACGTCTTGGACTTTTATTGTAGAAATTGTAGAATCCACAAATGGATGTCCATTCCGGTTCTATTTTAGCCGTTTACGGTGCTCTACTACGCGTTCTGATTTGCATCAGACTGCCGGAAGTCAATAAATAACTTGACACTGATTAATGCTTTTTATGGCTATGATGCAGGTTATAATATATAAAATTATACCAACAGCGCAAATAAATAATAATCAGGTGATTTCAAGCTATAAAAAAGATAATCGTTTTGAATTCCATGTTTTATCTTAGCACTTTGGGGTTATCATTTTAAAAGAGTGATTTGGATTAAACATAATTTTGTTGAACGTCCATTTAATTAACAAATTAAGTAAATAACTGCATGTCGTCAAATGTATTAAATGTAATATAAAATTTTAAAATGAGGCAAACAATGAGATTTGCTATCTGGGGTAAATATATAGGCCTACCCTATATATTCTATTATTTCTGCAAATGTGATATTGCATTGTGTAGTTTAGTTTCAGTAGTCCTACATGATTGTTACATTTTAATACAACAGTAGGCTATGCTTTCCTTTTCATATACTTGCATTACATGTAGCTTCCATCCTTCGGATGAGACGTTAAACCGAGGTCCTGACTCTCGGTAGTCATGAAAAATCCCAGGATGTCCTTCGATAAAAGAGTAGGGGTGTAACCCCGGCATCCTGGCCAAATTTGCCCCTTGGCCTCTGTCCATCATGGCCTCCTAATCATCCCCATATACTGATTGGCTTTATCACCGTCTCCTCTCCACCAGTAAGCTGGTGTGTGGTGGGCGTTCTGGCACACTATGGCTGCCGTCACATCATCCAGGTGGATGCTGCACATTGGTGGTGGTTGAGGAGATTCCCCCTTCCATGTAAAGCGCCTTGAGGTCCCAGAAAAGGCGCTATGTAAATGTAACGAATTAAATAATTAGATGGCCTCATAAACAAGCATTGACGATGTCCCACATACACTCGTGGTAAAGCAGGACGTGAATTAGATCAACAACTCCCCATTGATGGAAATGGTGCTGTTAGTGTGCACTGAAATCCAGTAGAGGGTGCATTTTTGCAATTTATATTACGTAGGCCTATTTGCCATTTAGGCTATTTGATTATAGACCTATTTATCCTCTTATTAAGATATAGTGTCAGGATAAACAATATGAAGTTAGAGTTTATAGGGAAATACAAACATGTCAAACTCATTACATGCGACAGATGAAGTTGCTTTAGAGAACTACCTCTACCATTTGCTTTGATAATGATAAATAGGGCTACTAGCTGAAGTTTTCCCCATTCTGTCTTCTCATTTATGAGGTCACTTCTCATTACATGTCCCTTTATCTTTCTGAAGAGTTTAATTCCATCTGTTAAACCGTTAAACTGTTAAACCGTTTCAACCCTCTAAACTTGAAAACATATGTTTATTTATATGTATATATGTTTATTTATATGTATATTATTATTTGATTTTGGGAATGAAAATAAATAGGCCTAAATAAAATGGTTCCACAGTTAAATGTGAGATCATTGCCATTTAACTTTGAAATTAATTTGAAGACAATTTAGTTGAAAAACTATAATATGCTGTTGAAGTTTGACCACTTTGTCCAGTGACAGGAATAAATCTGAAAATCCCTATAAATTTGACACAATTAACTAATACATAGCCTAATTATATTCATTTACATAATACTAATAATATTAGCTACTTGCAGTAGCTTCTTTTACCTTAAGAAAAATATGATAGAAAATGTAAGACTTCAAACAAAAAAAGAACAATATACCATTAACAGTATCTATCTATCTATCTATCTATTATTTAGGCTATAATCTATATATCTAATATTTATAATCTATCTATCTATCAAGGGTATTGAGCTTAATTTTATTCAGTAAATTGTCCTTATGGTCCATACAGGTTCACAGGGTGGGTTGGTTTACAGTGCACAGACAAAGGCATGGCTGTTGATTGGTTGCCAGTTGGTTCATTCACATGTAAATCAGACCTCATAAATGTCCCTCTTCAATCGCCCACTTTACACAGTATATGTAGTGCTTGTTAGCGCAGACTTTTGTCTTGAATTGAACCCGCCGACCATCTGCCCCCCATTCAGGCGTCCTCTCAGCGGTCTCAACTGCAGCAATATGGCCCCTGCGTCCCGCAGCAACAGCCACGAGGAGGACTATTACGGGATAAAAGACAGAAAGGTACGCAACACGCCTTTTCAATTGCACAAGGAAAAGTTTATCGACGGTTTCCCACAACTTAACCGCATTTCTCTCTTCCCCTTCAGACGAGGAAACCGCTGGTGGAGAAAAAGAGACGCGCCCGAATAAATGAAAGTTTACAGGAGCTGAGGCTACTGCTAGCCGACCCGGATGTAAGTTCATTTATCATTTCTTAAAGCATCTGTATCCACCGCCAACACACAGTGCAAAGACAGTCTTTCTAACATCCCACTTTGCGTCATTTTTTTAGGCGCAGGTGAAAATGGAGAATGCCGAGGTGTTGGAAATGACCGTGAAGCGCGTGGAAAGTATTCTACAAAACAAAGCGACGGGTAAGAGCTGTTTCAAGATCAAGTTTCATACAGGCCGCATTTAAAATGTATGTAGCCTATTTGGGTGGTGACGTCATGCCGCTTTTCTCCTCCGCAGAGGCTGACAGCGTGAACCGCGAAGCTAACGAGCGATTCGCCGCGGGCTACATCCAGTGCATGCACGAGGTGCACACCTTCGTGTCCAGCTGCCCGGGCATCGACGCGACCATAGCCGCAGACCTGCTGAACCACCTCCTGGAGTGCATGCCTCTGAACGACGAGGATCGCTTTCAGGACATCCTGTCAGATCTCATGACGGACTCTAGCAACGGAGACAGGAGCACCTCCTCTGCCTTGTCCCCGGCCCCTTCAACCACCTTCTCTAGCAGCGATGAACTTTGCTCTGACCTGGATGACACAGACACGGAGCAAAGCCGCATCTCAGTGGATGCGAGGGATCAAGCGCCAAGCATGTACCTCTCCAAGTCCATCTGGAGACCCTGGTAGACAGATGCGCACCCCTGTCGATTCATGAACATTTGAGTGTATTGCTTTTTAGTTTAGAGCTATTAAACCCTGCAGTAGTCCAGGATTGAGCACCTTTGTTGATAGACAGTTCTACAGTTGGAATAGGGCAGCTGCAACGTTGCTTTTTTGTAATTTGTCATCGACCAGTGGATACCCCTCAGAAAGCTCTTGGTGCAACAGTGTGCATTTCAATCCAGTTTCACACAGTTAGCTAGTATTTTTATTTAATTGTTTTATTTTGTATAAGCTAAGTTAAAACAAAACTGTAAGGATAATTAATATTTAGGGAGTGTCTTCCCATCTCTAATTATTGTACACTCTTAAAATTAAACGGTATTTATTGGCATTAATGGTTCCATGAAGAACCGTTAACATTCATGAAATCTTTCCATTGCACAATTTTCTTTCGGTTTTTTTTTAGATTATTACTAAAAAGTTTTTCTTTTAAGAACTGTTCACTGAAACGTTCTGAATGTGGAACCCAATGTTCTTCTATGACATCACTGTGAAAACTCCCTTATGGAACCCTTATTTTTAAGAGTGTGGGGTAGGATGTAAATATTTCAATGTCGTGGCTGTAGATATAGATCTCTGACATTTAAACGTAGCCTATGTAATATTTGTGATAAAGGAATTTAAAATAAATAAAAGTCAGATGTAATGACATTTAATGTGTTTTATATGTGATTGTGACTTCACCCTTCATTAAAATATCATTTTGATTTTCTTAATGTAAAGAGTGTCATGTTATTTCTTTAAATAGAGGCTACGTATACGTACCAGTAACGCTTTCCTAGGGCAGAGGTTATGGAGTCTTTAGGCAGCTGAAGTTGCTTTGATGAAATAATCAGAGTATGTAGCCTGTTTTATCACACCTCTGCTTGTCCGAACGTGTGAATGTCCGCTTTGGCTATTTTGACCCTTCATACGTGTAAAACTTAACACCTCATTGCCGATTAGCCACAGTATTGCGGTCAGACAGAATGATGTCGTGCTGCTGATCATGTCTATTATAGACTAGGCATAGACCTACGTGTTGCTGGCCAAGTTTGTCATCAAAAATAGCATTTGGGTGGAAACTATGGTTGCCAAGGGACAGCAGTAAAACCATCATGCATAGCCTAGCCTACTCGATCGGTCGCCAACCCACCCAGGTTTCCCGTTACTTTCACTCGATGTTACGGCTTTCTATTTCGTTCCTGATTGCGGCAGATATAGACTATTATTATTAAAAAGCATGGAATATCCAGAGTTGAGAAAAGAAAAAAATAAATTCACTAATTGTCCATGATTTAAAATGTTTTCTATGACTTTCCTTGGCGTGAAGCGGAGGCCTCAAACATCCCTGAAACCGAAACTAGGCTAGGCTACTATAAACATAGCTATTTCCCCCCAAAAACAGTTCAGTGGCTAACAATACAAAATTAGCTTTGATATTTAGGTGCGCCGTGTTTTGACGCTCGCGAGTCACTTCACCTGAGGTTAGCGATAGCCTACTCTCGCGGTTTATCAGACACAGAACAGAAGTTGCACTTTGGAGATGTAGGCTATATTAGGCCTATTTATCACAAACACTGCCTACCACAAAACCACTTTGTGTTTTATTTAAAATGTGTGCTTGGGCTGCGCGAGAAAACATCAAATGATTGCGGCTGTACAACGGACAGAACGCTGCTAAAATCACTGATGACTGATTAAAAAATTGCCTAATAGACTAAGTAGTCTAAATGAATGACCTATAGTTCCGTCTTAGTTTATATAAATCATTAACTGCAGTTTTCCACAACCAAGATTAAAGCACGTTTGATGTAAATACGTATTAACTCTTTTAAATCCACATATAAGGTTCGCACTTCGCAGGCTGTTGACAGGTTGTATTAGCACTGCTTTCATCGGACCAGGGCCGGATTTTCGGCGTCTGAAGGTTGTTGTCCTGGTAGGAGGCCTGCAAGAGTCATTCACACCTTGTCCTCAAATTGGCGCAGGTGTGAACTAGAGGAACTAGCGCGCCTTTCATGTGCGGTGGCAGAAATCCCAGTCTGGGCGCACAGTGAGGAGAGTCTGGTCACATGAAGGGAAGCTGTGCGTGCGTCGGATGTGCGCTGTATAATAATAAAAACTGTTGTAACGGTCGTCAGACTTTGAACATATGGCGTAGAATGGGCCCCTTTACCAACGGCCCGTTTGCGCAGGACTGGGCTGTACACTGCATAACGTATGACATGTTTTAATGCGACACGTTATATCCCCCGAGACCCAGAAAACGTTTTATTTTTAATTTTTTTTAGTAGCCTATTTTTTCATGTCATGACGTTTAGAATAGGCCTATAATAAACACATGGGGATATTTTTTATATGTTATGCATGTATAGGCAAAATCAATGTTTTTTTTATTCACCAATTTTTAGGTTTCATTATTTTTTTCAACCAAACTTTGTATAAAGATGATTCTCAACTTTGTTATGAAAGATATAAAGGAATGAACTGATATACTGATTTTACTTTATGCAATATGTGGGTAAAATGGCCATAAATGGTAGTCCCATTGTATCCATACACTGTATTTAATTAGCATATTAATGTGTTATTGGGGCAACATGTAATGAAAAAAAGTTGTTACCAATATTTTAATTAGAAACCACATAACATTTTCCTGAGAAGTGGATTAATGACAAACAATTTGAAAATTAGTCAGATTTAAATTATAATTACAAAACAAGATCATAATTCCTTTAGAGTGCTAAATTTGATCACTAAATTAAAGTAATTTTTAAAGACCAAGGAGTAGTTGTTGTCATGATAAAACCTCCAAACATTTGGTATCTCAGAAAAGCCCTGTGACATATATGGTGTCAGAGAAATTCACAAAAATATAATGTCCACTACAGTGGACAAACGTCTATTCCTGGGTCCCAGGATGATACAAGTAAAATATATTTGAGGAATGAAAAAAACTTTTTATGTGGACTCTGGAACTTTAAATAATAATAAAAAAATGGTAAAAAGCTACATGCTCTGGGAAAATGCATTTGAAGTATGTATTTTACATTAAATTAAAAAGTATATTGAACATTTATTTTTAAAATACATATTTTTAATAGACATTTTAATGCTTATCTAAATGATTCACCAAAAAGTGGTCAGATTTAGCCTGTACTAAATGCATACACTTTTAAATCTTGATAATCTTGAACATAAAAACACAGCCAAGAGTAATTTCTTTCTAAAAATAGACTTTATTCCAAATTATTAAATAACAAATAGGGCAGCATAAAGGAATACCACACGTAGGAAAGTGACAGAATGCAAGGATATTTTTTTACAACGTGGGCTAAACGCTGTGAAACGGTTTCTTCAATACTAAAAGCTTAATGCCAAGTTGACCTCCACATGGACTTTTGAATCGGATATTTAAACCCCATTCTGCCCATATGCTGTTTTTGAGCTGTAGTAATTGGGGATTTATGGTAATTGTGGTTGTACAGCAGGATTAGGTGAGACAGTCAGGGTTAGAACTCAGTCTCAGTAGGTTCAACCTATGTTTGAACTTATAAAACAGGAGAAATTTAACACTGAGGTTCTATAGCAACAGACCATCAGACAGACAAGCAGTCTGAACAATACAATAGCACCTAAACTCATAAGCCCAAAATACTTCTCAGATAAATTCACCTAATGCTACTAATGCAATGCACTTGAGCTCTTAATACATTCACTATCTGATCAAATAAGCCGCAGACTTTATAATAGTCTATTATAGCAGATAAAGGTATTGTAGTTTGTGCCAAATATGTGGAGCACCTTTCAACTGCCCTTGTTTAATAAAAAAAAACATTTCAGCTCATAAACTACAAGTCCTCAGTGTAGAATTGTGAATTTGAAAGGATATCAGAATTTTAATCTATCCCACAACACAACTATCAAACACCAGAAGAACTGCGTCACGTGCTTATACGTCTATTCAGAAGAAAATAAAACAAAATATTTTCCTTTTTTTTTAAAAAGCGAGTTTTAAAGAAAATAAGTTAGTTTGTATATATACAGGGAAAAACTGTCCTGGAAACACTGAAAAGGAAATATTATTCCTCAGTAATGGTCACTGAACAGCACAGAGTCTGGCTTTAAAGACAGTTTAGACTGTCTGGAAATAATCAGTTTACTTTGAAATGCTCTCGCATTCAGTCGTTCACTCACTCACTCATGTATTTACACGTCTGTACACACTCACACAAACTAGCAACCAGAACGAGTCTTCTTGAAGGTCTGTGGCAGAAGCGTTTTCTCGATGCTAAAATGTCCACATTATCCGATCAGAAGAGGTTTAGTTTAGGTGACAGGACCCGGACAGTCATGTGGTTCTGAGTGTTCCGGGTCTTCACTGCTATTGGCCAGAGGCGCTGTGACATCACTGGTTTCTGATTCCCCCATGTGCAGATCTGGTGGATCCTCCTCTGTCAGAGTTATACTGACCTCTTCACAGCTGACACACGCCTGCAGATAAACACTTTTATTAGTCTACAAGGAGCTTGCAACCCATTTTAATTCCTTAATGTGATGTAGTCTCTATTCTAGATTAAAAAAAAATGTAGTGCTTGATTTTTTCCACCTGGAATTAACTAGTGAAACGTGGTAATAGTTATTATTTTTTGACGAAAGTAATGCCTTATACTTTGCGTGTATGGTACGTACATATTGCGTACTTAATTGTTACTGATACGCTACCGTTCAAAACTTTTCAAAAATCAATAAGAATACTTTTATTCATCAGAAGTGACACTAAAGCTATTTATGTTACAAAATATGTCTGTTTCAAAATCTAATTTCATATATATTTCAAATAATCCTTAAAAAAATCAGTTTCCACAAAAAAATTAAGCAGCACAATGGTTTTCAACATTAATAATAAATAAAGAAATGTTTCTTGAGCAGCAAATCTGCATATAAGAGAGGGATCATGTGACACTGCTGTCATCACAGGAATAAATAACATTTAAAAATGTTAAAATAAAAAAATCTTTATTATATATTGTAATACTACTTTACCGTATTGCTATATTTTTGATGAAATAAATGCAGCCTTGCAGACTTTCAAATAAAAAAAATCTTACCGACCCCAAACTTTTGAATGGTAGTGAATATACTCCATGCATCAAAATAAGGACACAATTTATGCATTAAAAACTGACATCAGTACATATTAGATAAAATATCAATGTATCTAGACCTTGACGTCGAAGGCTTTGGGCAGTCCGGCTCTTCTCATCCAGGGATGCACTTCCGCCAGCTCCCTCTTCTGCTCTTCTGTAAAGCGCGGCTGACATTTCTGCATCTGCCGCAGCTTCTCCCTGTCCTCTCTCAGAACCTTCTGGATGTCACTGCAAAAGGGAACAATTTTTTTGTGATTTAATGCCATGCCAGCTTCCACGGTTATTTTCACGGTAAAAATATAATACAACATTAAAACCTATCCACCTTTTTCCTAACGAGCCTACTGTGTTTTAGATTACGGAAGGCACTTCCGATTTGGAGAAGTTCCACTCAAAAAGACTGAACAAATAATTTCAAATCATAAAAAACTACAAAACAATAATTCTTATTTATCAGTTTGACTGAATGAGCAGTACAATTTTGTTCATGTTGTATTTTCAGGGTGGGAAGGCAGAGGGGGGAGAGGTTACTTGTTACGGGCATAACTGTTATTGGTGAGGTGTGTGTGTGTGTGTGTCTATTCCTCCCTTTTCCACCTACTCACCGAGATGGTAACTGATATGACATCATAACATCTTCGTCTGCGTTAGCCATGAGCAGCCACGGTGGGTCCTGCAGTACATACTTCAGTTTCTCCTTCCCATCCAGCACCACAGAGCACAAAACAGAGCCTTGCCCCTCGGCCTTATGGGATTTCTGGGAGGAATCTACACTGCCGAAGTAGTTACTGCTGTTGTTGCTTCCTGAGAAAGAAAAATACAGTGGGTGAGGGAAGCTGACCTTTTGAAAGGCACTTATTTTATAAGCACAACTTTAATGGAAAGTTTGTATTTGTAGAAACCAAACATAATACAAAATAATTTAGAGGAAGTGGGAAACCTTTTTGGTACATTTTGATTATCATGGGCTTAGAATATGAGATTCTTCCTTTTTAGGGTTCCTTTCACGTTCTTGTTTATAAGGATGTCAAAAAAACATAACATTGCACTACTTTAATAAAATTTTGGTGTTGGTAAGATTTTTAATGTTTTTTTTTTTAAATAAGTAAAAAAAAAAAACAGTAATATTGTGAAATATTATTACAATTAAATTTTTTTATTTTATTTGAATAGATTTTAAAATGCAGTTTATTCCTGTGACAGCAAAGCTGAATTTTCAGCATCATTACAGTCGTCAATGTCACATGATCTTTTAGAATGATTCATTCTAATAAGCTGATTTGGTACTTTTTATTTCTAATTATTATAAATGTTGAAAACAGTTGTGCTGCTTCATATTTTGCAGAAATTGTGACAGTTTGTTCAGGATTCTTTGATGAATAGAAAGTTCAAAAGAACAGCACTTACTTGTAATAGAACTTTTTGGTAACATTATACTGTCACTTTCAATCAATTTAATTAATCCTTGCTGAATAAAAGAATCGTACTGACCCCAAACGTTTGAACGGTAGTGAATATCAATGTTTAATGTTTTAAGAAGTTTGTTCAATAGCATATTAGTTTTTGCTGCAGTATCAAAAATCATTACATTTCTCTGATTTGGCACAGTGACAACCCTGCACTTCAATCTGCACACTACAAAGGACACTTCAGATCAGCAATTAACAGGACACAAGTGTCATATCAGATCTACCACTATAAACTCCCATTCTCACCAGTTCTACTGGCAGATCCGCCACTGGCAGACGTTCTACAGCCGTTAGAGCCAGAGCGCATGGAGCCTGAGGTGGCAGAGCTGGTGCCGGAGCGCGAGTCCTCTGGGAGAATGTCCAGCAGGTCACTAGATGATGAGAACTCATCCTTGAAAAACAACAAAAACAGAGTATAACATTAACATTAATTTTACAGATTTATACACAGCTTTATGTAAAGCATTCTAAAGTTTGCTAAATGCATTAAATGCACATGTGTGAACATGCAAATGCAACATAGCAACTCTTTACCATTCACACATTCAGAACTATAACGGCATAGTTGTTTAATTGACAATTTCTATCCCCAGTATACCAGTTGTATACAGAAATTACATACTTGAGGATCTAAATGTCCAAGAATGACCTCTGGGCTCAATGTGAAGAAAACAAACTTTTATTCTTGCAGCATTACAGGAAAGTGGAGAAATTATATTTTAATTTACTATTAAATAATTATTAATTTATTTATTTTGAATACAGAAACACTTGGGTGTGACATATACTGTAGGGAGATCCTAAATAGGCTAAGTGAAGGATACAAACTTTTAAGCTGCATGGTTTATTGCAGTACGGAAAGTGAAGTAGATGGCATAACATTTTTTAATTTTATAACAATTTTACAACTATAATAATGATAAATAATTTATAATAATTATGCAACAATTTTGAATGCTTTAAGCCTAATGTAACTGCAACATGATGCAAGAATGCAAAGCTTAATTTTGGATTGTCTTAGTAAACACTGCCACCTGTTGGTCAATTCAAAGTTTTGCATTTGCTTACATGTTGTTTGGATGAAAGACACAATGAAACAATGAGAAGTGAGAGTAAGAAAATAATTTGAAAAGAGCACCATGGTATTCCATGTAATCATGTACAAAAATGCACTGTAATATGATGGTACTTGCAAGTCAAAGAAAGTGAGAAAAAGAGTCCCAACCTGTGGCACATCCTTAGTTTTGGTTTGCCCGGTTGTGCTCCCTGCTCTCTCCACACTACTGCTGTAGTTCCCCTGCAGTACAACAGATGGCGCCGTGTTCTCCTGCCTCTCAGCACAGCGTTGGGTCTCCTCTAACTGCAGCAGGTTGAGCTGTAAAGGCGAGCTGCAGCGCGACTGGAACAAAGGCGGTGATGGCGGGCCACTTCCTCCTACAGACTGTGGAGTGGGGCTTCGCAACAGCTCCTCCCTCAGCTCAGGCTCGGATGGTTTTGGGGGTACTTTGGGGCTAGCGAACTGAAATGGCTGCGGCTGAAATGGAGCCTGTGAGGTAAAGGGGTTCTGGGAGGAGAACTGGGTCTGTATGGTAAAGTTCGACTGCGCAGGGAATGGCACCTGTGTGGTGAAATTAGGCTGAGGTTGAAAGGAAGGCTGCACAAGGAAACTTCCCTCCTTGGGGTAGAATGGCTGCTGTGGAGGGCTGCCCATCTGTGGGAACATGTAATTGGGCAGTACAAGCGCCACCATGGGCGTGACCAGAGGAGCCGAGTACGGCGTCTGGATGGGCTGCAACGGGATGGGTGGATCCTGGCTGCACTGACTCTCCCTGAAGCCTGGCATCTGAGCCTCCGTCCTGGGCTGCATGCCGCCGGCTCCCGGGTACATCTGCAGTGGGTACGCGGGCATCACAGCGGGATAGGTGATGGGGAAGGTGGATTGGGATGTGTCCGAGGTAGACCAGGAGGTCTGGTTGAGGCCCTGTAACTGAGGTCTGGGTATCGGCCTACGGCCTGAAGGAGTGCTGTCGGAGGACTCATTAGGCTTAATCCGCTTGGATTTGGTCTTCTTGTTGCGACCCCGGCGGGTTCCGGGGGTCTCCGGTGCACCACGACCACCGTGCTTACATGAGCGAGCAGCAGGAACAGCTGGAGAGAAAGAAGAGAAGCTGTTATTGACTTAAAATACATTTTGACGTCATTTTTTTTACTTCACAGTCAAGTTAATAAAAGTAACTATAAAAAGTGTAGTAAGGAAGTACTACACGTTGTAAGGAACAAAACTCTAGGTGTGCAAGATTTGGGGAAATATCTAAATGCAATTTTTCAGATAAAAATTTTGATTACATTTTTTCAGGTTTGCTGTGCTTGTTTGTAGGGCTGCACAATTTGGGTAAAATGTAGTGATTATAAGTCTATATAACTATAAAATAATAATGTACTTACTATACCAATAACAATAAATTACACAAAATTACATGCAACTAATCCCTAACCCTAATCGTAACCCTAACCCTATATTAAGTACATGTTGTTAATATTACCAAGTACTTAAATGCATAATTACACTATAAAGGGTGCAGGACACCTAAAAAAAATATTATTATTTTATTTTATTATTATTACTAAATAAATATATTAAACAAAATAAGAAATATTACAATTGATTATGACAATATTGATATTCATAGCAGTCTTAATTTCTTCATTTTCAAAGTTAAACCATCAAGCATTTATTTAGGCGCAAAAACACAGAAAGCCCTTAAAACATCTCGTTTGTTGACGACAGCTGGATTATAAGCGCATCTCGTTACAAGTGTGGGAAGATCGACATCACGATTTCATACCCAAATGCACATGCGCCACTCAAATTTAGGTCAGAACAGAGCTGCTTTGAGACGCTAAAAAACACAGAATCACAAGCTGCTCGCATGTAAAAGTACACAGTGCTGTGCTTCACTCTGAAACACACAGTGCATTAAATTTAATTTTATTTCACAGTCTTCGCGATTTTTTAATCACACTAAATTTGGTTTTATTTCGTGCAGCCCTACAAAATTCTCTGTTCTGATGTTATATACTATTTTAATTACACAAGCAGCAAATGGAAAATTTCTGTGAACACAAGAACCTTCCACCTCAGGTTTAGACTTAAATCCTTCTTTACCCTCAGATGTAACTCGTCCTTTCTGTCTCTCCAGGTAGAGGGAGCAGTCGGCTTTAAAAGCATGCACACCTCGCAGCTCTCTGAAGCGGCTAAGGAACGTCTGCTCTTCCTTCTGGGTGTGTGCCGCCAGAACCTGCTTGGTCAGGCCCAGTTTCCTGTAAACCTCTCGCTCTGGATTATGGGGCGAGAGTGCGGCCGGAGAGACAGCGAGACCCTGACCTTCAGTGCCTTCAGTGCTGGGGACGTCTTCGATGATCTCTACAAAGAACAAAAATAGACGTTTAACTCGACTATGAGTGCCTTGTTCTCCTACAGGTGACACAACCAGCATTTGTTTATGAGCTGCCTCAAAGATTTCTCAAGTGCATCTCATGCATGATGGGATGGGAACATGGGGAAAATGCAAGTTGGATGCTCCAATCTGTGGAGTCCTGCATGGCTGCTTTGCACCTTTATTTTACTCATCAATTCAATCAAAAGTCTTTCCAATCAATTTTTTGTCCCCATGGTAAGATTTTACTAACTTTGCAAGTGAAGTTTGGAAGAGAATTCTTGCTTTGCAGAGATGTGTCTTGTTGAGGATACGACTAAAACAAAAAAGGTGTTTTACCAAGGAACAGAGAAAACACATACAGCACTAATACAGATAAACCTATCCAAAACCTAGTGAGCTGCATATGTAGCATATAGGCAATTTCCTACACAGGCAGCAGACATCAAGGCAGCTCACTAGGTTTTGGAATAGAAACATTATTTATAAGAATAGACAGACAGGGAAGCAGACAGGCTAGACAGACAGAGAGACAGAGATAGACAGGACAGACAGACGGACATGAATTAATTAATTTACCTTTCTTGTCTCCCACATGTACAATTGTGCTGCTGTAGCTGCACTGGCTGGTAATGGACACAACACTTTCAGGTTTACTGGGCAGCGGGAGAGGGGTCAGAGATGGAGTCACTACACCAGAGCCTGGAGGCTTCTTAGACACATCTAATGAAGGAAGGCCTGGTTGGTTCTTTAGATGGCCTGTCGCTGATTACAGAGAAAATGTAGAATAAAGGTTAGAGGTTAGCCGTCACTCAACAACCCTCACACAGAACTGTTGTATATACAGGATTTACACCAAAGATGGCCTGATAATGCATTTTATATTCGGTTTATATTCATTATTCTTGTAAATGCATTTTAAGCGCGATGGTCAGAACTTTCCAACATTGCAAATTCTGCTGATTTAAATCTTTCACCAGAGTAATTTTAAAATCTCTCACCAGAGTAATGTTAAAATTAATAACTATATAAATAAATATATAACTAAAATAAAACATTTTTTAAGAACAATCTCCAAATAAAGAATAAATAAAATACAATGAATTAATATTTAAAAATTAAAAAAAAAAAAAAAAAAATTAATTATTTCTTTAAAATCTCAGAGCTGGTCTGTTTTAAACGTTTTATATGTTAATATTAAAAAATATCTCTAGAGACAATATATGGCTTTTTTTACTTTAATTTTACTTTTAAATCTCTATTGTCTTCATCACGCAAACTAGACCTTTCCATTACCTTCAGATACTTGGATGGAGCTCTCGACTCCTCTCTGCTTGTCCTCGTCTGAGTTTGAGGATGTTGTGTTTGAGGAGGATTGGCACTTTCTCTTCACTGTTATAGGCACGTTACAGCTCTCCAAATATCTGAAGACATAATCGATGGAAACAAGGTTCACAAATGACTAACCAGGATGAATGTAAAATAAAAGCATGTCTGATCTGCTCGGTTTTGTCTTTATAACACTGTTTATATCATTAAGTCCCTAAAATAATGTTTATTGTGGTTTACGTGTACAACACAATCCTATTACTTTTGCTCTAATCTCTTTGAAACCCCTCATTGAAAATAAAGGTCTTTGATTACACTACAGGAGGCAGGATGGACAAATCGCCAATGAAAATCTCAGGTGTATATTTGTAGTAAATATTTGACTCCAACCTTTATGAGGGATTTTTTTAATTAGAACTATATAAAACACAACATAGCCAAATGCATTAAAACTGAGCATGACGTGATTTTGTGTTAATTTCCATCATTTGTAGGCTATTATGCTGATGTGAAAAAGTGCTAATAAGATTCCACATCCTGGCAAACTTAATGTTCTCTGCCATCTCATGAAAACAAGTTCTCATTATCCTTCAAAGCATGCTTAATTCAGTTTCTCATACTCTCTTTGCACCACAGGATCAATACGTCGATTTAATTTGTTGAGACCATGCCTCATCAGTTCTCACAGTGCCGTGACTTTACGCCTTTGTACCTGATTACGCTGTCCAGGCAACTAATCTGCTGATAGGAGTAGACGGTCTGGTCTTTGAAGGCCAGCTCCTCTTGCACAGTAGCACGCTGCTCCTCAGGAGACTCTTTCCCGGTGGCGAGACACACAGAGTCTTTGGGTCGAACCACTGGACTTTTCTGTTGAACCTCTGCAGGAAATAATGTAGGGTTTTCGGAAAGGGTTCCACAATAAGTCTAATTAAAATCAGAATTGCTTTATGGGCTAATGTGATTATTAAGGATTGCAATTTAATAATAATTGTTTTTTATTATAAAGAATCCCTTATGCTCTCCAAGGCTGCATTTATTTGATCAAAATACAGTTTAAACAATATCATTGTGAAATATAATTACAATTTAAAATATCTCTCTATTTTAATATATTTTAAAATGTAGTTTATTCCTGTGATGCAAAGCTGAATTTTCAGCATTATTACTCCAGTCTTTAGAGTCACATGATCCTTCAGAAATCCTTCATGAAAACACTTGTGCTGCTTCATGTTTTTGTGGACACGTAATGCACGTCTTTTCAGGATTCTTTAATTAATTGAAAAGTTCAAAAGAACAGCATTTAAATAAAATAAAAATGCATGCTTGCTGAATATAACTATTAATTTCTTCAAAAAATATCTTCAGAATTTTAATAATAGTAAATAATATAAACTAAATTATAATATATAACATTACATTATATCATATCATTTTGTAGTATATTATATTATATTATATTCAAGTTAAAATCATTAACATACTGCATGTGACAGCTCACTGAAAATGTTATTCTTTTTAGTGAAAAGAGTGAAAGGTTTTAACATATGTGACGCTGTTTCAATGTGATTTGACACATTTTTGTTCCACAGTTCAAATCATAATGCATTACTTATTGATATAATCTCACTACAATTCTTTGATACCATATCATGGAAGCCATAGTCTTCAGACACATTTCTGATGCACACAAAAAGATACATAGACTTTGATGACAGATGTGGGTGCACAGATGGTGGTGGATATTGGTACATACTTGTAGGACTCTTCTTCAACTGCTGCTCTTGGTTTTTCTGCATGTGAACTCCTTTGCAGATCTCCTGAAAGCTCCTCTGTGAAAACACATGCATACAAACATAAATAAATCCACCAGAGCCCCTTTTGGTTCTTATTGCATGAAAAAAACAACAACGCTATGGCTAAATACCATCAGGTGACCGTGAAGCATGTGACTAGTTTTAAGATTAATAAATTAATACATGATTAACTAACTGTATTTTTCTATGAAAAGCGCTATACAAATAAATTTGAATTGAATTGAACTAGTAAAAATGCCTCTCCTGATAAAAAAACCCCCAAAACAGTTGGGAACCACTTATTTGCATCATGTGACTCACCGGTTTGGCTCTCCTGCCATCTTCTTCCTCTTGCCGCTGACGTGTTCCGTTACCGTTAGTGTCACTAGATGACGCCACACTCATCAGGTGATCATTACTGCCCAGACTCCCAAAGCCACTAGAGCCATTGTTGTGCACCGGCTACAACACGCAAAAACAAGATTTAACTGGTGACTTTCATTTCTCTCATTCTAAAGGCTGGAATACACAACACAAGGAGATTTTAAAACACTAGGAATCAAAAACTTGTCGACTTTGTAGATATTTACAAAGAAATACTGGGCATAGTAGACTATAAGACTGAGGATCACGCACTACAAAACTTCCAAGTCATTCTGAACACAACAAACTCATGCAGAAACATGCATATCTTATAAAACTCTTGTTTCCCAGTCTGTTAAACTGTCAGTGTTGTGCAAGTTACTTCCAAACTGTAATACATTATATATTACTTGTTACTGTTATTTAAAAGTAATTCATTACCTTACAATATTACTGTCTCAGAATTGTAATGCGTTACATTACTCCTGTATTACTTTTGAGTTACTTTCACCAAAATAACTTTACAGGAGTAGAACTTAACATTCTAAAATGACTAAGGCTGTAAGGATATGCCATATCATATGAAACCGCGACACTCAGATCCACGAACCTGCAGAATCGCGACACACCCCTTCCAACTCCCAGCGTTATCCATACCGTCCAGATCCAATGCTACCACATCTTTAAATTACTATTAGTATTATCTGAAGTTTTAACTTAACATTATAAAATACGTAGACCTACATCACAAAACTAGTTTAGGATAAATTATTTAAAATTTGGGAATTCCAGCGTTATGGACATGACATTTGCAGTCAAAACTTGAAATATAAATTCTCAGAAAATGCATTAATACCAAAATATTGAAACGTCTGTTTATCCATAGGCTCCTCCCAGAAAGGAGTCCAGACATTAGAAAAATATCAGTCTACACATGCGTTTTATATTTAATATTAGGGAAATAGACAGTTATGCGTGACAAAAAAAATCTTTAACTTTTAGGAGGCAACGATTATTATTTTTTTATTTTTTATTTTTTTTCTGTGAATTACACTGCGCAAATCGGATGAAGAACGGTTGGCTCTCCACAGAACATAAAATATTCATTTTATTTTATTTTTCGTGTTCGCATTTATGAGGAAAAAACAATATTACAGACGTGACAGTTCTCAGTTATGGACGCGACCGTTCTGAAGCTGCACTAAAAGACTGCTTTAAAACTTTCACAGAGACCTTACACACACAAAGCCTTTCTTTAAAGTGAATTTCGTTTTGTATTAATTGTATCTTAATTTAACCAATGTTTCGTCAACCAATTGCCTGGATTTAAGCGCGTGAACTGGAGCGCGTCTCATAAATGAACCGAAACTCAGCGTATAAGTATAGCCTAATTCACGGACTTGAAAAATATATCTATATTGAAATGTCTACTTGTAAACAGAACAATTCAAAACGAAAGAAAACATGCTCTCTGCTTATGAAATGAAATGTGCATTTCTCTCTGGTGCATTCACTACTGCGAAAATAGCGAGTCAGCATCGTCAACTTCATCTTGACTTTATTAATAGACAATTAAAATGTCTCCTTGCTATATTTGACATATTCATAATCATTGCTTTTGCCGGTTCTTTGTGACAGCTTTTAGGTGCTTTATCGGCAGCGCCGCCGCCCTTACATGAACGCGTCACCACCACATCAAAAACATGATTGCGTGATGAAAACATGAAAAATACCAAATAAACATAGGCTAACTGTTTAGAAAGAAAACTCAGAACGAATAGCCTAATGCGCATACGTCCATCTCGCGAATGTATAGTCTTCTTCATGTCATCTTTACCATTAGCCGCTTTTCCACTGGCCAGTGAGAGCACATAGGCGGAAATCTCACGGCACTCCTGTAAAAAAATAAATCGCTATACAAATATATCAGACGCTGCCATTTAGTCTTTAATTACAGACTTGGACACCACACGCGGCTATTGACTGACCACGAACAGGTAATTTAGCCTACTTGCATTTTTCATTCGTTAATGTCTCGCGGCCTTGCTGGTTTTTTTTTTGTTTGTTTGTTTTACAATTAAAATTAAAAGTCTGTTGTAACGCAAGCCTTACTGAACATGTACCGAGTAAAATATTACTGAAAATTGATAAGTAATGCCTTACACTACTGCGTTACAGCAAAAAGTAATATGTTACTGTAATGCATTACTTTTGTAACGCGTTACTCCCAACACTGTAAACTGTCTATTCCAATGCCTTTTTATGTGGAAGGATGTCAAAACCATCTTATTTCAACTGAATCCATGAATCTGCCTCTATCAACTGTGAATGAGATTCCGTACCTGCACCAGGAGTCGGTGAATTTGCTCAGTGATTTCATGGATGTCTGAGTCTGTGGATTTGCCCTCAGCTGTGGTCCGAGCTGCAAACACATCTTCATTCACTGGACCCCTGGTAATATGGAGAAAATCACAGTTACACTACTGTTCAAAAGTTGGTGGTAGGTAAGATTTTTTTTTATGGTTTTGAAAAAAGTCTCATATGCTCACAAAGACTGCATTAATTTGATCAAAAATATAGTAAAAACAGTAAGATTGTGAAATATTATTAACTGTTTTCTATTTGAATATATTTTAAAATATAATTTCATCCAGTGATGTTAAAGCTGAATTTTCAGCATCATTACTCCAGTCTTCAATGTCACATTATCCTTCAGAAATCATTATAATATGCTGATTTGCTGCTCAAGAAACATTTCTTATTATTATCAATGTAAATTTTTTTCAGCATACTTTGATGAATAGAAAAAAGAAAAGCATCTTTTGTAACATAAATTTCTTTACTATTACTTTCAGTTAATTTAATGCAACCTTGCTGGATTAATGTATTAACACTTTAGAACAGTAGTATAGGCCTATATCTGAAAAATACAACAATATTTTTTTGAGGAAAGTGATACAATATTCTGTTACCTTGAATTTCAGCATTATATTTTTTAACAAAAATTTAGTTTATCTTGGGACATTCAGACACATTCCCCTATTCACCCTGTGCACTCACATGCGAACTTTGTGTCTGCCGATGATGAAGGACATTTTGCGGCTCCAGGGATTGACAAAGCTAGACCAGCTGGTGTCTATGGTGATGTACTCTCCATTTCGAGCACAGAAGCGGATCGCGTGATCAAACGGCTGGCCAGCATACTGCAAGACTGATGAGACAATAAAAAGAAGATTTAGTTAGCAAATAAGATATTTAAAGGTAAACCTTTTTATTCAAAATTTACAAAATGTATACCTGAATCAATACAGAACACCTATAATAAGAGTTTATATTTGGACTATTTTAGACCGGGTGGGATGAAAACCACTGCAGAGTAGCCCAGTACATCATGACTCGTCATATACATACAGAGTTCTCCCACAAGACGTATGCAGTTTTGTTTATGAACCGCACGCGCCCCAAAAGTTACATAGTGTACCTCTAAAACCCACTTTACCAAAAAACAAATGGATCTGCCCCAATTTGTTCCAACAAATTGTTCACATTAAGATGTGACAGGAGAAAGTACCTTCCAATAAACATATTATCACTTTAAATGAACTAAAAGGGGCCATTTTGGTGGTTTCATGACTTCAAAGGCTGTCCCTGTCTCAGCCCTGCTTTCAGTCAAAAACAGCAGCCAAAAATAGCACTCACTCTTCTTATGGATGCCGAGCATGGCTGGTCGATCGCTGGGATGCAGGTGCAGAAGGACCGGTGTGCCAATCAAATCCTGTGGAAGATATCCTAGTAATGGAACAGCCCTACAGGAAAAAAACATCACATAATCAATTTCCTATTAGTCACAACAACAGTTTTTGCCTTTAATATTCATGATTATGAGAAATGGAAAAAAGCAGGTGCAGGTACAGCTGTTGCATAAAACACCCCATGCTTAAAATTTCCAGCTAATCTTCATCTAGTTCGTCAACAGTCAAGCATTAACACCCGTACCTCTCATCCACGTCCTGAAACACACAGCTGGGTGTGTGTGTTGTGGTGAAGATTTGTTTGTCTGTGGGGATCCTGGGAGCTGAGAAATGAACAAAGTTTTTGACAATTTTTCCCATGAAAAAGTACAGTTCCATATATACACATTCTGAGAAAGCTACTTTAAAATTGTGAATTGCCAATTTAAAAGCTAATCAGAATTTTAATTAGTTAAACTACAGTCAAACCTTTTTGGAAAGTAGTTAAATATACAAGTTAACACAACATAGCTGTCTACACTGAATCTATTGTTTTATCTATTTGATTATACACTACCATTCAAAACTTTGGGGTCAGTTATATTTTTCTTGTTTTGTTTTTGAAAGAAATTAATACTTAATATGTTATTCAACAAGACTGCAACTGATCAAAAGTGGCAGAAAAGTTATTTAGAATGTTACAAAAGATTTCCAATTGAAATAAATGCTATTTTTTAACTTTCTATTAATCAAAGAATCCTGAAAAATATCAATCATAGTTTCCACAAAAAATATTAAGCAACACAACTGTTTTTCAACATTGATAATAATAAGAAATTTTTCTTGAGAAGCAAATCAGCATATTAGAATGATTTCTAAAGGAAATGCAGAAATTTAAGCTTTGCCATCACGGGAATAAAATGTATTTTAAAACATTAAAATAAACAAAACTGATATTTTAAACTGTTTTACTGTGTTGACTGTATTTTTGTTCAAATAAACACAGCCTTGGCGAGCATCAAAAAACATAAATTTACACAAATATTACTGTCCCTAAACTTTTGAATGACAGTTTTAAAAAATGTAATTTAAAATAATGCTAATTTACAATTAATCAATAAATACAACTAATAAAAAAATGAACACCTTTATTTAAATAACTGAGTTTAAAACATATTTATTTGTAACCAATCAATATACACTTCTCTGAAACATTACAACAGAAATAATCAGTAAATAATCAATAAATTAATTTTTCTTTAATCATTATTCAAATGAATCAATTTGCTAAAATGATATTTAGATTGTAAGCCTGCATGTGCACTATAATTTGATATTAATAAAATGCACTTCCACAATAAAATCCACAATAAAAAAAAAGAAAAAAAGAAAGAAAACCTTCTACAAAAGGAAGAATGTGTAAAATAACTGACCTTCGTAGCCGGAGTGCACTCTCTCGGCCAGCAGGAGGCAGCAGAACTGATCTTCAGCGTGATCTGTGTCCTGAACCTTCATCAGATAAGGAGTCATTCTGAAGGGATAGTACTGAAGATCTCCTTCACACTCTTTACCACCACTGGAGAAGAAAACAAGAGAGTTACACACACATTTAACAAAAACATGATAATAAACATTGGATTAATCAAAAACTTTTTCTTTCCATATCCATTCCACACAAAAAAAGCATTATTTTTTACTTTTGTAAAGCAACTAATATGTAGGCACATTTTATACGTCTACAAAACTAATTTAAAGCATTTAAGCATAAATGTATAAGTCAAATGGGAATGTCCACACTTTTAGTTCAGTTCTCTTGGTTCTTTCAGAGTTAGCGTGAACTGTCATTTTTAACATCGAACCTAAAGATGCAAAACAAAAATTGGCTTTTCGGACATATTTTGCAATGGAACTAAGTGAAAATCCAAAATAATTCAATGTGCTGATCTAAATGCACTCATTGAATGTACGTACACGACACGTGATGGCATTTTTACCAGCTGAGAACATGTGAAGAGCTTATAAAATGTGTAAAGGAGTCAAAACAACCCCAAGAATTCCTCTGTTACACATACTCAAACGAAGATCTGCTGCAAGGGGATAAATTGTGTTTCAGACACCTGTACTGAACTGTAATAGGCAAAGTAGCTCTTATGACGTCCTTTCTAGGGTCAAATCTTGTGACATAGTGTCCTTTTTTTGGTTCATTTAGATGTCTATGGTCCAAGTATTCAAAAGAATCACACTAACAGAGCAATCGCACTAGAGTTTGTTCCAATCAAACCAAACCTGCCAAGTGTGAACACACCCTAAGAAGCACAAATTCGTTAACTTAGTCCAAATTCTGACTGGTTTTAATATAATTTTTTTAATTTGCAAATTGTTTAGGATCTGCATGTAAAAGTTGCAGGTTTTTCAGGTAGGGGTGAAGAAAGAGTTTTAAAGTTACAGAAATCCTGGTAACACTTTAAAATAAGTTCCCACTCGTTAATGTTAGTAAATCCATTAAGTAGCAATAACAAAGAATGCGCAATACATTTGATACAGTTGTTATTAACCTTTAGCCTTAATAAGAATACAACTGTTCGTTTTTAGTTCATGTTAGCTCAGGTACATTAAATAATATAAACAGATACAACGTTTGATTTTAATAATGTATTAGTAAATGCTAAATTAAATCCCGTTCTACCACCCAAGTGCTCAATCAAATGTTTCATTAGTAACTGACTGCACTACTTTGCTTAAGAGTTGTGTTTACTGAATGCATGCTAATGTCAAACGCATTAGTAATCAAATCTTTCTATTTACAGGGACAAAAGTTTACCAGAATTAATAAGAAACATCTATGAATAAAATCATGCTGAGCAGATGGTGTACAGGATGCAGTCAGTATAAATTTACTTCTAACCCTCCAACACACACACACACACACACACACACACACACACACACACACACACACACACACACACACACACACACACACACACACACACACACACACACACACACACACACACACACACACACACACACACACACACTCACCTAATACGACAGAAGAAGGATTTCTCCTGCATGCAGTCTGCCGGTGACGACTCTGTAAGGAGGGGAAAACAAGAGTGAGATGAGTTCAGGTTTAATTCAACAGCATGTTCCCTGACAGAGGTGACCAGATTAAGATAATACCGGTTGTCGCCGGTATTAAGGAACAACAAAGAAGCCTAATTAATTAACACTGGTTTTGTTAATGAATAAGAAACAGAATGTCTTTTAAATCTTTTCAGCCTGTTTTACCTATTGCTAATTTAATTAGAATGTTTTTTAAGGTAACTTTCAATATTTCCTTGGCACATCAGAGGACTGTACTGTATTCACAGTGTGGAAAATGGGACAGATTAAAGGGATTGTCCAAAAATGAAAATTCTGTCATCATTTACTCACCCTTATGTTGTTACATCCAAACCTGAATGATATTCTTTCTTCTGTTGAACACAAAAGAAGATATTTTGTACAATGTTGGTAATCAGACGGTACCCATTGACCACAGTATTTTTTTTTTCCCTTCAATGGAAGTCAATGGCTGACGTCAACTAAATATCTTCTTTTGTGTTCAATGGAAGAACGAAACTCATACATGTTTGGAACAACATTAGGGTGAGTTAATGATGACAGAATTTTCATATTTGTGTGAACTATCCCTTTAAGGCCTTCGGTGTGGACCAAGTCTATTTGACGTCTGAGTTCAGATCGATTGGTTGATGTGATGGTGTGTTTTTTTAAGGTGCTTAACTTATCTGTAGCTATTGCTACTGATCATGTCCATTTGTGTCATACCTGCGCCAGTGCACATGCTCCAGGACGGCAGTCTGTACGGTGTGGTGAAGCTATAAAACACGCTCACGTCCTGCGGTGTAATGAACTCCACAAACTTAGCGTTCTTGAACACATCCCGTTTGCAGTTCAAGATGGAGGCGGCCTGATCTGAAATGTAGACGATCTTCCCGGTGATGAGGGACACTGCCACTGCAAAGATATCCTGTGCAACAAAGATTCCATGATACATTTTTTTTAACTAAAGAGAACAAATAAAATTTCTAATCATGCCAAATGTTTCTGAAAATTAACTCTATATAAATATCATAACTGATCACAGCAAGTTAACTGGAACACAATAAATAAATGAATGGACCTAAATAATAAAAAATAAAAATGAATAAAATGAAAAATAAATAAATAAACAAAAATAAATGAATAAAATGAATAAATACACGCAAGGACAAACATACTGTGTTTTTGAGGGTGTATTCAGAGGTGATGCTGTCTATCTCCTCTATGGTATATGATGAGACGTCAAGCCCTGACGGCTGACTGTCATTAATCATAAGCAGCTGATAGTATTCTTCATTTGCTGAAATAGAAATGCAGAAAAAAATTCTATATTGAAACCCCAAGATAAATACATTGTGCACATCCAATTCACGTATCTGGTGTAATGTAGTACAGATTAAGTATGTGATATACGCCTAATAGTTAATAAAAACACTGCAGTGCATGCAAATTTGACTCAAACAATTACTGGGCAGACACATTATTAAATGTATCAGCATATTAATCACATGACGTGATGTTCATAGTTCTACCCGATTTGCTGAAATACTGCTTGCACTTGCACTGCTTCTATGTTGCAATGCATTTGTTTGGTCTTAAAACTGTTGTTTTATGTGCCTGGCTACATTTTCATTGTAGTCAAGTGAAATAAAACTCCAGAAAGAAGGACTATGTCCCTGTGGCCAGGCAAGTGGTTCTGCATTATGGATGACTTGTGTAAGGATAATTTAAAGACATTGCTCACCCTCCACCTGCCTGACGCAGCGCAGGGCATATTTCAGAGTGTTGAGCGTTGTCGACTTGCTGCCCTTGTTCCGCTTCTCTTGTGGCAAATGAAGCTTCAACTCTTTCAAAGTTTTGATCAACTCTTTCTGCGTCTTCGCCTTAGCAGACTCTTCGCTGCTGCAGATGCCCAAAACACACACACACACGCACAAACATGTCAGCCATAAAAGACATTTTAAAAAGCATTAAAACCAAATGCTTAAAACAGGTGTACAAATGATTATGAAGTACATGAAGTACATAACTCCTCCACCAATCCACTGTCAACACATGATTCTGCTCTACTGTTAAATACAACTGCGATTGATATTAATACAACCGGGATTGATATTATGCAATGTACAGTATACACCAAGCTTAAATAAAAATGTGTATGTTTTTTGTAAACATATTGAAAATAAATGAATACATATTTAAAGTAAATATGAAAATGCATTGCTTAAAATTATTTTAAAGTGTTATGTGAAAATATATATATATAAAAAAAACATTATATATACACATAAATAATAGATAAATAGATAAAGTCATTTATTCAAAATAAAATAAATTGAAATTAAATAAATTCAAATGAAATTAAATAATAATATAATATATAAAAAATATATAATAAAATATACAAAAATAATAAATATAATAAAAAAAAATCTATGAAATAAACATTTAATAAAAAAAAATTAAAAAATGCATTAAAAAAATAAATAAAATTAATAAGAGAAAAATCCAATAATCAGATCTAGTGCAGCTACTGGTATAAGGGCAGTCTGGTGTGTTCGTGTCTCACCTGCAGCCGCTGGTAGACGGGTTGTCTTGCTCTGAGCTGGCACTTAGAAGGCTGAAGGCGTTTGAGCTGCTGGGTGGTGAGGGACTGTGAGAGTTAGAGCTGTAAAAAGAGTGCACACACAAGAAGCCATCATAAAACAAGTCATAAACTACAGACAAACACTTTATGACTAGTAATAAGGCAGACGTTATTTTAACAGGCATGTCTAGCTTTGATTGCTTTACTAATGTGATAAAGTGAGGTATAAAGTGAATCACACGTCCCTCAAACCAATGAGGAATCGCACACAGAATATCTTTGAATTAATTGCAAACTGTTCAACATCATCTCCAGGAACCCCTTGACGCCATTGCAACAAACATGACGCCATTATTGAGAAATGACTCATTCAGTATACCAGCTGAAGCAAGTCAGAACCAGCTGTTGCAAGAGAATAAAGTGACAAGAAAAATCATGCAGTAGTTTCAGGTCAAAACCTCATTCACACACACATTTTCAAACACTGTGGACAATTGAACAAGAAATGGGTGCTCTTCTTCCACATGGAGGTCACTTGGATGTTGCCTTCCATCAATCTTCATCTGTCTTCTCGTTTCCTCAAAAACACTATGCCTTGTGCCATTCCCAGCCATGCACCATTAGCACGGCTAAGAACGGCTAAGCAGGTTTCTAGTAACTGATACTATTGCAAGTCCATAGTCCAGTTGCATAAATACACCAGGAGTAATTACAAATAGCCCACTAAGTAGCTTAGAATAGAAACGGTCTTCACATGTTGCAGCTATTAGTTGTAGGTGAGCTAATTATATAAAGCACATATGTGTTAATCTAGCAGGGCAATGTGTTTTGATGCTATTGATACAGTCAGTAATTTCAGTGGACTAATGAGATCGGAGAATTTGGACGATTATTTATACAATTGCACATGCAGGGAAGTTTCTTCCTTTACAAGGAATAGATTTAAAAAAAAAATCATACTCTAATGTCTCCAATAAAACCCATTTAAATGGGGCACAATTGGGGATTCAAGTCTTTACCTAGAGGAGTTTTGGAAAAAGAAGCCAAGATCATTAATTCCTTAAGTATTAGTTTATTTAATATCCAGTTGCCAGTAAGACTGTTGTGCTTTCTGTTCCATCATAGGCATTTTACCACGTTTAAATCCATCCATCTCCAAAAATCAGAGCAGAAAATGTGTAGATCCAGGCCAGTCAACTAAGAATTCAAATACATACAGAACAAAGAATTCATCTCTTTAGTGAATTCTCAATCATCCAGTGACCTTACGATTACCCCAGAAATAGTAGGTGAGAACTGAGGCTAGAAATGACGTCATAGTTCCTTAGTCACGCAAGGACGCACCGACGGGGATGAATGCTTATTCAAATGTTATGGTTTACTGTCTATTGCCAAACCAAAACAATTCCAGAGAGATTAAATCTTTAAACAAGTCACGTAAGTGTCTGCATGCAACCTCTTGGCATAGAGCTTCCACATGACTATGTTTGTCTGTTTGTCACACAAACAAACTGTCTCCATGGTATTTAGAAATTGTGCAATCCAAATTATGCCTTCTATTAAATATTTTTATAGTCTGATGCAAATGTTCAAACAATATTTTATTTTACGGCAACATCAAAATGTTAAAATCAAATGTATAGAAATGTATCACTGTTTTCAAAATATATTCCAAAAAATGTTATGCATGCGGTAGATCCTTTTCCTATTTAGCACCTAACAGTCTTCCTAACATCGTCAACTTCCTCTGTCAGTTTAAATCTAGACTAAAAACACATCTCTTTAACCTGGCATACACATTATCACATTTCTATTTCTATTTAAATTCTAATTAACATCCGTTAAAGGACTGTTAGGCTGCATAAAATAGATCAACCAGAACCAGGAACACTTCCCATAACACCCAATGTACTTGTTACATCGTAAGAGGAATGGCATCTACGCTAATATTAGTCTCTCTGTTTATCCCGAGGTTACCGTAGTCAGCCGTATCCGGTCCGTATCCAGATTAGACGGTGGACCTGCACCTAGACACGACCACAACGAAGCCCTGAATGTCAGCAGAGACCGTGTCGACTAGACAACGACAGCCATTGGAACAGATCCTCAGCAAAGTCCACGAGAACCAGACAGGGCCTCTGCACAGACCTATGACCAGCTTCGTCTCCATACTGGCGTGATGAATCCAATCTTCAAGAAAAAGGAATTGGATGAAATATTGAATGCTACAATCCACGATCTGAATTCTGGCTTTTTGTGATGCAGCCTGAATCACAATTACACCATGTTTCTTCGTTGGCCAGAGGAGAACTGGATCTCCAACTGATCCTGGTTTCTCTCAAGGTTTTTTTCTCCATTCTGTCACCTGATGGAGTTTGGGTTTTCTTGCCACTGTCATCTCTGGCTTGCGTAGTTGGGGAGACTTAATACTCAACAATATTATTGATTTGATTTCACTGACACTATTGAATGAAAACTGAACTGAGGCTGAGGTGGATGATCACATCACTGTTTTCTATAGAACTGCTTTAATTGATGATCTTTACAACAGAACTGAATCAACACTGAACTGACTTCAGCTGGACAATGACACTATTTTCTTACCCCAAAAATAATTTGGACACTTAAGTGCTTTATTATGCATGCATCAGATTACTAAATCAGATAGCACAAGCACACTTTTTTATTTATTTACCAAAATAGATACTTATAAAGACCAATAGATATAATGTGCAAAATAACGTAAAAAAGTATTGGTAAACGTATCCAAATATTTTCTGGGATCATTGCATGTCACAGAAAAAACAGAATATAACTTAATTACCTTTTGTTACTCTCCGATGACTCTATTAGTGCCGAGTCCTTGCTTCGGCTATTGGAACTCCCAGAAGACTCATTGCCATGGGACTCATTTCCATTGGAATCATTACCGTGGGACTCGTTACCATGAGACTCTGTTCCACTCCCACTGGACCCACTACTCTTCATATCCACATCCTCATGAAGAGAATGTTTCATCTTCCGGTTGTTATGGGGCGAAGCGGGAGGGTCTTGGCTACTGTCACTTCCTTCAGATGCCAGGCCAAGTTTGGCCCCCTCCGCGAAACTGCCCATGCGATGCAACGTTGCCATCGCACTGCAGCCGGCTGCCTTGTTCTGCCCCTCCAGGGAGGAGAACATGTACGGTTTGGAATCTGAGTCCTCAGACATCGGACTGGATTTGAAGAAGTGAAGCAAGGGGCAAGCAGATTACTCCATCTTCAAGGTGAAGCGTTCAGTGGGAATTCAGACGAGTGCACGGTTTGCTATGGGAATAAGAAACAGACAGAACACGAGTCATTAAAATGAAATGCATTTTTCATCTGAAAACACCAGGAAATCTTGCCCATAAACCACGGTCAAACTAGACTTTGAGAACGTTAAATTTTACGGAAATTGCAACGGTCGCAAAATGACACTCGATGGCGTCTTTTTTAAAAACACAACTCAACATATAACACATCAAAAATATAAAGATATGAAATCTACGGCAATGCTGCAATTAAAGTTTGCGTTCTTTCACGTGATACGAATTCGCAAGTCTGAGTACACAAACCTGAACTTTGGAATGCAGTGAAATGCGAAAGTTTGCATGAATAGATGTCAATGGAACGAAAAGTGTAGTGTGACCAACCTTTTAGACAAAGGTAGAGGATGATGCACTTAAGCACATCAAAAGAAACCAGGGAAAGACGGGATAGAGATAATCTGCATGCCATCCCTGTACAGGAGATACAATCATGTCTTTAGTTGCACAATCTTCTCCTATAACAGCAAAAGTTGAAAGTCAAATTCATGACTGTTCATACAAAGCCAGATGGTGCAAAGTAAAGCATGCAAAACACTGTCTGATCAAATACTGAGGTAAAATCTACAGGCAGGTCGGCCTCTGTCTGGACCCAAACTTAGAGTTTAAAAGTGGACGATCCTGGTGTCCCCTTGTGTCCTTTAACGAAATAGATGTGGCATTTCGGCTTGTAAACACTGCCTCCTTCAAAGGAATAATCCCAGCATGTGCACATTAAAGGTGTTAGACAGCTGTCAGAACCAACAATAGGCCTTGACTGGTTTTTATCCCTTCATGTTGCCATGAAAATGGCAGGGGAAATGAACTCTTATCCCTTTGATCTAAAGAAATAAATAGCTGTCTGAACAGAGTAGTGAAGACTGAGCCAAGTTTCCTGGTCGGGACCTGAGCTGGACCATATTAAGGAAAGACACCTTCAAGACTCTTTTACTCAAGAGCTAAAAATACACCTGTAAGATTGCCAGAGAGTAGAGTACGTTAGTGGATTACCTATGTGACCAACACCTGAATAGATTTACCATGCATGACAGATACATTGTTTGTAACAAATATATACACACAGTATACAAAAACACCTGTGTGAACTTGAAAGTAAATTACAAAATACGAATTGCATCATACATGCACTAAAAAATGACTTTGGGGCCAGTTGATTATCCTCACTGAAATTATTAAGTAATTATGTAGCAATGCTTAAATAATAATACAGTGAATTGCACTTTAAAAATGAACTCTAAATTCAGACTGGATTAGCCACTTATAACAAATAATTTTGCATTAATTTTGCAATATTTATAATTTACATTAATATAATATTTATGTTGCATGGTTGCTGGCTAATCTCTACCACTTAATCATTAGATGTTTTACACGTTTCTTTTGTCATTGTCACATGTAAATAAAGCAGTCCTACCCATTTAAAGTTACAGCAAAATATAGAATTTAAATAATCACAAACTACTAACAAAATACATGCCCTACTGGTATATTTCAATGACTTTTTGATGCATATCTTGGTGCCCCACCCAAATCACACCTGTCTGATTTGGCACATATAATCTTAATATGTCTGGCTGAGTGCCTACTGTAACCTAGTAACCCACAGGGCGATGACACAACAACGCAAACCTTTGTGTTTTCTGTTGCATAGTGACACACTGGCCAAAATTAAGTAAACATTAACAGAATGATTTAACATTTGACGCCAGTCCTATTTAAACCTCAGGAAGTGGAAACCTGCTTTCAGCCTTTTAGTATGTATCTTTTAACTATAACCTTTTAAACTAGAGAAAATGACAGAGCCAGTTCTCTATATCTTTCTTAAAGTCAGAGTAAATCAGGTGCTCTAGACATGACCTTCAGATGACACATTATTAGCCATTAACATGGAGCATCTTCATGTGATGTAGTTGCCTGGGGGCCATAAAGTAGAACACTGCATTTAATATAATTACAGCTGGCAGACTTATATTGATATCTCTTTCTAATACAATATGTGCTCATGGGAAAAGCACATTGGCTAAAACATGGGAACAGATCTAAAGTCTAAAAGTCTATAAAAAATTAAGTGTTAATAATGAAAAAAAAACTGTTTGCAATGTCAATTAGGCCTATTTCCATTAGATGTAAAACGTAGGCCTACATCTGAACTAATGTTACATTGCAATGTTAAAAGACACACACACAAAAAAATATGCAATGATATTCAAAGAGGTCAAGCCAATACCTTTACGAGGCAAATTCATGTGCCTTCCTGACCTAAGTAAACGTACCTTGCTAAAAATATAATGTCAAAGACCACTGCCCTCATTGCTTGACAAGTTCAAAGTCACAATCTCACTGCTTATTCAGCACTTTTATTCCAGGCCACTAAGCTCAAAGTCCAACTACTACTACCCTATATTGTGGAATTGTGCTAAAACTTGGTGTAATTATCTGGATTCAGCAGTTGTTTCTACAACACATGGAAGACATACAAATGTATACAAGTAAAATAAATAATCATCAATTTACTTTAGTAATTTAGGATGATAAAATCCTATCAAAATCATTCATTGTACAGTATATCTGGTGCTCAGCATCGTTCGTTGCATTATAAAAAAGTATAAAATGTAACATTATAAAAGCACAAACATTTGAGTGTAGTTTGCCACTCAATACCAAAAAAGAATAATCTACTGTAATGTAAACCAAGTAAAGATCAGACAAAGCCTAAACCTAATGAAATACAACACGAACCACCCAACCTACCACCTTGCAGACAGTTTTATAACTCAGTATCAAGTTAGAGACGTTTATGTAATTGAATGTGTAGCAATCGCACATGTTCTACTACTTGCTTTATATAAGGATTTACATACGTTTACAGACAGCTCTGAAAGGAGATAGTTAATATTCCTTGGATGCTCACATTTTAACAAAATTTCACACAATTAGCACAAATTAAAGTATAGGTGGTGACAAAAATATGCATCTTTTATAGGGCAAATATTCAAGAATATCCTATAAATTACTTTCAAACCCCTTTGACACATTTACTTGCATTTGGTATATGTATAATTAAATTTAAATAAGACATTTAATAATCAATCCTACAGGGCTTTGAACTTGGTTTAAGGTCAGAGTTTAAAGTTATAGGGTTAGTTAATAGTTCATATTAGCTATCCTGTTGTATAAACAAAAGTCAATGTACATAATGTAAAAGACTGCACACTAATGTGATTTTTCATCAAACATACCAGGAGGTCAAAACAATTCAACACACAATTAGTCTTTATTTCATACATTTAAATAAGTGATTTATTAGCAAATGTTTTTACTCAAGTCTAGATATTAGGACATTAAGTTTAACAGTCCTATAAAAGATTAGACAGAGAGATTGATGTCTGTGTTCCATGATGTCATGATGTCAATCCTCTGTCACCAGGTCACGGCTTAGAGCACACTATTACAGTGTGTGTGTGTGGTGGGAAAACTCTGTTGACACACATTTGTGCTTTTGGAGGGATAAAATTCAAATGTTCAAAATTTGGAACGGTACAGATTCATGAACTTACAAGTGTTGCAATGCAATACCACAATATACATCCTAGTTTTGTATACTTTTAGTTTGAGTACCATTAGAACTCAATAAAAAAAAGTTAAAGAGTGAAATTTAACTGGTCCGATCAGGCTGACCAGTAGAAATCTTTACCATTGAGCCCTGATATTAATTGGGGAAATTTAATTTTATTAACTAGATGATTGCGACCAATTTCAGTCAGTAAATACTTTGTTTATAAATGTTGCTCGAAAGATGTGGCTGGCTTTATTTGGAAAAGCAGAAAGCAAGCACACTTGTCATGAAAACTACCTACTACGCACATGGCTGAATAACTTTCAACAAGCCATTCGCTGTAATGTGACTCACCAAAATTGATGTAATGACGTAGCTGCTTGAGTGTCGCCTGCACTTACATAATGCTAAAGTCTTTCTGGTAGTCATATTCCAAAGTGCCCTTGTTAACAGCAGGGCCGGATTAAGAGTTCAGAGGCCCCTGGGCACAATGTCTTGTAGGCCCCCCCTTAGGCAGGCCAAATGTGTACTATGCTGGAGTAAAGTTCATAAATGGTTGTTCTTTCCCATAGGAATTTTGTAAAACTATATGTTGGGTGGACCTCTGTTCCTCTAGGGGGGTTCGTGGGCATGCTCCCCCGCAAGAAAATTTTGTACATTTTAAGGTTAAATGCATCAATCTCGTGCTCTTTGAGAGATCAAAATTAAGAGCTTCAACCCATGCACTGCTCGTTGAACAAAGAAAAAGCATTGACTTGTACCAGGAAAATAAAGAGGGCTCAAACATCTTTTTAGTTATGAGAGTCTCAGTCTACATTACATTATCAATGGTGTTTTAGAATGCCAAACAATTATAGTAATAATGTAATAATGATTTATATAATTATTCCTATGACGTAAAATCCATATAGCCTATAAATGTACTATATAAGTGAAAATGAATATTTCAAAAGTATATTTTAGTCTACATTACACTATAATACAGGAAAATTAAAATACTTTTGTCCTAATTTCTTCACTTGCAAGAAATAAACCCTTGAGCTTTTATTTAGGAGAAAACACGAGATAACCATGCTGTTCAAAGAGCGCATCAAAAGCAGCTTTCTAGCACTTCACGCGCCCGCGTGCGCCACTGTAGTTATTCCGTGAAGGGCGTCTTTTAGCTAAAAAGACAGGCACTTAGTGCAAATATACGCTCCGTTATCTAAAATATTTGTTTTCTTCCCCTCGCTTGCGCCACAATTGCGCATGGCGAACTTGCAATGAATACATTTTATCAGACCGGCCCTCGCGGCCTCGAAACACTACCGGCCCACCGGGGAAACTCCCGACTCTCCTGATTGCCACTCCGCCCCTGGTGCCCAGGGCCCCTTAGATGTTGTGGGCCCCTGGGCAAGTGCCCAGTTGCCCTAATGGTTAATCCGGCCCTGGTTAACAGCTGTTTGGTAATAATGCTGGGAACTAGCTAACCAAATCTTTCCAAGACACGTGTGATTGTGGTTACACAAGGGCAGTTGAGACCTCCAGACTAGATTGTGTAAGTGTCTCATCCTCCTGCTAAACTTAAATTCAGTATGTTTTATTTACTCTGTGCATTATCGCAATGCATAGCCGAGAATTCTGGACTTTTTTAGCTCTCTGAAAGAACTTAAAAAATGGGTTTCAGACAGGAGAGCATACGAATAGTAATTTGTTTAATAAGAGTTTCTTGTGGCTTCTGGTAATCTCCAAACCAAAAGCGTGTGTGGAAAGCAAAGAAAGGCAAAGCGTTTATCGTGGTACACATTTTACTACAGATTGCAACAAGAGTATCCAGCTGTAACTGGTTTTAGCCAACACAGGATGACCTTACTGTGATATCGTTCCCCCTCTCTCCGCCTGAAAAAAGCACTATCAATCAATTTCTTATCTTCACTTATGCTTGTAGGTTAATGATCTACTGTAGGTGTATGGATAGCCAGCAGAGAGCGTGAAAGCAGCAAGACCAGGGCAGTGGCTGGGAAACACCTCCGGGGAAATCGAAGCATATATTTGCAGTGGTTACTCATGCTGTGTGTGTGGGTCAGACTCATTTCTGAAAGGGGAGGATTTTCTCAAGTTAATAAAATCTATTGAGATTGTAGTGTATGAGATCCATGTCTATATATGTCTATTCTGTTTGCACTGGTCAATTAAGTAATGCAGTAAAACCAAGTTTGCAACCCAAACACAAAGCACTCGCTTTGACTGGCATTATATTCTTTACATGGAATACAGAAAAACACCTTTTTTCACACTTACAATTGCGCAAATAACCTAAATGTGCAATCAATAATTTTGCAACATCGTACAACAGCTGGTTTTTTTTGGGGGGGCTACAAATGCCAATGTTAAAATTTATAATAAGACATTGTAATTTTATTCCATGATCAAAACTGTCCAATAACAGGTGGCTAAAGAAATTAAATAGATATTATGTCGAACATCACATTTTCAACAAACAGGAAAACAGGCATTATATATGCTTGTTGGAGAAAGCAGTATTAACTGATGGCGATATATGGAATTTGAAGGTAATTCTTGTTATCTTAATATGTCTTCCCTCATAAGGCGAATCGCTCCATGTAGAATAATATGAATTATGCTACCAATATGACGACATTCCGCATGTGAATGTACATCATTTTAAATACATTTCTTTAAAGGTATGATTTAATGCAGAACAAATACTTTTAAAGCCTTAAAAAAAATCACAAAAAGAGGTAAGAACACACTCAAATCTGGAAATAAAACTGTAGCCTAGTTTAAAATAACTCATCCTCTGAGTAATATATTCCATGACTGTTCTGTTTCTCATCTAATTTTCAATGAAACACGCAACAAAATAAAGTTGCAACTTGGAAAGATAGCATCAATGAAAGCTTTGGCTTGATGGACTGTTCATGTGGCTCTGAGCCAGGAATAGTCTCTAAATACATAAAAATGCACCCGAGGACACTCTCCGTGCGTCATCACTTCCAACCCTCCTACTGCCTCTGCCCCAGCAGCCAATCCCATCCCAACTGCCAACGCTTTAACCCTATCCTGTTGAGCAACTCCTGATATCAGACAAATAACCACCAAAAACTGCTCGCCCACACTTTCTCTTTTATAGCTAGAGTGAGAACGGCCAATGTGGTCCTACAACATGCTTTATTTGAAGAAAGATAATGTTTTCACTCAGATTGATCACCCAAAGCACATCCTTTATTTCATTTGTTAAAGAATCCATTACAGATGCTATCTACCCATTTATCCTTAATAGTGATGTCCAACCACTGTTTGGAGAAGATGATGGTCAGTTCCTGATTACGTCAGTGCTGCATGTGCAACCATTATTCCAGCATCACCAAAATTAGAACTATTACATGTCTATAGGTTCTCATTTGGTTCAAGCTCTGCAGCATTCACTCTTGGCGAAGAAAATATATTAAATACGAGACAAAAAAAGCAAGAAAATTGTATTCTATTTCCTGACTCCATTTAAACAATGCAGCATCTGGCATTTCAAAGCAGATGTTGAATGAACACATCTACTACAAAACTGTAAATTCTCAAAATTGACTTTAAACCTGTACATTTTAAATGGAATAAATAATGACATATGCAAATGAAAATGCAAATTAGCTTATCACACAAAAGATTTTAGGAAATGATAGCAAACAGATTGTGATGAATACAATTAGAGGTCAGTTTTGAGAAAAAAATTTAAACAAAGACCAGGGATACAAAGGTGCTGAAAAACAGCATAAGAAATATCTCAACTACCTGATTTTCTTTCATTTTGTGGCAAAATGTGACTTTATTATTGCTCCAAGTTGTATATATAAGTATATGTCTAACTTTATCCACATAAAATATACTAGCATAGAGTGATGTATACAAAATAGAAAATTTTAACTGCTTGCTTGTATAGTAGCAACATGTAAACTGCATTACCGCCCAGCTCAAATCTGCTAAATGCAAATAAGGGATGACGATATTATAAAAATGTACATCGTGATTTTCTATAAAGCTGCTTTGAAACAGAAAAAGTTCTATAAAACAATTTATGCTATGAAATAATCAGTTTGCCGAATCACAATGCGTATGCAGTTTATGTTCTTATTACATTAGAGGCAGATTAAGGTATTTGGAGCACCTCTTGTAGGACTAGGTCAGTTTTAATAGCCTGCAAACACCCCTGCCTCTGCGTATCTGAGTTCAAGCTCAACTACTCACTCTGTGACATAGGTGGACAACTGCCAACTTCAGGCTGTGTATAGTCTTTTAAAATCAATTTAAAGTCAAAGCTGTCATAATTTACTCATCCTCGTGTTGTTCCAAACCAGTCACCATTCACTTTCATTGCATGGCAAAAAAGATTCAAATTAAAGTGAATGGTGACTGAGACTATAATTCTATTCTACCTAACATTTCCTTTGTTCTACAGAAAATATAACTACAGGTTTCCAGTATTCATAGTTAAATAGACCACATACTGGCAGAGAATTTGATTTAAAGTTTGTGAATTAGGCTAATGAATGTAAACTAAAACTTATGCAATAAGTGCCTCGTTGTCATAAGTCTGATGTGTGCATCAGTGGCATGTGTTACAGCAAGGCATTATCCAACATGACTTTACCCGTGACAATTATATATACAGCCTGCAATTACATAATGTTCACATCCAGACCCATACAACAATACGAAAGGTTGAGATTCATTCATTTAGGGAGGTAAATGTGTGGCAGGCTATTCAAACAATTATTCTTTTATTACTAGTATATATTTTTGTTACAATTACTTGTATTTTTGTTACAATATACAAGTATATTTATCTAGAAACTATTAATTGGCAATTTATTCGCTAGAAACTGTTAGACTACTTATTCCTCCTTACATAACTATTCACTTGGAAATATAAAATATGTCTTAGTTACTAGAATAAGTACTAGCACATATTGTAGTTATCCTATAACAAACTGAATAGACAATTAAACATTTAATGTATTAAACGCTTGTATCTAATCCAGTGGTTTCAATTAAGATTTTTAAAGAAGTGACTACTAAAGAAGTCAGTATTAGAAGATTGAATACATAATGAATAGCTGCAAGTTATAATTAGGGCTAGAGCACAAATGGTGTGAGGACCCTATTGGAATTGCTCTGTTTTTCACTATTGGATTTATTACTAAAAATCAAAAAATAAGTAGTAGTAACAAAAATAGATATCATACTAGTGAGTTTAGGAATAAATGTAAAAATGGCTTGCCATGACAAACGAGGCTAGTAGGCTGTTTCATAACTAAAAGTTCACTTTTTAGCTAAATATTTTGCAATTTCATAGTCTCAGTAACTATGTATTTAAAAAAAGTTAAATGGCATTTCTTCAAGGTAAACAATGAGGACAAAACTGTAGTAATTTAAAGGGCTTTGCTCTGGAGCACTGACCGAAGATGACCTAATCACTGACACAGTTATGCAACGCGTAAGTTTAATACATAACATATTTGACATATATATGACTGAACCGATGTATATCACATATGTTACAGTGTATCTGTGCGAACACCACTTTGTGTTTACGACATAAACTTGTTTAAGAGAATTGGTCACATTGCAGTCAATGGAAATTGTTATAGGCTACAACTCCTCAACACCCAAGTCTTCTATCCAACACGAATGTATCTTACCTGACAACTTAACCAGTCTTCAGTCTTCTTTTTCGTACCGGTTGGATGTCTCAAAGCAGGTCTCCGTCCTGTCCGGCTTAATAAAATATATTCCTGATATCCCTGTCAAGCCACAGCGTCAGTTTGACACACTTCACCGCAGACTGCTCTAGTCTCTCACACACCGCTGCCCTGGATCTCTAGAGCTCGCAGCATGACCGTACACTCCTATTGGCCAAACGCCGCGTATTTGCATGTGAAAAATGCGGAAATGCCAGGAACGCGCTGTGATTGGCTCAGAGGGCCGCCAGTCTTTTTACATAAGGATGTCATACGCCTCACGTGGAGAACCATAACCAGTGACGACGTGCGCACGGACAAATCAGTAGTAAGAGAAAGCTAGTGAATGGGACACCGAAGAGGGAAAACCCTGTGGTTGGTCCTGGAAAGCTGAGTACGCCGAACGTTATACAAACCAAACGTGTGTACAGTCAATGTGGTCTCTCGCCCTGTATGAGCGAAACACGGCATGTGATCCTGTTATTATAGCATGGATGCTCGAAATTATCCAGTAGGTTAATAGGTTTATCAAGGGACTGTTTTCTTGCAGTTAAGTTAATATATGTTAGAGTAATGTAGGCTACATAAACACATATAATATATAACCCTACTGCACTCTGGTTTATTTCAATCACTTTTGCCATGTCATAACACTTAGGCTACATAACATCTCATACAGATGCTATTGCATAACATCTCAAGTAGGCTTCATTTTTTACCCAGAGCAGTCAAACTGCATGTTTGAGCTGCAATGTTGATATTTTACTGTCACATTGAGCATCCTCTGCAACAAATCCATTTTCCTAGGGAGGCTTTTTATTTGTACCATGAATGATAGCCTATATAAGGCTATGTGTTTTAAAGCACTCTGGATATGTGAGTTTATTAGAGCCCACAATAATAAACCAGTATGTATGAGTAGCAAAAAACACTCTCTCTTTCTGTGTTTGGATTCTCTCCATTCCCATCTGTTAGAAGAGGAGTCATCTTGCCTTTTGCCAATAATTGGTTTTCTCTTCCTGCATTCATTTATTTTTACTTCAAGGCAATGTTCATTTTCTGACCTGAAACAGCTATTTATGTGATTGGTAAACACGTTTTATTCTTAGGCGAATTGTGCTGATTATGATTGCTGTGATTATGGTTTCCAATCAGATGTGTTTGTGTAGCTCATTATATCAGTTCCATCTTCCATTTAAGCAATATCATATAAGCAATATGCTGTTGTACTGAATATGGCACTCGGCTGCAGGTTGCAAAAAATCAGTGAGGACAAGAACTCTTAAGGTGATCAAATTGAACATAAATGTATCGAAGAAGATGCGTGGAATGTTTTCTGTGATCTCTTTCTCACAAATCTGTTTAAAATAAATCTCAATAACACCAGATGGCTTCTATCTCTTCCAATATGGATCCACAAGATTGAACATCAAATCACACCAGTCCATTGCTAAGAACTAAAAAACATAGCCACAATAAATCCTCAGAAGCTTTCTGATATGATGATCCGCTGATCATTAGGGTGTTGCACATATTCCCAGCAGTCTCTGAGCACTGATGTACTCTGAAAGTACAAAGGCCATAGCATTTGATCCAGATAGCACAGATATAGAATATTGTGTTCTCCAGTGAAATTAAAATATGAAATTAAAACATTGAAAAATGAAATGTTATTCTCAGTGATGGAAAGGCCAAGATTCACTGGGGGACCCTAGTTGAGGACATATTTTATATTTTTAAACCAGAGATTAAGAAAATCCCATAATATATAAAAATGTGCATATTGGGAAGCCATTAAAAGATGTAAATCCTCTATATTTTGAACTAAAACTCTGTCTCCCCAAATTCCAGCCCAGGTCATAACTGAGGTCTGATAGTGAGTATACAAATGAATAGCATGACAGATCAAACGGGAAGTCCTCATTCATTGGCTGAATGAGGATGCAAACCAAAATGCACTCTAATACGTTCAATCGATGCAGGGACATGTGGGTGTAATGTTTACAGGCCTGGCGGAAGCACTTTCTAACTGAAAAAGCCATGAGTCAGTGAATAGAGTGGGCCATCTTTAATAGTTCCACTTTTATCAGATACTCGTCAGATCCAGGCTGTTTGAGTGGTGTTTGAGTATGTTTGTCATTGGTTCTTTTGGGTTTTGTGAAATGGTCTGAATGTGACGCACATAAAAGACAACTGAGGGCCAAAACAATCCTAAAACAAGACTATTAAATGACGCATTCTTTGAGTGGTGTTCAGCAAAAAGTGCATATTGTTTTACAATGGGACCTTTTGTTTTTTGGGGTTTTGTTTTGCAATGAATTACATTTATGGACGATGAAATGTCATATTTCTGCATGTAAAATCTAAGAGACCAACTTTTCGTTGAAATCATTGTTAGAATGTATCCTTCATTGAGAAGACGATCACATAATGCATTATGACTTTCACGGTGGGGAAGAAAATCCATCCAAGATGGTGGATGCAGCAAAAATATTAATTACAATTCAAATTCATTCAATGTTTCAAATAATAAAATAGGTTGATTGCATTAAAAATGAACCATAAGCATAAAGATATGTATGTGCAAGTATTTTTCATGCTTATTACAATAATGCATTATTAGCTAAATAATCTAAAACCAAACTATTGACTTTCTGTTTTCTAGATGTAAAATACAATGTGACTCCTTTAATGTATCTGTGAGCCATTTGGTTTTATTAGTAAAATGTTGTTAGATGTGAACTATTCAAGGCTTGATGCCCTACTGGACTCTCTCTTTCATGTTAGCTGTATTGGTAAAGTCATCGTTTGGCCTAATTGGATCAAAACTGCCAAACTGAGTTCCATTCTCATGACATAAACTCTGTAACATGATCTCTGTCTCTACATCTCATAAATTAACACAATAATAAAAATGCTGAAACATTTTACTCAAATTCATAGTTTAAGATCCGAAATCAGGTGAAATGAGGCATGCTTTTTTTTGTCTGTCTGATGTAAGTAATTGTGAATTGTATTTAAGCTGATTGTGTTATTTCATGTAATACAGAGTTTCCCATTTCTTTGACCCTAAATGAAGAAGCTATGATTTCCTAAAGGTTCCAAACGGGATCCAAAAGGGTTTTTTGGCTGCAACGCCATGGAAGAACAATTTTTGTCTCCCTAAATAACCTTTAAATCAACAGAAAGAACCATTTTTTGTGTGCAAAGAACACTTTTCCACTATATAAAGAACCTTTTGTACAATGAGAGGTTCCATTGATGTTAAAAGTTCTTCATGGAACCATAGTTGCCAATCAAGAACTTTTATTTTTAAGAGTGTATTTAAAAGTACACATTATAGGATTCAGTTTCATTGGGGGAAATGAAATCGCATCTCAGATTCTTAATTTATGCTCTTGAATTGTAAGAAAACACTTTCAAAATCTATTAAACTTGATTGATAAAGCATTTTCAGCATTTTTGTATGAAATTTCAGCAACACATGAGGTAGCCAGTCAGGGGAGGAGCACCAAATGTTTGGTGTGTGTTTGTGTGTGCAACTCGGAGCTGAAGCAGATTTTCCTTTTCCTTTATGTAGAGAGTTAGTAAGATTAGTAAGTTTATTCATTTTGAATTTGTGCTTTGTATAATGTTAATTCTTGAGGTTATGTTTGTTTGGGTTTAACTCTGAAATGTGATTTATTGGATTTATATGATTTGTAATTTATTGTTTGAATTTCCATGGTGTTAAATGTTTAAAATCTGTTTGTTCTTTATTGATCTTTTGTCCACCATACGACTCTGATTCCTGCTGCTATTTACAAATAAAAGATTATGGATTTAGAACTAGATCCACTGTGTTTTAATGGACGCACCATCCTGGTAGCACTTTCCTGAACCAAATCACTTCTAAACTTGACAAGCACATTTTGAACTCCCTCACAGTAAGCTCCTATTGCCTGGATTTTCCATTACATCTGTCTGGAATAGGGAAAGAGGAGTTGTCTTTTGGATCCTGTCCTAAGCGTTACATCAGCAAGCATATATATAACCCAGCAGCAGACATGACCGGGACGGAAAAGGTTCTGGCCTGGTGCCTGGTGAAATCGTGCTGTCCTCCTCCCTCGCACTTCCTGGAGTGGCCACCCCTCCCCTCTCTTTTCCACTTATACAATATGTCAGAGTATGACATAATATATTTAATCAGTGATTGTAAAGGAGTTGTACGTTATGTCATTTACAATGGTAGAGTAACACAATTCTTTATTGAAGTTTGAAATTAATAAATAAAATATAAACCATGAAGTCATTGAGAGCTCTTTTTAAAAAATTTAAATGATTCAGCGTCATTTAGCTTAACATTATGCCAAAGGATCAGATATGACATCATTCTCCTTCAGACATAGAAAACTGATTCCATTGACAAAAGTGTTAATGAAGGACAACAGGCAGAGAGAGAAGCATAAACAAGAATGAACTGTAATTGCCCACCTCTCTCCATGACGCAAATCCTTAGATGCGTGGGTTTGTTTATCGTGGAGGTTTGTGGAGTGCTTCGGGAAGAGGACATGTAAAAACCAACACACAACAATGACTATCAAACAACCACAATGTACTGTTTTAGCATTAAGATGTTCCCTTATTATGAAATATGTCAGAAACGTGTATTTCCTTGCAAAATCCCAGGATTTTTTCCCCATGAGGCTGATGATTTAGCCAAAACTCTTTTCTTAGGCCTGTTCATCAAACCTATTTGCTATAGTGCTAAAAAAGCGTAATAATGATGCTTTATTGAATCACCATTGAATAAAAAAAAGGTTTAGGATTCTTGTACTTGTGTAGTTGAAGGCTTTGTTGCATCTTGTTGTCATAACAACTAGATCTTTAAGTAGCTAAGATTTTGTCAGCTTGTTTTGAGTGCATGCTACACTCTTGGAAAAAGTTCAAATGGGGTTCTATTTGGAACCGTAAGGTTCTTGACTCAATTAAAAAGTAAAGACAAAATAATGTCTTAAATGATTGCATAACACATTTATGTTTAACAGGTTATTTCAATGTTTCTAGTGATAAAGAATGTTTAAGAGCTATTTAATTCATAACATTTAATTAAAATTAAAAATGAATTAATCCATACAATGATCCCATGATGGAAAAACCCATAAAAGTCATGAAGTGTCTGATAGAACCCTTTAATTCTCTACACAGCACCTTTTTTTTCTGAAAGTGTGGTTGTTGTGCTGTGATTTCATATCTTTCCTTTATTTGGTTATCATTTTTTACATTCATGTGTCTGTGATGCAGCATGTTGCATTACAAAAAGTTCTTGCAATCATTTATTGTTGCCGCTGATCACGTGTGGTGGTAGAGGAATTATTTTATTTAATAAAAAACCCACATTACTCAGAGCAGAGATTCTCTGACCACAGAGAAGCCTCACTTATGTTGTGTTGAATTATTGCAGAATGTTGCTTAGGAACCGTGAGTCAGTGAATGAAATCCTGCGTCTGGGTGATCAGGAGGATGAAATGAAAGTCTTTCTATAAACATATTTCCATAGAAAACCTTCAATAGCATAGATTTGCTTTAGACTGCTGGAAACTCTTGCAATCTAGAAATCTCTGTGGTTATTGTTGCCAACAAAACCAATTTCTTTAAATTCATGCAACCTATAAGCCAATGCTTATATAATGCATTTCAATTGTATCAAAAAGATATTGAAATTCAAATATCACCCACAATATTTAGCTCACAAAGTAATAAACAGCTTTCCTGAATAGCTCAAACAGTAGAGCATTGACACTTGCAACGTCAAGTCCATGGGTTTGATTCCCAGGGAAAGCAAGAATTGATAAGAATGTAAGCGTGTACCTTGAAATGCAGTGCAAGTCACTTTTGATAAAAGCATCTGCCAAATGCATAAATGTAAATAGATAGAGACATGAGAGAGAGAATTTTCATTCTGTGCTAAACAAAAACAACTATAAAAGAATAACTATCCATCTGACTTTTATTAAGTATATGTATATTATTATAATATGTAAAAAAAAAGAGATGTTAAATGTGCTTAGATGTTAGATTTGGGAAACATTTGCTGTATCTGTAAGTCTGCAACATTGTAAGAAATTTCATAAAAAGTGGTGGGGGTGATGTATTTGCTCTTGAAAATGATTTTGAGAGGTATCTTTTTACTTTAATGAGGACATTTACCACAGAAAGATACAGCATGTGGTACATTTATGTTAAATACTTAACTGAAATACAGCATTTTAAACAATTACGGCTTTTAACTAAATTAAATCAAGTACTAAAATACCTGATTTAAATAATGCGCTAGATTTTTTATAACAAAATAAACATTGTGCTTTTTAGAATGGTGCATGGTTTTATTGTGCATTGTGCATGGTTTTAGAATATAGTAGAATATAAAGGCCCAGTTTTATAGACATGGCTTACATTGAGCAGGATTATGCCTTAGTTCAATTAGAACATTTGAGTAGCTTTATAAAACATTACTGTTGTGCATCTTGCGACAAAATAAAGGGCACTGACATATTATAAGATATGTCAGTGCAAGTTACTTTCAGTTAAAGATACAATATATAAGGATTTTTCGCCAGCAGGGGTCGCTAACCTCTTACAATAACAAAGGCGTATACTGATGACGTATATTCCACATTAAGCTGAATGTTATGTTTTTAACATGACTGTGGTATGAAGCAGGGCGCGATTGCTAGACGTAGACCAGCGCCACACGCAACGCGAGTCCCACGGATATAAAAGAATAAGGACATTTCATTCTACCGAACTACACTTAAGTGCTGAATTAATACTCACACAGGTCAGTTTCTTAGACGAATCAAACTTGAGATAATGCAGCGCTGTTTCACTTGCTCTAACAGTTACACTATCACACTAAACGGCATTTGAGTGTGTTGAATGTTTTTAGTTAGGTTGTGTGTTGGCTGTATGAGACTAAGTACATTAAGCTAGATCAACATTAGAATAACATACAGATCATATTCTAACATGTCATCATGTTGAACTAAATAACACTGATTAACATGGATAACATTTGTTTTATGTACATTTGCTCACCTGTCTAAAAGTACATGCAACACTCACGTCTCTGTCAAGTCGAAGTTAGTCGCAGACGTGGAGCTCTCGGCATCTCGAAAGATGTTAATCTTCGTTTTAGTCCTCTTTTTGTCTCAAAGTCAGCTTACCATGATCCAAATTGTTTGCACAAAACAACAAGAGCGTGAGCGTCCTGCTAAGCATAACGGGCCAGTTGTCAACGTCTGTCGCCATGGTTACTATGGCAGTACGAGTTCAAACGTGGCGGAAACCGAGGGTAGCGCGGATATGACGTCATTGACTGGTGACTCCTCACCCCTGCTCACACGCCCCGTTTCCTTGGATAAAATCGCAATTTTCTCACGATTTACAAATTGTTTGAAACATTTGGGGTATTGTAAGTAATCAACTAAACAAAATATATAACATTGGCCTAGTGGTTTTTGGATATTTTAATGCAAAAATCCTACATATTGTACCTTTAAAACATCTCAAACATGCATTTTAGGACTAGTCTGTGAAACAAGGGGAAAGGGGAAAGTGGTTTCAGAGGTGATTTGAGATCTATAACTAAACATTTTAGATACATATATCTCTACAGTTAATTCAGATATCTGTATTTGCATGGGAAATAAAGCCATCTCTATAGGCCTGGAATAAAATATTATGAAAAATGTAAAATGTGTCCATGTAGTATTCAGAAACCCTTATTAGCGACTCCAGTGACCATTAAGTGAACTGCAACCAGCAACTTACTGCTCGTGCTCGCACTGGCTAAGAAACTGAACGTGATTCAAGGTCGCGATTACTCACGGCGATGTTCCTATTCGTTCTTTGCTTATAAGTAAAAAGAAGTTGAAAATACCTTTTTATAAATACCTTTATAATTTAACGCAGCAATTAAGAAAGTATAGCGACGGTGTGGATATCCATATGCACGAGCTTTTCAATTCACCAGCATCATGTTGACGGATGAGGTAATTAAAATTACAACGTTTTGATAGTTTGAATCTAAAGTATATCTGAGGCTATAGATTAATAGGGGTGCCCAATCCTGTTCCTGTAGATCAACCTACCTTTAAGCTGTGTTCTAATTCAGGGACTGCATCCTTTGCAACTGACTGTAATTCAGTTGTGTTTTTATCAGAGTGGGAACTGAACTTTTCAGTAAGATAGATCTCCAGGAACAGGATTACACTTATGGGTTATTATAGATCTTGCAAAATTTTAATTAATCCCTTTTATTTGTATGACAGATTGACATTACAGCAGGGGTGCCGCTAAGGGGGGAAAAGTTAGGACGATTCTAAGGGCCCAAACACTTTTGGGGCCCCCAGAGATCGATGTTATTAATGGAATGGGTGGGTTAGGGGGCCCAACCTCATATTCTTTCATAGGGCCCAACATTTCTAGCCGCGCCCCTGCATTACAGTACAGAATTGCCCTTTCGGTATTACCCTGAACACTGTATAAGCATTCATTTGATGTGTCATTAAAAGGCTCTTGGGAGTGCGCGTAAAGGTCACATCTTGATTTTCCTGGCAAAAACGTTCCGACACTTTCACATAAAAATCAGTCTACTCTACAGGCCTGCATAGACAACATAGGAAGTCGGAAATGGAGACGGTCTAGTTTTTATGTTTTGTTACAATTGTAATTGTAGCTTAAGCTGTTTAACACATTGGCAACATAAAAGTGATTAATACATGAACATTCTTGCATATAGTCCATTTAAAGGTTGAATAAGAGATTAAAGTCAGCATGAAATTAAAAATCATGCACTGTTTTAGATCTCTGTTTTAGCTCTTATTGTGAACAGTTCATTCATGTGTATGTTTTTTTTAAATCTTGCAATTGTTATAATCACAATTAAATCTTCTGTTGAAAAACAGGGTTGTCTCTGTTGAGGTGTGCTGGATTTCAATCATTTTGTCTGGTTAAACCCATCCTTGCAAATATCTCCTTTATCAAAATCCAGTAAGTCCCTATCAGTTTTTTCCCCCTTTTTGATTCTTTCAAACTCTGAAGTAAATTCGCAATATGAAGGGGAAGATCTGACTCTATTTCTGTTTCATAGCAACTTTAAAACTCACAGATTCTGTACTAATCTGAGTGTGAAACATCCACTGTCCAGAACAAATGCAGTTCTTTCCTGTAATGAATGATGTCATTAGGATGCAACATGGATCTGAGCTGATGCAAAAAGGAGAGTTCCCCTTCTAAAAATTCATGCTCATATTAAGTCATTCGTCTAAACACAGAGGTGTTTGTGCTTCCCACACCTAATGAACCGGCGGAAATGCATCACAATTCACCCACTTAAAAATGCATATCTTCTCACCTCTCCTGCATACAGACACACACACACACACACACACACACACACGATCACGCGCCACCACACTCCTACTAACACACACCCACGGCTCTGGCATCCTTCATTTTTGCCCACTGAATCATTACACGTGTTGTAGTTTTCATGTTAGTCAATAAAGTCAAATCATCCAACAAAAGTCTCAACCAGTGTTATATATATATATATATATATTATATATTATTTGGGCTATGTATGTAGCTATTATGTGTTTAAAATGTAAAAATGTTAAAAAGACTTGCATGTTTATTCAATTTTCTTCAGCATTTAATATGTAGGCCCACCCCTTTTATACAAAAAGTGTAAAAATGTGACATTAAAATGTAACAATTTTTTGTGTTTGGTATGCCCCCTTTTTCCTGTAGGGCCCTTCACAGTCACACCAAGGAATCGGATTTTCGGACTTTTCAGTTTGATCCGAATCAAAATTACAGGTGTGAAACCTCCTTAGGGCGTTTTCACACCTGAAAGTCTGCAAACAGGTCCGAACCAAAGTTCATGTTTTGATACATTTTATACATTCGGTAAGTTTTGGTTTGGTTTCACATTGTAATTATGCGAGCCGCGAGCGCACTATAGAACTTTAGGCTACATGACATACTTTCGTCCTGTCGTCATCACCTATGTGGGCTGCATCTTGACATTTATTGGTTTGTAAACGGACGTGCGTCTGACGTCAGCGTGCTGTCAATTTGGCGGGTAACTTTGACAAGAATGAATGTACAGACGCATATCGTTGCCAGTTGCCACTATACTGTTATTATTACGGCATTACTACATGCAGCACCAACTATAATCAAGTTTAAATGAATAAATTCGCCAAAGGAACGTCCTCGTTGTGCGAACATTTTATCGTCGCCGGCAGTAAAAGAGAAGACTGCAAACAATCCTGCGAGAACCACCGCCCGGAACTTCCTGTAAATGGTCTGATAGTCCCGGAAAGTCCGAACCATGTAGAAAATGCTTTCACACAAGAGAAGAACCAAACCTTTGTTCAGTTTGATCTGGACCGAGACTATCTCTTTTCATCAGACCAAATAATCATTTGATAGGCTAGCCTACTGACGCTTACATTTTTGCAAATCCTAAAACTTTATTTGCAGGTTTAATTTAATGAAAAAATCTCAATGTGGCCTGAAAGTCAAGGAAACTTGTTCAAACAAACAAATAAAGTAAGTAAAGCATCAATCAGATGAAACTATTGTAGAATTAAATCGACTGTGCTATCATGGAGGAGGTGGGAGCTTCAAAATCCCACATTTGTGAAAACGCTTGGAAACCACACATGGTGTGACTTGACGCAGATGGTGGGCAGGGTTTGCTTTTTTCAGAATGCAGTATTATGTGCGTCACAGACAGTGGCGTAACTTTGTTATTAAAAGTGGGTGGGGCAGGTGTGTGTGTGTGTGTGTGTATGTGTTGCTGACGGCGAGAAAAATACATAGATTCGATTATTTAAAGCGTGCATTCTAATGGTCTAGTGGCAGAATGCCGTATTAAGTGCGTCACAGACATACATTTTTGATGAGGCCCACAGCTGATATGCTTTAAAATTGTAGGGAATAGTTTTCAGATTATAAACACAACAAACTATTACAAACATGCAATGATTGAATTTGCTGGTATTATTGATTGTAAAGAGCACTAATACGAGATTGTGACTGATCATTGACAATTCTAGCTGTAATTGTTTTCTACATAATATGTTGATACCTATTATCTACATAATAAGTATTATACATAATACTTTTTTTCTTACTTGAAGGGGATAAACAGGGCCATGCTAACCAGCCAAATCACTGAACCCTTGTGGCATTAGACTTCACAAATAAGCCATGTATTTCTGTGTGCAAGTTTGTTGTATTTTTAATTAATATATTTTATTTCAATTGAGTCCTTTCATAACAATATTTCTATACTAGGCTTTAATATAACAATGCACAGCGTGAATATAGCCGTGATCTGTGTGATGAAAATCTGTGTGATAGCGCCCTCTGCTGACTGATATAAGGATTGTCCCTAAAACGACAACTAAAAGAAAATAATTAAATTACTAAATTCACAGTTTACACCATTCAATTTGCTATAACGACTGACTGCCTGCACTTTATCCCTCTTACTCTTACGATGAAACAATCCGAACGCTGGAAATATCCGCAGTTCATACTTACGATGCCTGTTGACCATCAGAATCACAAGACTACGTATTTCAAAAAGCTCAAGCTTCCTGTAAGTAATCATATAAATTGTACGATTAAAATAGTAAAATAGTTGTTTTAGAAAAAGATAAATACAACTATCGTTCATTTAATATGAAGTCACCTTATAGCATATAGCGATTTTTACTAGATTGTTTCAAAGCTCTTTACAGAGATAACTGAAACATAATATTGTAATAATGTTGTTAAATATAAAATTAAAATTACCCAGTTTTTAAGTGACGGTTTTCTAACAAACCTTGCTTAATGTATTGATAACCCAAAATGCTTAGCCTGAGTTTACAGTGTGTAAATTATACAATGAATGGCATAACTATATTAGCATGTAAGAAATGATTGCAACTGTATTTTACAAATTCATTCAAAATAATAATAACTACTATTTGCAGGTATCATTTGCATTTTTCCCCAGTGATTCTCGCTTTGTGATCAACCGTATTTTGATAGCATCACCAAACCCAATTTCGTTGAATTTCTCGTTGATCTGAAGGAAAAAAAGAACTATAATGGAATAACAAAACCACTTTTGACAAATATATTGCTATTTCATCATGTGATTTGGATATGTATTGATGACATTAAAACATTTGGCTTCAAAGCATTTCAGAGCACACAGAAGAAATCACTTTTACCTTAGCTAACATGTTCGATCTTATTTCAGGGTCATTGAGGTCCTGTTGTCCATCAGGATTCAATTTCATTCGCAGCACAACCCTTTTGCCTTGACCTAAGGAAACAGGTAAACAAACATGCATACGAACATCAAAGAAAACGAAATATGTTTAGATCTAATTTTACCATTAGGCTTCTTTTGCTAAAATACAGAGAGATACTCACTTTGGCTACAGAAAAATGAAAATGTCAGTGCGCAACTCCTTTTGGCCGGTTTCCAGGTATCAGTGTCTATTGTGAGACAGTTCTTCTGAGTATTTTCACTTTCCGTAATGTTTTGTGGGTCAGACTCAGAATTCAGATTAAACCCCCCTATCCATGCTTTTCTATAATCAAAACTAGGAAGAAGAGAAGACATTTTGTCTAGATCCTCCTCATTGCACACAAAAAGCAGATCTGTGTATTTCAGTCTGCAGTAGCTCTGAGCTTCTGTCCAAGTCATTTGATTAGATACATAATAGAACTGCTTAGTAAGAAGAGTGTAACCCCCAAAAAGACCTGTAAGAGAGAATATGCATCAAAACAAGAAATGACAGACTAAACCCATTTAAAACACTTTAAATCCATTGCACAGAATCAGCGACATCTCTATGGTCCACGTATAAAATTGCAAAAACAAAAGATTTGTTACCTGAGAGAAAAAACAGCAGTGCAGTTATCAGATTCATGTCTGCAGTGTGTCTAAGCTCACGTCGTCTTGTGTTTAGAGTTAGATGGCATCTGAACCAAGCATGCACGTGTGATGATTATATCTATGTTGCAGCGATTGGTTGACACATGTCAGCATCATGTAGCTTTGAATAGGACACAGTGTCCTTCACAGGCATCTTGCAAACAAAAATGCCCCATTTGTTTCTTCCATCCCCATCATGCATTTGGGACTACTGACATATGTTCAGATGTAGCCAATATTTTGCCTACATTTGGACTATTATAATTTTATGAATATGACAGAAATGCTATGCACTTAAATGTGGATGATTCAAGTTGTTCAATGTTTTTGTAGTTTGAAGTAAACAAATGTTGTACAGTAAATCTGATCTTTTAGACACTACAATGAGTCTAATCTTAACTGTAACTGTTGATATCAAAATCCAACAAAAACAGACAATTTCTACTGAGTTACATTTAGTTCAAGTTACTTTGTTATATGGTGGTCAATAAAATAAGAATGTGTATGTAATATATGATAGAAAAAACAGACATCACAGCAAAGTCAGTTTAAAACATTTATTCATAGCAAACAATAAAGATACAGTAAGACCTATTATTGGGACAAATATATAGACTGTAAAATATGATCAGGACCCTATTAGATATTTCCATGTATTGGTAAACATATATTGTTTTAAAATATTGATCTAAATTTTACCATGTCGCTACTGAGTCACAAGATTAAATTATTTGATGTTAAAGCAAAGAAAAGGCGAATAGGATTTATCCTGATCGAATATAATTATAATTAATCTCTACAATAGTCTGAGATGAGCAGGCATGCATATATTTTTTCTTTGTAAATTCTCCATTTACTGTATTGTGATTCAGTTTGTACTGTATGTATCAACACTGATATTAAAATATAGTTTGTTTTTAATTGTTCTTGGTACTACAGACTACAGTCTGCTATTTTGCTTTATTGAAAAGTGATACACTATGTGGCATTAAGAGAATGCAAATATGGCATTTGTTAGATAGCTGATCTGTTCTTGTTTGCATCTTTTTCTGAATTTCACTGAATGTATTATCTATCTATCTATCTATCTATCTATCTATCTATCTATCTATCTATCTATCTATCTATCTATCTATCTATCTATCTATCTATCTATCTATCTATCTATCTATCTGTCTGTCTGTCTGTCTGTCTGTCTGTCTGTCTGTCTGTCTGTCAAGTTGTATAAGACCGACTTCTACTAAGTTTGCAGTTTAGGTTCTGTGATTTTACATCTCAATTTGTGTATATATATACACACACACATTTCCGGCTTTCCGTGTTATATGGTAGGGGGTGCTTTAACGCGTCTTCTGAAGGATTACAGAATTCTCTGATCAAAGGACATGTGAAGAAGCAGAAACAAGCCATATCAAAGATGCATATGTAAAATAACGCGATCAACATTAAACAACATGTAAATCAAAACTATCTAATGTTGTTGAAAGTGAATGAAATGTCAACCTAGAACGAGCTATAAGACTTAAGCTTTAGGGGTGTTGATAGACGCGATTTACTCCATCTACGTTTTGATCATCGTTCTGAATTACTTAGTCTTTGACAAAAATGTGATTTTCTCAGCTTTTTGCTCAAAATATTGCTTTTTTATTAAACTTACACATTTAAGTGTTAAGGAATACATGAAGCTAGAATAAAACAGGTTCTGTGTTCTCTCTTTTGATATATTGCGTATTCCGTTATTCCGTATAGCCGGTAGCTGGAAACTTTTTTCAAAAACGCTGGCAGGGAAAGAGTTAAAGTAGCATTGAAAAGAACCATGTCGTGTTTCCGCGAGATTCATACCAAACTGTTGATAGTCTTGTATGACATGGAACAGGAACACCACACAAGGGGAGCTGTATGTTTGTGGTCTGTCTGAGCTCAAGACTTATCCAGTTGAATTGAAATCTCTTGATTTGCTAATTATGTTGCTAATGTAATATATTCTAGAAGATTTTTGAGTGAGTTTATTGACTACAGGGAGTGGCAGGATCCTCACAGGTGGTTTTGAATAGGTCACGAAGACCTTCACAGATGCAAACAAAACAACAGTAGCTGCTTTTTTACAAGTCAAAAATGGGAGTGAATCAGCACACACAAAAAAGAAATAGCAATTCTGCCTTCACATAATAGGTAGTAAATAGATCAGTGCTCATTTCAGTTTTCTTTTCCTCCTTTTCTCCAGTTTATTTTGCTGTCACTTTCCAACCCCATGCTTTTCACTGATTGCAAGACCAGCAAGAAAGAATCAAACGAAACTTGACAGATCATGCATGTCTTCCTTTACATATTTGAACACATTTCTCAACACACCAATACATCAGGTGTTAAAACACTAGCAAAGCACTTGATCAGTTAGGAATGGAGTTGGGAATCGTCATGTTTTAACTTTTTAACTAAATTATGTTCATGACGTGAACAGCCTAAAGCCCTCGTAAAATGGGCCTAGTGACACCACTGAATAAACACAAACTTTAATGTTAATCGATTTGACAGCACTAGTTATAAAATAAAGTATTTGTGATATTATGACCTGAATGGTAACAGCAAATTACAAGTTGCCATCTGCTTCAGGATTGGTTAAATCATTTTTCACAAGAAATTCAAATATGAGCAGATAAAAGGATGCTGTAGATCACAGCTGTATTGAGCCCATTTCTAAGAATCAGTTGTTGACATGCCGACACAGTCACCAGATCCTGAACTCTGGGATAGTTGTCCTGCTGTCCAATGTCTAAAGAAGAGGCTCCATTTATCAGACCATTCCCAAGAGTCCAGGAACAGACCAATCCATACGTACCATCCAGCTAAAATAATCTTAGTTAAATGTTTGTTTTACTCAGAGTTGTGGATGGTAGGCAGATTGAAACTCTTCTTTCCCAGATAAATTCCAAAGTTAAAAATAAAGGGTAACTTGTAGCGTGCAAAATTACATCATGTTAAAACAAAAACAAGTTTTTGGTCCTATGTGTGGAGTGTAAGATATATTTTATTTACTAGTATAAACAGTTGTATGAAAATTGACTCTTCATTCTTGTTCCAGAATACTTATAAAGAGTCATTTCCATGAAAGGGTAATTCATTTTTTTAAAGACAAACAGCTTTGCATAATAGCTAGCCTAATGCCAACGGAAAAAGGCTAATACCATGCTGAATTCATAGACTTTAAATTTCCAACATTTAGTTTTACAATGCGAATTTTCTATCTCTTTGCATATGCAAAAAAAAAAAAAAAAAAAAAATTTAGTTATTGTATTAAATTACTCATCAATTCAAAAAGAAAGGCAGTGCATTCTACATTTTAAATTAAGCATCATCTGAAAATAATATGTACAGAATATTTCCTGGCCTATTTCCCTCCAATTTTTTTAAGGATGATATCATCATATCAATCAATCATTTCATTTTATTTTACTCACTGGTATGGAGTCTGTGTTTGGCACCACTGAGAGTGCTTTAAACAGGTTTAAGTCTTACCCATCAGACCGTAGTCAGTTTGTTGCCATGGGTGGACACAAGTCCAAAATTGGCTCAAAAACTGTGGTGTTCCCCAGGGATCGACTCTTAAGTCCATTCATTTTTAACATAAATCTTTTTCCTCTTGGCCAGCTCCTTAGACCTCTTGGACTTAAGTACAGTACTACATGACACCACCCAGATTTTCATTCACTCACAACCGTGTGATCATGTTTTTTGAACCGCTGTTGTTTTTCTGGAACACTGCATTTCTGAGATAAAAATTTGGATGAATAATTTTTCTTTGCCTTAATAGTGATAAAACAGAGGTTATGATCATTGGTTCCACCCACCAGTTACGTAAAGCTGGATCTTTCACGCTTAAAGTTGATGTCTCTGTCTTAGAGTTCAAAATTAAATTAAATGATTTTTGACACTTAACATTTGACCCTCATGTCCAGAACACTGTTAAAACTATTTTTTTTCATCTCAGAAATATTGCAAGATTGTGCCCCATGTTATCATTTACTGTGGCAGATAAATTGATCAATACATTTGTTTTCTCCTGTATTGATTATTGCACTTTTTTTTTTTTGCTGGGGTCTCGAAATCTACCCTAAATAAATTGCAATATGTCCAAAATTCAGGTGTGTCACTCTTTCAGCGCAAGTCGACTTGCGTACGGCCGTCTGCAGGGAAGCTAGTTATTTTAGTTAATAAAATTTTAAATATGGATATTTTTCTTACAGGAACTCATCACTGCGCTTCAGAAGGCCTTTATTAACCACTTATATGTGATCTTGTAGTGTATTGTTGTATTTTATATGTTATATATTGTATTTTGTATATGTTTGCAGTTTAGTTTGTTTAGTTTATTTTTCTTATGTTTTCATTTCTCTTGTTATTTGCATTTACTTTTAATCTTTAGATTGTATCCTTTTCTTTTGCTTTGAGAAGTAACATTTAAATGTGCTATATAAAAAAAAGTTTATTATTATATTTTATATATCAAATAGAATTCAGACTATGGTAACGAACTTTCTGGTCGTACCTCTCTTTGTTGCTCCAATTCATCTTTGTGGCAGTGACATGAGCTAACTGATAAGCTGCCTGTAGTTCCTGCTTCATTTTGGCCACATACTTCAAATATGACGGGCGAGGTGTTGTCAGGGGAAACACCAAAACATACATCCACAGGTAATCTGGCCTCCCTGCCGAACATAAGAAAATAGGGTGAGAAACCAGTGGCCTCGTTGACAGTACAATTGTATGAATGGACAAGATGCGCTATGTGCTGACTCCATTGGGACTTCTGACTAGGCTCAAGGGTACCCAGCATGTCCAACAAGGTCCGGTTGAACCTCTCTGGCTGAGGATCACCTTGCGGATAATAAAGTGTGGTTCTTGACTTCTTTACACTCAGCAGTCAACATGTCAGACACTAACCGGCTCTCAAAATCCCTGCCCTGGTCTGAGTGTATTCGAGTTGGAAGGCCATAATGGATGAAATACTTTTCCCATAGTCTTTGCCACAGTGGAAGCTTTTTGGTCCTTAGTGGGGAAGGCTTAAGCATAACGGGTGCAATGGTCCGTGATCACCAAAACATTACACACATTGCGAGAATCTGCTTCGATGGTAAGAAAATCTATGCATACGAGATCCATAGGCCCTGATCTCTGCATGTGGGACAATGGAGCGGCTCTCTGAGGCAGCGTTTTCCTCTTTATGCAGCGTTCACATGTTTTACAGTAGGCCTCTACATCACGCTTCATGCGTGGCCTGTAAAATCGGTCACGGACCAAACTGTAAGACTTATCAAAGCCTAAATGTCCTATCTCGTCGTGCAAAGATTTCAATGCCATGCTGTGGTACTGCTTGGGAAGCACAAGCTGTCTCTTCACTCTCTGGTCACTCAGCCTAATGGTACTGTACAACAAGCCATTATCTACTGACAACCTCTCCCATTCTCGTTTCAGCAACTTCGTCTCAGGGTGGTCGTGATGGACACTATTTGCAGGTTTCTTATGACAGACAGCTTCCCACACCTCTCCCAGGCCGCATCCTTTCTTTGGGCGCCTTGAAGCTCACTGGGACTAAGCTCAGGTAAGTGTTCAGCAACTAATACAGTAGCTTGACAATAAGCCTTAGGAACAGCAGACATATGGGCCCCTATCTGTTGTACAACACATGGATAAGAGACACAACCTGCTCTTTTCTCCACAGACATTTCCTGACACAGAGATCGGACACCTGCCACTGGAATTTCCTGCCACTCATCATCGACACTTAGGTGAGTATGTGGACGTCTGGACAAGGCATCAGCGTCAACGTTCTTTCGGTCTGGCCTGTATTTCAGACTGAAATAGTAGGTGGTGAGGGCTGACAACCAACGGTGACCAGTCGCATCAAGTTTAGCTGTCTTCAGTATATAGGTTAGAGGGTTGTTATCAGTTCTAAACTCAAACTGGACACCGTAAAGATAGTCATGCAGTCTATCCACAATTCCCCACTTCAGAGCTAAAAATTCCAGTTTGTGCGCAGGATAATTTAGCTCTAAAGGGGAAAGGCTTCGACTGATGAAAGCAACCGGGCGGAGCCCTTTGTCATGCTCCTGATACAAAACCCCTCCAAGTCCATCCAGACTTGCGTCCACATTCAAGACGTAATGCTTTTGTACATCAGCAAAGGCTAGCACTGGAGCCTGAGTCAGACAATTTTTGAGTGTTTGGAAGGCATCATCACACTGAGAAGTCCATCGGGAGCCAAAAGGTTCAGAGATGTTGTAGCACGGCTTAGCATTACAAACAGGTGAGTTGATGGGTTTCTTTTTAGAGGATGGGTACCCCTGCAGCAGTTCATTTAGGGGTCGGCACAACTTTGAGAAATCCTTCACGAAACGACGGTAATATCCACAGAATCCCAAAAACGCTCGAAGCTCTTTCACTGTTTGTGGTTTGGGCCAGGATACAACAGCCTCGATCTTTGAAGGGTCAGTAGATATTCTATCCTGAGAAACGATGTGCCCCACATAGTTCACAGATGTCCTGCCGAATTGACACTTATCAAGGGAGATCTTCAGCCTTTCATCCCTCAACCTATCCAGAACCTTCAACAGCCGCTGTTTGTGCCCTTCAAGAGTCCGCCCAAAAACAATTAGGTCATCTAAGTACACAAGCAACTCCAAGAAGTTCATGTCTCCTACAGTTCTCTCCATGACCCTCTGGAAAGTAGCAGGTGCTCCACAGATAGCCTGGGGCATACGCTCAAATTCATAAAAACAAAGCGCAGATGAATGCGGTCTTTTCCTTGTCGGTGTCACTCATTGGTATTTGATAATATCCACTTCTCAGATCTAAAAGAGTAAAGCATTTACTCCCAGAAAGGCTGTGCAGAGCATCTTCAATTCGGGGTATGGTATATTGATCTGGTATGGTTCGTTGGTTTAGCGTCTGATAGTCCACACACATTCTGACCTTCCCTGACTTTTTACGCACCACTACAATGGGTGAAGCGTAGGGGCTTCGGGACTCTGAAATGATGCCAGTACTCTTAAGCTCTTGTAGATGCTGCCTCACATCCTCCCAATCAGCTGGGGCGGGACGTCGAGATCTTTCTCTGAAAGGGCGCGAATCATTCAGTCTTATCTCATGCATGGTACTTTTTGCACAGCCCACGTCCCATTCATGAAGGGAAAACACTTCTTTTCTCTGCATCATCTCCTCACACAAACTCTGTTTTGCGCCTTCCGGCATCGGAGAATCTCCAAAATCAAAGCATGTAGGTGACAAGTTACTTTGTTCTGACTGTCGGTTGGAGGTAAGTTGCGGCACCATGGTCACAGGAAATACATGAGCAAGAGGAGTTCCTTGCTTTATCCATACTTCTCTTGTAGACGTGTTCCTGACAGTCACCGTGACCCGTCGGCTGGACACAATGGATGCAGAATGAACTTCAGGTCTTACTTGCAAGTCAGCAGTAAAGGTATTATCAACTTCCGTTTTATCTACTATCATCAAAGATTCTGTCATCCGACTGGGTAATTTAGGTAGACCTGGGATTTGCATAACCTGACCTGGCTTCAAGAAAACAGGGGAATGCTTCTTAAACCACACTGTTCCATGTTTGTTTCGGATCACCATGACACACGTCTGTCTGCAGAATCGACTCAAATGCCTCTCGTATTACAGGATACATAGTCAACACGTTCAAGAACTTGTCGCGAACAGGCTGGAGTGAAGACTCAAGTAGCCTCCTCACTAAGCTAGTGTTGTTCCCAACCAAAATGGCTATCCCCTCTCTTTTCAAAGGGTCTGGACACACGATTGCGAGAGTGTCAACCACCTGATGCACCCCAGCCACATTTTCAGTAAATTCAAGTCTGAGGGGCAAGTATCCATCATACGGATAATTATGCGAGCTAAGACCCCAGATCTCAAGATTTTCCACAGGCTGAAGAGGCAAGTGCTTCAGATATGCATCATAGAAACTACGATATAATAGAGTGACCTGAGAGCCACTATCAAGAAGATCTTTTGCGTAAATCCCTTCAATCTGCACAGGCACATCAGAGACAGGCCCTACTAAACCTACAGGCAATTGTGGCTGGCCAACATCAAGCAGATATGAAACATGAATGGAACGTAGGTTATCTGGAGCTCCGCGCCGTTCCGTCACTGAGCTCCGCTGAAGTTTCCCTGTAAGCGGTGAATTTTCATCAGTTTCTGATTTACCTTCCTGAGATCCTCAGGTGCTTTGCATTCCCACTTCTTATGACCATCTTCACCACAGTTGTAACAGAAGATACCGGGAAAAGTTAACTTGGAAGTTTTGGGCTTGTAGGCACTGTCTCGGTTCATAGCTTCCTTTGTCTGACTGGGCATTTTCTGTGGGGCACAGTCAGAGGCAGGGGTCACAGTGGCCACGCTCAACAGTTGACTCACCTGAGTAGACAATTCTTTGACCTCCTTCTTCAGGCTATGTAATTCAGGCGGCACAGGCACATGGGGAGAGGCAACAGAAGCTTTAACATTCTCTCGTGCAGCTACCCAATGTTCTTCCTCTCGAACTTCCTTCATCAACTGTGAGAAAGAAGGGGGATCTTGCAGAGTGTGAGTCATTCTGATTCGCAAAGCAACCATATCATTTGTCAGAGCCCCCTTGATCAGCTGCTCCATTCTTGCTCTATTTATACCGGCTGCCTCAATTCCACCCTTCAATAAAGCTCTGTGGAGAAGTTTATCTAGGCGGTACAAGAAAGCTGAAAGTTTCTCTTCACTTTCCTGGTAGGTATGGCGAAATCTATCCATAAGGTCAGGCCCACTCTCAGTAGTTCCATATACAGTCTCAAGGGCAGCTAAGTACTCATTTGCAGTCCCTGATGTGCTACTCACTTTAAGGAACCTGACGATATCAGCAGCGGGACCTCGCAAACTCTCAACGATGCGTTGCTTCTTTGCAGATTCGGTGCATTGCCATTCACTTATCATTTGAGCAGCCTGCTCCATCCAGACTTCATACTCTTCCTCACCTGGAGGGACAGGTTTCAACCCTGAGAACAACCTCAGTTTTCTGTAACTAGGCCCAACACTAGACACCTGATTACACCGATCTACTATTTTGCCTATGGCATCAACTAGGTCCACACTGATGTCAGATTTAGAAGGTTGATTTTCCAAAATCATGGCCTTCACTTCATCTATAGACTTGCCCTCCTGCTCCATCAAGGCTTGCAGCTTGAGCTGGAACGTATCACCATCGGAGGCAGGAACATGGGCTACTAGATCACCCACTAAGTTGACACTCCAAGGTCCAGCTTCATTTTCTATACCTATCTCAGGAGGTATAACATCAGAATCTAGATCAGTTACATCACCACGGCGACCATGTATTCTAGTGCGACCAAAAACTTTTACTGTGTTTAACAACTTTCCAAAAGTGTCGTTACTGGCGTCCAAAGGAACATTGCCCAAAACAATAGCACGTGAGACTTCAACACTCTCTTCTCTGCTCCACTCGACAGTCTGTGACAGATCCATAATTTTGAAGTAAATGCAAGTAGCTAGTATTATGGAAAAAATACAAACAAACTGTTTTCAGGTCAGCTCTTGGCACTACACTAAATTATAAAAGAAAAGATAAAGAAAAACACACTGATAAACAGGGGAAAAAGAAGAAACATAAATCCCAGCAGGGCCTCCAAAAATGTAACCCTTTTCTTAACCCTAGTGGTTAATTTAAATGTTATCCAAACAAGAAAATATGGATTCCCGGCAGTTGAATGGTGAATTGGCCGGCATTTTTTCCTTTAAATGAAAAATTAAGTAAATTATCTTTTTTTTCCCTATAGCCTACCAATTACACAATAAGTGTACTAAAATACTAGGTTAAACAATTCTTTTTTATAGTTTCCCAGAAGTCAGTACCTTGTTGAATTAATTAATTTGCCAAACTCCAAAGAAACACTAGAATACAAATGTTGAAAAAAAAAAATAATATTTATTTTACATTAATAACCCCCTTTTAAAAGAAAAAAAAACAATAAACCACTTATTCTCTTGTAAATAAAATGTCCAACTCAACTCTCCAGTATCAGAATTGTTTGTTTTCTCCCTTATGTTTTTTTCACTTGAATTTATACCTTGTTAACTTTTCTCCTGAAACATGTACAGCAATAAGGAAAACAATATTTCCTTCAAAACAAATTAAACAAGATTCTCAACAAAGTTTTCCCCTTTCAGTATGCAAATCAGTTGCGAGTCAGTGACGCAGTCAAATATACAGTCGTTCGTTATCGTTGGGGCCCAGTTTGTTGGTGCACATTTACAGCTGACGAATTCAATGTAGGCCTACTCACATTCAACAGTCCCGCAAATGAGTTCACTTACGTCCATCCAACGAAAGCACCAATGATGAAGTCACTTACAACAAGAACACAGTTTCACACGAGCAGTCCTGGACATGCAATGAATGCAGCTGATCCATGTCCCAGGACGACGAACCAAACGATCTTTCCAGTCCCGGATAATTTCCGAAGTCCACCACGAACGTCCAATAACTCCGACACAGTTATTGACCAAGGATTTGAATGTCACTAGCTGTTAAGCCCTCATTACAGACGTCTTAACTCAGCGCGTTGACTCAAAGATCACGGAGAAAATAACATAAATTAAAAAAAACACTTATACTTATTAAAAAAATAAACAAAGCGTTGTTTCTCTACACTTTGGGCCTTATATCACATACAGGGTGGGAAATTAACTTTTTTGCCCACCAGCCACAGTGGCTGGTGGATGCCCAATTTTACCAGTCACTTGTATTTTTTACCAGCCACTTTTTCTGGAATTCAAATTTATGAATGAGAACTGTGACTTTGATAACATTGACGTCCATTACAAATATGTAATTAGTTTTATCCATTTAACAATATGAGTTATGCTGCACTCAGGAGACAATTTATGTTTTCCTCCGTGGATGCTCACGGGCGCACGCCCTTAAAAAAAAAAAAAAAAAGCACTATTCAGCACAAACAGGGCTACCATAATATGTGAGCAACATGTATGTACATGTTTGTATTTATGAGAGAATTTTATGCATGGTTATTTTACAGTTTATTTTTTAATATTAGTTAAGTCTGTATGACCATAAATGATGGAGTATTTAAATGTATTTTGCTGCTATTTGAAAAAAATCCAGCAAAACGCGCCAGCGCGTTTGTCGACCCCAGAGGTTTAACTCGATAATAAAGCCGATAATTAGGCTATCTTTCAACTCAGGACAGCACCACTTCTCACAAATACAGATAGGATTGGAGATGAAAAGTTTAACTGACACGTAATCGAGCTCCACAGCACCCACGGTATCGGCTCCTATCCTCGCTAGGGGTGTCACGATTCTCCAAATCCTCGATTCGATTACATTTTCGATTCTAAGGTCACGGTTCGATTCGATCCTCGATTTTTACTTTTTTTTTTTTAAGCACAGGTTGCTGTTGCTCCTAAAAAGCTGACATCAGTTAATCGCAATCTCACACATCTCTGTTATTATCAGTGAAGCTGACTGCACAATGAATCTTTCATAATATATAGCCTACACTTTTTTTGTTATAATTAGAGGATTTGCCAGCTTACAGAATTCAGCACTGAACAAAAAGTCCGTTTTGAGCGGTGAGGAGAGTCTATCTTAAATGCTTCTGATTGGTCATTGCGTTCAAGAAATCAACACGTATGTCTGTGATTGTCTAAATCGCTCAACGCTGCAAACATGTTATAAATAGAAACTCTGGCCTGTAAATCGTTTCTATTTTGTTTTAGTTGTTCTTGTTGCTTTTCTGCAACAGATGAATACAAATTTATTAGTTTTTATGTTTTATTCATAGATATATCTAGTTTGCGGGAGTCTGCGAATCGTTTTATTCTCCCGCACACACAGAGTGAGTGCATTACCGCCCGCGCTCGCACTCGGCCATCAAATCTAGTCCCGCGCCGCACTCTATTGCGTTGGGAGTGCACGTCTATAGATCAAGAGCCCAGCCCGAGGATAGTGACGGGAAATATCGGCCCGGGTCGGGCCAAGTTCGGGCTCGGGTATAGAATCTAAGTCAGAGGAATCACAGCCTTTCAACACGTGTGTATTTTTCCCCGCGCCGTGATGAGTCGTTCATGAACGATCTGTTCATTGCCTCAGTCACGCGACAAATGAACAAAAGACTCGGAAGGTCAAGTAATTGTTAATGTTCCCTGTAAATTATTTTTGACTGCATTATAATGATTTCTTAATTCAGAATATGATCAAGAGTGCGTAGGTGGATGTGTTCGGGGAATTTGCCTGTTAAAGGTATAACATTTAAAGCCCCTGAAATGACTAGAAAAAAGATTAGTTAATTTTGATGAACTAGATTGAACAATAGAGTCAGTAAAACGATCCGAACTTTCCATCAGGGGCGCGACATGGGGGCGTGGCAGCATCGACGATTCCATTTTTTATTTCGATTTTTGAGATTGTGAATTAATTTCGATCGATTTCGATTTAAAATCGAAATCGTGACACCCTTAATCCTCGCGACTGGTAAAACTATCGCTAAACTAAAAAAACGATAGCTATCTAGCCATCACAAAACACAACTTCAAGTTAGTAATTTACTTGCACATCCAAACGTAGTCCCAAAAAGGTCTGCCCTTTTTGCCGATCGCATGGACGTTTCTGAATAGAATTGGTCATATTCATTATTGACTCTATTTTAAGATTAGTTGTTCCTCTAACGAACAAATGGTTTGCATTTTCGGACGACACATAGGTTCGACAGTAAGTACAGTACATGGACTGTTCGACGGGAAGGTAGGCTAACCATTCCCTCGTTTTCCCTTCGTCATCAATGCGCCACTTGTTCGAAAAGTACCTTCACTTTTTATTTACTTCGCCCTCAACAGTTTGTACATTCATATACTGCTGACTCCGCGGCGGGCCTCTTAACACCGGGTATATGTCGCCACATTTTTTAAATTTTCCTTTTATCTGTACCTCAGCTCACCTATGTGTCACGGTCCGTTCAGTGCCGTGTCCGTGCGCTGTGACTCCGTGACGCACAGCGCTGAAAACCAATCAAATTAGTTACTCGACAAAAGTGCATTATTTTTACTTAGCAACAGCATTCTTTGACAAAAGATGTCCAATCCGTTACAAGGAATGTTTTAAGTAGTAACCAATAATAATATGTTTTACAATTCACCCGCCACTGTGGCTGGTATACAAGGCAAAGTCACCCGCCACTTTGAAAAAGTACCAGCCATTGGCTGGTGGCGGGTGCTAATTTCCCTCCCTGATCACATATTATATATTAAGTCGCCAAAATAACAAACTTCTAACTCAAGCAGTCAAATTTTGTCTACCGTCTTCTCATGCCATGTGCGATGCTCCTTCCCCTTCATGTAACTCACGTTATGACGCAAACTAATCATGCTCAACAGTCACTGGCCAGCAATAGTACATTTACATACAACACTATCCAATTGGATATGAAACAAAAACATGTAGTTGCATCACATTGAAATAAACAAATAAAATGAAAAGCACAAATTTCAATATTTTAAAATACTTCAAAATAAAAGGCATATTTATTTTAGGGGTCGCTACACTCCATTAGACCAAGCACAGCGTTTCTGTGTCCCTCTCTTTAGTCCAATCCACACTGATTCACTGTATCCAGCATCCACTATATTCACCAGCTTGTTCACATCATCCATGGTGTCTACAGTAGCCAGGTCAGTGTACTTCTCTCTGAACTCTGAGCCTCTGGCCACGACATTCTCACATTTATATAGTGGTACTGACGAAAAAGAGCAGAACTGCTTCAGAAGAGCCCTTTAAAATCAACATGTTAAAACATCTATATGTGTACACATCATCATAAATACAATTACAAATGATCACACCAACCTGACAGCATTAGCAGCACAAACAGACTCCTGTCCATGACTGAACACACAGATCCTCTCTGCTGTATATGTGTGCTGCTGTTCCAGGGAAATAAGAGGAACTGAAAGATGATTAAACAAGTCATTGATAAGGTTGGTGGTGAATGCATACAGAACACTGTACATGGGCTGTACACATGCTTTGAGAGGCAGATTACAAGTTTTCTTAATTAAACAGACAGTGTGGACTTTGCAAACTTGGAGCTGGTAACTGGAAGGTTGCTGCCTTTATCTCCATAGACTGCACGCCTAACAAGAAACACAATTAAGCATACTTTTAAACTTTATTAGTACATAAAGCCATGTATATCATTTTGTAAAGCTAGGTGCACACCATACGATTTTGGTCACGATTTGGCCGTCTGATACAAATTTTGCTAATCTTAAAAGATTTCTCAGATCCTAGGCCAAAATCTGAAGCCTTTGTACGTTAGTTTGACATGTTCACCAACAGCCGAATAATGACCGTTGCGATCAAATATGACCTCTGATGAAATTCTGGCAGTGTCAGATTGACTCACTGTCCTGCAGTGTTGACTTCTCCCACAATGACTGTCAAATTGTCTTTGTTTTTCATGACAAGCCATGACCAAAATTAACATTAGAGATTTCTTTTTAGCCACCATTCAATCCCGCATGTAATGCAGCTCAGAGTCACCAAATGTGTCATTGATTGATGTAAAACTCTGGAAGAGTCATTGTCCACCCGGCTTAACACAACTTAAAATGCACTTGAAATTACCGTCGTTTGGCAAATAAATAAATGAGAGACATATGTATTACCAACATTTTATCCTGTAAACTTTATGGTACACCTCAAACAAGGGAATTTATATAAAAAATTATAGTGTTAATATTAATTAGCGAGTCAGCGAATGGCTTGGGTATTTAGAGAATTTGCAGTTTATGGACTACATGGAGTGCATATGTAACAAGAGTCTGACATGGAACAGGTGTGGGTAGTTAGTTACTATGGTGACAAAGAAGGGTAACTAAGAAAAAAATAAAAACCAGCAAGACAATAGAGAATTACAATAAGAGCCCTTGAACACAAAACATAGAGGAAATCGTGACAGTGACACTGAAGACTAGTGATGGGAAACCGAAGCTTTCTGAAGTGTTTGAGGCTTTCATCATATTGTGCCGAAAAATGGTTCATTACACTTTTTATCACAATGCGCATTAGCCACATCTGGTGGTCAGACTTGTTTTCACCATCATATAATCACCACAGAGCAGAAAAAGCACGTTGACCAACAAAGCTTTGGAAGTCTGTGACACAAGTGTGGAATCTGTGATAAATACAGTTCTATCTAATCTCTTCTAAATTAATTTGTGCCAATGAGACCACAAATCATGTCATGTGTAGCCTGGTCAACGGATTCACGTATTGATCAATATAAAAAATACAAGAGTAGAAATCTTTTGGGTGTTCTGTTCTGTTTTTTTTTTTTTATAGGGCATAGTGTTAAATCATTTAAATAAGTAATGCCTCCTAGATAATCATTTTCCTTTTTATTCATCGCAAAGCGCAAATTTTTTTTTAAACCAGCTGTTCAGACCTTGCAATACTGCATGACGTTCAAAGCTTCAAACGTCATCAATCATGTAAGGGATAATCCACGGCTAGCCATGCATAAAGGATTTCAATGCACGACGTAGAGGCGAAGAACCACCCGACCCGAAGCGGAGGATTATCCCGCTAGCCGTGGATTATCCCGCTTATACCACGGTTATTTGCCAAGTTAAAAATAAGTTAAAGCTGTAACTGATGTTTACAGTGTAATTTTTTAACAGACGTGTAAAAATGACGGTTATTTTCTTAAGTTACGGCTCGTTAGTTCTAGCACTCCGTCCGCTTTAAATAAAGTAGAGCCATTGGATTGCTTTTATTTGAATGAAAAGAGAGGGACAAAGAACTGAAAGAGTCCCAATTGCCAAGGTAGTTGAGCCCCATCGGCTCCCTGGTGAACCACAATTCGGTGCTCTCGAGTTTGTACAGAGGGATGCATCTCGGATGCAAATAGAACGCTCTAGCATTTTCTGGACACTTTGACAGATATTTTTAAAGCTGTCCACGGGACCAAGTGGGTCGCCGGGGCTCGCAAACATAAATCCTCGTAAATTTTCCCTATCCGATGCGGTGGGATCCTTGTGGTTTTTTGTCTCTGGGTTATGCGCCAGGGTCAGGTACTCTTTCCCATTCTCGTATTGCCGGAGAACGAAAGACTCTTTTGATAGGTTACTGTAGCGTGCAACACATGTTTAGTGTGTCTTACTATCGTAACATTCAATATGGGCCAATTGATCAGAAGAAAGATACGACTACTGGAGAGAGGAAGACTGCACAACAGGTGAGTGAACAATCAATACAAAGTCTTGTTTCTGATTCAGTTTGGTTTTGTATTAAGAGGAAATATACTTTTACATAAAATGTGTGAATTACAAAGACAACAAATAAAATACGATAAATGACAATATTCACACTCTTGTTTTTTTTCCAGATACGTGGACTCAGTTTTGGACAGTACTCTATTGAATCAGATTGTCACATACTTATGAATAATAAAATAAATAAAATAAACCTTTGTGTCAGCTTCCTTGTAACACAATAAAAGTAAAGAACAATGGATAATGCTTCCACACAAAGTATTGCAATCAATAGTTCAAATACCTCAAAATCAAATCAAATGAACAATCAGTTTGATTCAGTTCACAGAATGAAATTCAGAATTTTCACTTTCAGTTGCAAATAAATCACTTTCTCTTTAAATAGTCTGTCCAATGTAAATCAGAGACTCAAGATTTGTCAACTCAATTCAGTTAACCCGAGTTCATAACTCGAGTCGATGAGTTCAGAGAACTGTTGATTCTTTTAGAATGATTCAGGATCGCAATCAATGTCTTTTGTTGAAAAATCAAAAAGAAAACAAGATGATGGTTGTCCAAAAGTAAAAGAAAGAATTCTCCTACCAGTTTGATGGCTCAAAAACACAGTTCAACAGAGAAAACGGTTCCGTGGGTGGCTCGCCATATCTGCACCTCGTGCGTCCAGCAAGAATCAGGGAACTCATCACAGAAGAACTTGAATCTCACAAAAAACCCAGCCTTGCAAAACACAAGGCAGAACAATAATTAATCCACAGTTCGACAATATCATCGTCAAATCACATGTATGCACTTCAATCAACACATTAAACATAACACTTTAACACTTAATAGCATACTTCATTAGCTCATTAGCATTCTCACACGTGCGTCAGCTTTAGGCCATGTGCTATCCACTTCGGCTCCCACGGCCTATATAAACACTCTGGATTGTTTCTCTATCAGATCCGCGGCACCTTTTTTACATAAACGTCAAGTCAATGTTTGAGTTTTAACTCACCAATGCGATGAATTTATATATTTTCTACAAGGAAGTTCATTTGTGGCACATTGATGTTCCGTATATCTGCATCGATCTGTTTCACAAGCCTCGCTTCCTGAACCACTGAGACCTCGCAGCCCTTTGCTTCACCCAAAGGTTCATTACTCGAAGCTTCATTCAGCATTGCTCACTAGTGATACCTAGCTACTGTGCAAAGAAATTGCAGACAAATTAATTAATTCTGAACCAATGACCTGAGCAGACTTATGATGTCCATATCTGTGTTGAGTGCAGGGCTTATGGTGGAGGGTGTGTAATGAAGTAAACTGCAATAGAATAGTCTGGGGTGGAAAAAAGTTAAGAATTGTTTCTGGGCGGTTTTGTGCATTGAACTGTTACTAGTTTTAGTGCAGTGTTTTGCTTATGGGACTGGGGATATAGAGGAGCAAACTGCAGTTTGGGGAGGGTGAAGGAAGGATTACAATAGATTTTTATTGAGAAACAGAATTTTTTCAAGTGTGTTGGGGTTTAGATGATTCCTCTTCTTGGACAAAACCTCTCCAGCCTCGGAAATGATCCTTTCACAAAGAACAGAGGATGCAGAGGAACATAAAAATGCCAGTGCCAGCTGGTGAGGATACTGATGCTTCTGTTGAGGCCAGACAGGGGAGGATCTCCTCTTTCTTGATGGCTCCATTACCAGGAAAAAGGAAGAGTCACAAAAAGCAAACAAATCCAAAATTGCAATCCAAAACAAAAAGCAGTCCAGATCCAAAAATCCAAAGCAATCCAAATAATCTTATCTCATTAATATAATGAGACTATAATAGATATTATAATTAATAATAACAATATACTATAGTCTAACCTGATAGACATAATGTAATAATATACAGCCCTAACACATATATGACTCAATAACGACAATGAGAGTTCTCTGACTCTACTACAACTGCTTCTGCTACTCCTGCAACAGCCACAAGGGCTCGCGAGTTCCGTTTCGAGAGGTCTCTCCTATTGTGTAATGCTTACGCTATGGGAAAACTCCTTTTCTCGAGAAATATTGAAGTCTTTATGTAAAACGCATTGCAGCTGCACAGCATACAGCAATGAGCGAGGCAGCTCGGTCATTGGCTGTGCTGCAGGCAACTTGCACGAACCAATGACGGGGCGACTCTGAACCCGCTTCCAATGAGCGTGCTTCGTGTCCACGCGCGTCAGAGCCCGCCAAGATGGGCGTGGCCAAGGGCTATATATTGGGCGCCCCGTCGTCTGAGTTCTTTAGATTTAATCTCCTTCAGCAAAGAACCTTCTCTTCGCTGATCCTCCGGATTTATTGGAGTCTTTCGCCGCCGCCGCCGTCGACAAGCCTACAGCAGGACTGCTTCGAGGACGCCGGCGCCTTCAGCCGCCTTCGATCGCCCATCTGCTAAGCCATCCGGCGCGCATCATCACCATATCCTTTTCAAAGCTTTCAGTGTTCGCCCCCGCGACACTTTTTCTAAAAGAGCAATTTTTCAAGGCGTCAAATGCCTTCCTGCGCTTCGTGTCGAGGCCCTCTTCAAGACGGGGATCGTCACATCATTTGCGCCCGCTGCCCGGGACCGGACCACGCAGAGGCTGCCCTTACTCGAGGCGGATGTCCCGAGTGTGACGCCCTGGGCCTCACCGAGCTGCGCGCTCGCTTCGCCGTTTTCACCGCGAAAGAGCCCACCTCTTCCGTGCTGCCATCTCCTCTGGTCGAGCCGCGAAAGAAAAAACGCCGCTCACAGAGGCTGCCGGAGCACGCGGTTTGCAGTGATGTCACGCCGGGCCAATCCCCGCGTGCTTCACCGCCACCCGAAGACTCCCCGCCGCCAGTCCAGTTCACACAGGTGGACCAGCACCCCTCCAGCGGAGCGATGGGGCTCGTCTCGTTTGGCGCGTCAGGGGATGACGAAGATAAGGATGACAGTTTTTCCTGTGATGCTGCATCCGACGACTGGCCGGGCTCGTCCTTCGACCCCGCGCCTTCGACATTAGCGGGCACGAGCGCGGGCTCCAGCATGGACTCAGAGATCGTCCGCATTCTCTCCAAGGCCGTGGAAGACCTCGGGCTCGATTGGTCTTCCCCGGAAGAACCCACCCGCAGCCGACTGGACAATGGTTCCTGCAGGGGCGCCGACAGGCCCCTCGACAAAGACCCTCCCCCTTCTTCCCGGAAGTTCACGACGAACTCACAAAGTCGTGGAAAGCCCCGCACTCCGCTCGCCTGAAGTCTTCTTTTTCTTTGTCGCTCTCCTCCGTGGACGGCGCGAAAGAAAGAGGCTATGAGGGGACTCCACCCCTCGAGGAGGCTGTGGCCAATCATCTGTGTCCACCCTCCAACGCTGGATGGAAAGCTAAAGCTTCTCATCCCTCGAAGCCTTGCCGGTCCACTTCAGCTCTCGCCGGTCGCGCATACGCCGCCGCCGGCCAAGCTGCATCAGCGCTTCACTCTATGGCTGTCCTCCAGGTGTTTCAAGCCAAACTTCTCCGCAGTATGGACGAGTCTGGACCCGAGCCTGAGGCATTTAAGGACCTACGCAGCGCCACTGACATAGCGCTGCGAGCCACAAAAGCCACCGCCCAATCCATCGGCCGTGCTATGGCTAACCTGACTGTCCTTGAGCGCCATCTGTGGCTGACGCTAACAGATATGAAGGATGCAGATAAGGCGTCTTTCCTCGACGCGCCTATCTCCCAAGACGGCCTGTTTGGACCAGCGGTGAAGGAGTTCGCCGAGCGCTTCACCGAAGCCCGTAAGGACTCACAGGCTATGCGTCACTTCCTGCCCAAGCGATCTAGCTCATCGCAGAGCCGCCAACGGCCGCCTCAACAGCAGCGAGCTAAGACGGCGCCCCCCGTTTCTCAGCCCAAACCTGAAACGGATTTTCGACGCCGCTCGCGCTCTGCCAACAGGAAGCAACCGCCCGAGCGACGGGGACCTCGGCCCAGGATTGTGCTGAACCCAGAGCCTCGTAAGTCCTCCTAGCTACAGGGAGGAAAAGGGAGAGCGCGTGTCTCGCGAGAGCCGGACCGCTCTCTCCAAAACGTCTAAAGCATTACCCAGTCCCCTTACAGGCGGCTGGAAATGTCTATACAGCAGCTAATGTGCCAGCAACACAGCTCCCCCACCTGCAAACAAACGCCGTTTTTACAGCGACACACAGAAATCACATAAAGAGCTATTTTCTGCCTGTGTCATTAACTCTTCGGGGTCGCCGGCGTGATCAAGTTACATGACCAGTTTAAGACGTCGAAGCATAAAAACAAAGTCACGTTGAGCGCTGCCATCCACTTCTGTCGAAAGTGCTGGCTTGAAATTCTATTTTACTTTTTCTTTTGTGTTGATAGACCAAGTAAAAACGGAGATATGATCATTTAAACTTTATATAAAAAAATACTGACGCGTTCGTAAAAGAACGCAAGATGGGATGCGACAGGCGTTGCATTTATTCTATTAACTTCGTCGGTTTTTGTCATAAAACAAAACGGAGAAAAATGTGTGAATCTGCTGACTCTGCTATTCAGGCTGCACATTTTAGGGAATGGAGGAGGAGCCAACTGAGCTAAGACGCAAAATTGAAAGATAGAGGATTTACGGAGTTGATAAAGATAGACATATATACGTTATATATATATAGAGAGATTATTGCTAGTTTTTGGAAGAGTTTGAGTAGATTTTGAGAGTAGTTTAGGAGTAGTGTAGATAGTTTAGGTAGTTTAGGAGTAGTTTAGGTAGTTTAGGAGTAGATTTAGCTAAACTGTTTTGAGGAGAGGCACAGATAAAAAATAAAAATAAAAAACACCTGATATTTGCTGTAAATAGTTGTATGTATAATTTGATTTTGTGTTCATTTTACCTATTGTATGGTATATTTGCACTATTGAGGAACCCCTCTTACTCAAGGAATGAAATCCCTGTAATGTAGATATCTGTGTAATTGTACATGAATTGTTTTGTAGAGTTTCTAAGCAAAAAAGGAAAGAAAAAACGCCTTTTGCCACACCTGCTTTTTGCTGCATATAGTTTAATTTTATCTCAATTTTAAATTTTTTATGTTGTATTTGCACTATTTGCGAACCCTCATACTCTGGGAATGCAAGGCCTTAAATATAGCTCTCTGAATAATTGTGTGCACAACATTTTTTAAAAAGTGGCTGAGCTAAAAAGAAAGAAAAAAAGCCTATGGCTACACACGCTTTTTTTTGTAAATCATATTTTTTTTGTATATAGGTTGATTATATCTGAATTGTACCTGTATATGTTGACATTTACAACTTGTGTTTACATTTTAAACCTTTTAAAATGCTTCATTGAGCATGTTTGTGTTTTTTGTAGTAGAAAAGCTATAATTTTTCTATTCGGATTTTGTGTTTTTTGTGTGATTTTGGGTCCAGTATGTTGATAGAGTACATCAAAGTGAAAAACAAATTGTCTGATCATATAGGTGATGTTGTGCTGAAAAAAATTATACCAAACATTGGTATGGTAAACATTTTTTTATGTTGCAAAATTTAAAAAAAATAAAAGTACTCAAAAACGGCCAAAATAGCCCAAGACTCCGAAGGGTTAAAGGGTCACGTGTCCACACCAAAGTGCGCATTCCCACATATCAAAACTGTCAACGCAGTGCCAAATGTTTTCCCAGCTCAGGCTGGACGCCCCATAAATGTAGATTGTGTGCCAACTGTTACGTATGCACCACTACACACAAGCACTGTTCCCACAGTTATAAACACTTCCCCAGTAAAAGCGGGAAGTTGTATAAGAGTAGCGTGTGTGCCCGCTGTTATGTACGCACCCCAACTCACAAACACTGTTTATATGGCCAAAAACCTCCCGCCACGAGCGGGAAGTTTTATGAAAGTGGCGCGCGTGCCTACCACAGTCTATGCACCCCCACCCATAAGCACTATACACACAGTGTTAAACATTTCCCCATCTCACTCTGTGAGCATTACAGCGAGCGTGCCTGTAATCTCACACGCACCCCTGCACTCGGCATTCAGCAGAGCTGCTCAGCGCGCGTCCGCGCCGCTGAGAGCTGTAAGCTCGGTGTTAACACAGAACGATTCGCTGGCGGGAGCCATACGTCACTGCGACACGCCCCCTGCCAACATTCAGCCCATATCTGTGCGAGCGAAAGCTTGGGAAAATATCCCCGACATGCCGAAATGGGTTTTGAACATAATAAAACACGGTTACTCGCTTCAATTCGCTCGCAGACCGCCCCGCTTCACAGCGGTGGTAGAGACGAAAGTGAGAAAAGATGTTTCACATGTTCTACGCACCGAGATGCTCAAACTGATAGAGAAAGGCGCTATAGAAACAGTCCCCCCCTCTATGAGCGAGGCAGGTTTTTACAGCCGCTATTTTCTCGTCCCGAAAAAGGACGGCGGTCTCCGCCCCATTCTAGATCTCAGACATCTGAACAAAGCTTTAATGATTCGTTCGTTCAGAATGATAACTACCAAGCATATCCTCGCGCAAGTTCGCCCGAGGGATTGGTTTCTGTCAGTGGATCTGAAAGACGCTTACTTTCACATTCCAATAGCGCCTCATCACAGGCCATTTCTGAGATTCGCTTTCGAGGGACAGTCATACCAGTACACAGTACTACCATTCGGCCTGTCACTGGCACCCCATACATTTACGAAATGTATGGATGCAGCACTTTCCCCCCTGAGACAGAGGGGAGTGCGAATACTAAATTATCTCGACGATTGGCTAATACTAGCACAATCAGAGAGCCAGTTAGTGACACACAGGTCTTGGATTATCAGTCATCTAGAGTGCCTAGGTCTAAAAATCAATTTTGCAAAGAGCATGCTATCCTCCAGCCAGAATATTTCTTTCCTGGGAATAGTGCTAGACTCAGTGCAGATGACGGCGCGCCTCTCATCAGAGCGCGCGCTCACTATCCGGCGCCTTGCAACATCGTTCAGAGCGGGCGCGCGCGCCCCCGTCAAGCGGTTTCAGAGGATGCTCGGTCTCATGGCCTCAGCATCAGCTGTACTCCAGCTAGGATTGTTGCACATGCGTCCTCTCCAACGCTGGCTCAAAAGCCGTGTCCCCACCCACGCGTGCCGCTCGGGCCACTTTTTAAACAGAGCAAATCACGGCTGCATAAAAGCCCTGACGCCCTGGAAAGCTGTCGACTGGTATCAGTCCGGCGTGAGTTTGGGTTTCTCCTAAACACAAGGAGAAAGATGATCACGACAGATGCCTCCAAAATAGGGTGGGGGGCCCTTTACGAGGGCAGGCCTGTCTACGGCTTGTGGTCAAACCCGGAGAAGCGCCTACATATAAACTGTCTGGAATTGAAAGCGGTCGCTTTGGCTCTCAGAGCCCTGCTCCCGTACCTTAGGGACGAGCACGTCCTAGTCCGAACGGACAACATGACGGTAGTCTCGCATATAAATCGTCAGGGTGGACTCAGATCGAGCTCCCTGCACTCGATGGCCAGGGAGCTCCTCCTATGGTCCCAGCGCAACCTGCGCTCGCTGAGAGCAGCGCATGTGCCAGGTGTTCTGAACCAGGGAGCGGACATGCTGTCCAGAGACAAAGTTCTCCCAGGAGAATGGTCTCTCCACCCCCTGACGATTCAGTGGTTATGGCAAACCTTTGGCAGAGCAGAGGTCGACCTCTTTGCCTCCAAGGAAAATACGCACTGCCCTCTCTTCTTTTCAAAGAGCACGGACGCGCTCGCCCAAGTCTGGCCGAGCCGCCCGCTGTATGCCTTCCCTCCGGTTGCGATGCTACCTCAGGTCATCAGTCGGATCAGGGAGGAGAAATGTGCAGTGCTCCTGGTAGCCCCACTCTGGAAAAACCAGACGTGGTTTCCAGAACTGATGCAGATGATACAATCTGCCCCATGGCCGATTCCACTGAGGCTAGATCTCCTCAGGCAGGCCAACGGGACGATCCTCCATCCCCGCCCCGATCTGTGGGCCCTCCATGCGTGGCCCCTCAACGGATTCCCGGGAACCTCCCCAGTGGAGTGTTGAGAACCATCACTGAGGCGCGAGCGCCCTCTACGAGGCGCTTATATGCCCAGAAATGGAAGGTGTTCAGTGACTGGTGCAAGTCCAGGAATCTGAATCCTGAGACATGCGAAGTACCGAGTTTGCTCGTTTTCTTACAAGAGCTATTGGAGGCAGGCCGCACCCCCTCCACGCTCAAAGTATATGTGGCTGCCATAGCGGCATCACATGAACCGGTCGAAGGACGCACACTAGGGAAAAACTACCTAGTTGTTCGTTTCCTGAGGGGCGCCAGGAGGATAAATCCCCCACGCCCCCCCTCGGTGCCGATTTGGGACCTGGCCACGGTCCTGGACGCACTTAAGCGTGCCCCGTTCGAACCCCTCCGAACTGTGCACCTTAAACAGCTCTCGCTCAAAACTGCTCTCTTGCTGGCTCTCGCCTCGGTCAAGAGAGTGGGCGACCTGCACGCGCTGTCATCAAGCGCTACCTGCCTGGAGTTTGGACCTAACGACAACAGAGTTGTCCTCAGGCCAAGACACGGGTATATTCCTAAAGTGCTCTCTACTCCTTTCAGAGCACAGGTGATATCTTTGGCCGCGCTATCGTCCCCAGCAGACGAAAGTGACGCTAATTTACTCTGCCCGGTCAGGGCACTCAGAGTATATTTGGAACGTTCTGCCCTGTTCAGACAGACAGAGCAGTTGTTCGTATGCTTTGGCGGCTGCACTAAGGGTCTGGCTGTGTCAAAGCAAAGAATATCGCGCTGGATAGTTGATGCTATAGCGCTGGCTTATGAAGCCAAGGGCCTTCAGTGCCCCTTGGGCATCAGAGCTCACTCTACGAGAGGCATGGCCTCCTCGTGGGCGTGGTCGAGTGGGATACCCATTCAAGATATTTGTGCGGCTGCAGGCTGGGCCTCACCGTCCACATTTATCAGGTTTTATAACCTACAGGTCCCCTCATTGCACTCTAACATACTGTCGGTCTAACTATGCATAGGCTGGGGTGTGTACATGCTGAGCATTGTCTCCTCCCTCATAGAATCACATCTTTGCATCTGATGTGGAGGATTTTTCATACATGACAGTACATAAAAATGTGCTTGTGTGTGTCTTTGGACGCCCTTTGGGCCGTTCCACGTTGTCCCTTTATAAAGCCCGCCTTCGGCTGGCTCGTTGGATAATTAATTCGCTCAAAAGCTCAGGCACCGGCCTCCGGCTTAATAGAAGCGAAGTCAGCACGCACGGCGTTTTACATGGCGTTCCCATAGCGTAAGCATTACGCAATAGGAGAGACCTCTCGAAAGGGAACGACTCGGTTACTAACGTAACCTCGGTTCCCTGAGAGGAGGGAACGAGTATTGCGTAATCTGCCGTGCTTGTGCTTGGTCAATTTGCTTCAGTCGATTGAACCTAAAGAACTCAGACGACGGGGCGCCCAATATATAGCCCTTGGCCACGCCCATCTTGGCGGGCTCTGACGCGCGTGGACGCGAAGCACGCTCATTGGAAGCGGGTTCAGAGTCGCCCCGTCATTGGTTCGTGCAAGTTGCCGCAGCACAGCCAATGACCGAGCTGCCTCGCTCATTGCTGTATGCTGTGCAGCTGCAATGCGTTTTACATAAAGACTTCAATATTTCTCGAGAAAAGGAGTTTTCCCATAGCGTAAGCATTACGCAATACTCGTTCCCTCCTCTCAGGGAACCGAGGTTACGTTAGTAACCGAGTCGTTTCGAACCCCCGTTATCCGAAAGCGACACACAGACCGAACCGATGACGTATCCACACAAACCGAGGCCTCGTTTGTCATTAGTCACGTGATTTTCACGTTAACAACACAAGCCTCGAATCGCGACTTCATCTGGCACGCCCATTTTTTCTCAACACCAGCTCCGACGCCTCGGTTCAAATGTCACATCACTACGGATGAGACGGATTTTGCCATCACTACTCGTCCGCTTCTTACTCTGGCATCAGCTCCTTCATATTACAGCATCAGATCAGAAATTCTGTTTTTCTGTTGTATTCGATCACTTTTCTCTGAATTAATCACTTACATGGAGGGGTTCTTTTGAAGATCGCTCCGTGTAGCTGCCTCATCTCACTCGCTCCACGAGTAGCAGATAGGCGGGGCTTGGCTCACTGCTGCTACTAGCTCTTAAAGAGCCCATCACCTCATTTAATCGGTGATTTCTTTCTGTTTCTTTCTTACTTATTTTTTACTTTCATTTTATTTTATTAGTAGCCTGGGTTACCCGGGTTACATTACGGTTTCCTTCTCTTCCCCTCCCTGCAAAACACAGCTGTATGTCAAACCAAACTTTTCTTACAAGTCCTGTGGGTGTGAAAGTGGAGAGTGCAGGTGCATTTCTAATTTTATCCAAGTCAGACTCAGTAATACGCGGATGATGAACGCTGTCTTTTACATTTTTCCTGTAGCGCTTTAAAACTGATTTAAAGATGGCATTGCTTGACTTGAAGTCTTTATCACTTATAATGTTGTATTTTGTGATGTGACGGTTTATACCTGCTCTGAGACACATCAAACTTGCAACACTGTATTCGCGTCCAGCGGTAGACTGAACAGAGGCATAAAACTCCCGCAATGTCTAATTTAAAAGAGAAGCAGAGTAGGTCTCGAAATCAAAATTTTTCTGTCTTTGGCGCAAAAATTCATTGAAAGTGTTAACTGCCCATTTAGTTGTCTTTTTCGTATTGACCTCATCTTTATCGTCTTCGATCTTATCTAGCTCTGTCGGTGTTAATTCTTTGTGCCGCTTTTTGTCATTCAACGTCTTCTCCAAGTCTTCTATTTCGTCTTGTGCCAGGGCCCATTTCACAAAATTGCCATATTCACCATACAAATTAAACGATATGCAAAAATCATCCATTTAGCCTACCTAAATAAACGTTTTCATATGTGTCTCTCACTCTGTTTGCAAGTGTAACTGTGTTACTATGGTTACCAATGATTACAGTAGTGGAATAATTTCAAACTGTAATCAAACTGACTGGAACTACCTGTGCATTAAACGGTTCTCTTACGAGAGGTTCTCTCGTATTGCGTAAGTTTAGCTTACGCTACAGGAAAGATTCATCTTCTCGAGATATTGAAGCCAAAAAATTATCCTTCATTTTGTATTCATTGTCAACGCAGTGCAGCAGCTAGCAGACCTAGAGCAGGCCATCTCGCGTGCTCATTGGCTGCCCTGCGGGCAACTGCTGCAGCCTACCAGTGAGCCCGGCGTCACGTCATTCAATAAAGGGTGCCCGCGCCTTCATAGCGTCACAGCCCGCCAGAATGGGCGTGGCTTAGCGTATAAAAGTAGGGGCTGTAGGCTGACTTCCCTGATTTTTCATCTCTTCAGCGAGCTCTTCGCATCGCTGGATCTGAGAGAAGCCACCGCCGCCGTCGAACAGCGAACAGCCAGCTTAGGACAGCGCTGAGGAAGCCGGCCGTCTTCGCCACCTTCAGCCATCCGTGCGAGCTACGCTATCCGGCGACGTATCCTTTACCTATTCTAAAAGAGCAGCGAGTGTCTTTTTAAAGAAGCGCTTCCTGTGGCTCGTGTAGAGCCCCGCTCAGCGCCGGAGACCTGCCTGGGCCTGGAACATGCTGCGAGCTCTGTGAAGCGCTTCCGGCCAGGCCGCATCTGCTCTCCACTCCATGGCTGTGCTACAGATCCTGCAAGCCGACTTCCTCCGTGAATGGGATGAGAAGGGCCGGGATCCAGCTGCGGTTACAGACCTGAGAAGTGCGACGGATCTCTCTCTCCGCGCCACTAAAACCGCAGCTCAAGCCATTGGACGAGCCATGGCCGCGTTGACTGTAACAGAGAGGCACCACTGGTTGACGCTCGCGGATATGAGGGAAACTGAGCGAGCCACCTTCCTGAACGCGCCGGTCTCCCCCCCTGGTCTCTTCGGCCCAGCGGTGAACGGGATCGTTGACCGTTTTGCTGAGGTACAGAAGACCACGCAGGCCATGAACCTCTTCCTGCCGCGACGCTCGAGCTCCGCTACAGGCCGCTCTCGCGAGAGACAAAGCCAGCCTCCTGTGCGAGCCAGCGCCCAGCGTCCAGCACAGCCTCAGCCTTCGCAGCGACGTCAGGGCGGCCGCCCTAGGTCGCGCTCAGACAGCCGTCACGGACCGCCGCCCCCCAGAGGGCCTCGGCAGAAGATCACGCTGAAGTCTGAGCACGCGAAGCCCTCCTAACAAAGAGAGAGAAAAGACGCGAGTTTCCCGCTGCGGCCGGACCGCCGTCAAAGTTTATTTCCCTGTCAGTCCCCTTCAAACAGGCTACTGCAGTGGTTCATTTAGCAGCCAACGAGCCGGTTTGTTCACCCTCTCGCCTGCACACAAACGCCGTTTTCACGGCGACCCAGAGAAATCTCAAAAAGAGTATAATGTCTGGTCTGGCTCACGCCGTCTGTGTTTTATGTGTAGTGAAAGTGCCCATGCCCCGGTGTTGTTCACCCCTACACATAAGCACTTCGAATCTCGTGTCACTCACAGAGCACACTCTCATAAAGTGCAGAAAAGCAGCTCAAGTGTTGAATGTAAGAAATGTGCCCACAGGTCTGTGCTCACTATCTGCCCGCTCTGTTACACGATCAAAAAAGCAGGTCTCGTGCCCGCCAGAGAGCGTTCACGCTTGCTAACACAAACCTCCCCCCGGGCTCCGCCCACGCGTTTAAGTGTTATTACAAAACTCAGGGCATTAATAAGACGCTCCCCATCCATTATGATCGGGGCGTCAAATACACTTGTAAGTCTCGTGCCCGCGCTCACGCTTACAGGAAGCTTTTCCGCCCGGAGCGCTGCCCGCGCGTCAAAAAGTGAAAAAAGAATGTTCCCCATCCCTTATGATTGGGACATCTCACATAAATCAGCCACGCTTTCGGCTCCGGTTCAGTTTCAAAAGCCCGCAAATGGCGGCGATCTGAACCCGGAGGCCATTCGCCCCATTAGCGGCTAACATAGCTGCGTGGGAAACTATCCCAGGGATTTCAGAATGGGTGCTGAGCACAATAAAGCAAGGCTATACACTTCAATTAATTCACCGTCCCCCGCGCTTTCAAGCCCGGACCGCGACGATAGTGAATGCGGAACTATCTGGACGATTGCCTGATATTGCCACAGTCAGAGACAGAACTGCTATCTCACAGAACAGTGCTTCTCAGTCAGCTGGAAAGCTTGGGTCTCACGGTCAACTGGACCAAAAGCTCATTACTGCCCAGCCAGTCAATTTCCTTTTTAGGAATAGAACTGGACTCGGCGACCATGAAGGCTCGTTTATCGACACAGCGCGCGCACCGTATTCGCCACCTAGCCGCATCTTTCCAGAAGGGTAGCTTTCTCCCTTTGAAAACATTTCAAAGGAAGTTGGGCTGTATGGCATCAGCTGCAGCGGTGCTTCAGCTGGGCCTAATTCGCATGCGCCCACTCCAATGCTGGTTGAGTGCTCACGCGTCCCGCCGAGCCTGGGTTTCTGGCGGCCAGAAAATCAGAGTGACTCAGACCTGCATAGCGGCTCTGCAGCCCTGGTTAGTAGCCGACTGGTACCAGCAGGCAGTGATGATGGGAACCATCTCTTATCGGAAAGTCATTTCTACAGACGCGTCCAACTCGGGTTGGGCACACTGTTCGAGGGCAGACCGGTCTTCGGCCAGTGGTCAGACCAAGAGAAGTGTTTTCACATAAACTGTCTGGAAATGATAGCGGTCGAGAACGCGCTGAAGCGCTTCCTCCCGTTCATACAGGACCAACATGTTCTTGTCCGCTCGGACAACATGTCTGTGGTATCCTATGTAAACCGTCAGGGCGGTGTCAGATCCAGAAATCTCTGCAATCTGACGGAACGCCTCCTTATTTGGTCTCAGATGCACCTGCGTTCGCTGAGGGCGGCGCATGTGCCTGGCCATTTGAACGACGGCCCAGACAAACTGTCCAGGGACAATGTTCCCCCAGGGGAATGGTCCCTGCAATCCCAAACGGTCCAGAAGCTGTGGCGCCTATTCGGCAGAGCGGAAGTCGACCTATTTGCGTCAAAAGACAATGCTCAATGCCCGACGTTCTTCTCAAAGGACGAGGACGCGCTGGCCCAGGTTTGGCCCAGCCTCCCGCTACATGCTTTCCCTCCGGTCTCTCTGTTACCACAGGTGATCAAGAGAACCAGGGACACGCGCCACTCGGTGCTCCTCATAGCCCCGCGTTGGGAGAATCAGATTTGGTTCCCGGAACTAGCATGGCTGTCACTTACAGCTCTGTGGCCGATTCCGGTAAGGGCAGATCTCCTCTCTCAGACTCGCGGCACGATCTGGCATCCCCATCCAGAGCGTTGGACTCTTTACGCATGGTTGATCAACGGGTACTCGTTGTCCTGCCAGAAGGAGTGATGAACACGATCACGCAGTCTAGAGCTCCTTCCACGAGAAGGCTCTACGCGTCTAAATGGTCGGTGTTCTCCGGATGGTGCACCGACAGAGGTCTGGACCCACGGACATGCGGGGTGGCGCATCTGCTCACCTTCCTACAAGAGCTGTTGGATAAGGGGAGGTCCCCATCCACGCTCAAAGTATACGTGGCGGCCATGGCAGCGTTCGCAGAATCGACGCACGGCCAGTCACTGGGAAGACATGAGTTGGTCATCCACTACCTTAGAGGAGCTAGAAGGATGAACCCGATACAAGCATCGGGACAGTGTGTGTGATGCAATAGTGGTTTGAAAACTGAGCCCCGGTATCAACCGTCCCATCACTACTGAAGACTGGAGTAATCAGAATCAGAATCAGAATCAGAAAGAGCTTTATTGCCAAGTGTGCTTGTACACACAAGGAATTTGTTTTGGTACTGAGGCTTCCAGTGGACATATACAAATACAAAATTAAACATAATACTACAAATTATAAGAATAAAAAATAAAAATATAAATATATGAGAATAATACTATCACAGTTGGGTTTAGTCTGAATAGACATTTTCAGATTTACAGATTATGAACCTATTTACAGTGTTTTGAATATTATAAATAAATAAATCTACATATAAGTATCACCTGAGTTGTGGGATATTGCACTAAACAGTGGGAGTATTGCACTTACAGGCATATGCCTTGGGAGGAGTGTTAACTGTTCAGGAGGGAAATGGCCTGTGGGAAGAAACTGTTCCTGTGCCGAGATGTTCTTGTGGACAGTGATCTGAGTCTCCGTCTTGACGGTAACAGTTCAAACAGGTGGTGTCCAGGGTGAGTGGAGTCTGTGATGATTTTACCTGCTCTCTTCCTCACTCTGGAAGAGTACAGGTCCTGGAGGTTTGGCAGGGGGGCACCAATAATCCTCTCCGCAGTCCGGACTGTCCGTTGTAGTCTCCTGATGTCTGATTTGGTAGCTGAACCAAACCAGACAGTGATGGAAGCGCACAAGACAGACTCAATGACGGCTGAGTAGAACTGAATCAGCAGATCCTGTGGCAGGTTGAACTTCCTCAGCTGGCGAAGGAAGTACAGTCTCTGCTGGGCCTTTTTCACAGTGGAGTCAATGTGATTGTCCCACTTCAGGTCCTGAGAGATGATAGTGCCCAGGAACCTGAATGACTCCACTGCTTCCACAGTGCTGTTCATGATGGTGAGTGGGAGGAGTGCTGAGCTGTTCCTCCTGAAGTCCACGATCATCTCCACTGTTTTGAGCGTGTTCAGCTCAAGGTTGTTATAACTGCACCAGGCAGCCAGCTGTTCAACCTCCAGTCTGTAAGCAGACTCGTCACCGTTTCGGATGAGACCGATGACAGTGGTGTCGTCTGCAAATTTCAGGAGCTTGACAGTGGGGTCTTTAGAAGTGCAGTCATTAGTGTACAGGGAGAAGAGCAGTGGGGAGAGAACGCACCCTTGGGGAGCACCAGTGCTGATTGTGAGTGTCTTGGATGTGTGTTTCCCCAGTCTCACTCGCTGCTGCCGGTCTGTCAGGAAGCTGGTGATCCACTGACAGATCGAGGATGGTATGGAGAGCTGGGTCAGTTTGGCTGTGAGAAGACCAGGCATGATGGTATTGAAGGCCGAACTGAAGTCCACAAAGAGGATCCTTGCATAAGTCCCTGGTCTGTCGAGATTTTGCAGGATATAATGCAGTCCCATGTTGACTGCATCATCCACAGACCTGTTTGCTCTGTAAGCAAACTGAAAGGGATCCAGCAGGGGTCCAGTGATGTCCTTCAGGTGGGCCAGCACCAGTCTTTCAAACGACTTCATGACCACAGACGTGAGAGCGACAGGTCTGTAGTCATTAAGTCCAGTGATTTTGGGTTTTTTGGGGACAGGAATGATAGTGGAGCGTTTGAAGCAGCAGGGAACTTCACACTGCTCCAATGATCTGTTGAAGATCTGCGTGAAGACCGGGGCCAGTTGGTCAGCGCAGGCTTTTAAACAAGCAGATGAGATGCCGTCTGGGCCTGAGGCTTTCCTAGTCTTCTGTTTTTTGAAGACTCGGCTCACGTCCTCCACACAGACCTTAAGCTCAGGTTGGATGGCAGGAGGGGGGAGTGATAATTGGAGAACAGGAGGTGATGCTGAATGTGTGAAGTGCAGATCAGACCGGGTGTGTGGTGTGAATGAGGGCTTTTCAAACCGGCAGTAAAATGAATTTAAATCGTCAGCCAGGTGTTGATTGTCCACAGATCGAGGGGATGGTGACTTGTAGTTGGTAATGTTTCTCAGGCCATTCCAGACTGATGATGGGTCGTTGGATGAAAACTGGTTTTTCAGTTTATCAGAGTAGTTCCTTTTAGCAACTCTGATCTCCTTTGTTAATCTGTTTCTGGCCTGGTTATACAAGATTTTATCCCCACTTCTGTAAGCATCCTCTTTGGCATGACGAAGGTGTTTGAGTTTCCCAGTAAACCATGGTTTATCATTAGTGAATGATAAGAATGTCCTGGTAGGAATGCATGTATCCTCACAGAAACTTATATATGATGTTACAGTATCTGTGAGCTCATCCAGATCATTGGTAGCAGCTTCAAAAACAGTCCAATCAGTGCAATCAAAGCAGGCCTGTAGATTCTGCTCTGCTTCATTAGTCCATCTTTTCACAGTCCTTATTCCAGGTTTAGCTGATTTCAGTTTCTGCCTGTAGGTCGGTATGAGATGAACCAAACAGTGATCAGAGAGCCCCAAAGCTGCCCGTGGGACGGAGTGATATGCATTTCTTATTGTGGTGTAACAGTGGTCCAGTATATTACTGTCTCTGGTGGGACATGTAACGTGCTGTCTGTATTTTGGTAGTTCACGGGAAAGATTTGCTTTGTTAAAATCCCCAAGAATGATTAAAAGAGAGTCTGGGTACCTTTGTTCCGTTTCAGATATTTGTTCAGCCAGCTGTTGTAGCGCCGCGCACGCGTCTGGAGGGATGTAAACATTCACGAGAATGAAAGAGGAAAATTCCCGAGGCGAGTAGAAGGGTTTACAGTTTATGAAATGAGCCTCTAAATTAGGAGAGCACATCTTCTTCAGTGTTGTTACATCTGAACACCAACTTTCGTTAATGTAGAAACACAATCCACCACCTCTCGTTTTCCCCGTTAGCTCCGCGATGCGATCCGCTCGGAACAGCTGGAAGCCCGGCAGATGTATTGCGTTGTCCGGTATGGCTTCACTCAGCCAGGTTTCAGTGAAGCACAAAGCAGCAGAGTTTAAAAAATCCTTGTTAGTGTGGGTGAGGAGAAGAAGTTCATCCGTTTTGTTAGGAAGAGATCGGAGATTCGCGAGATGAATGCTGGGGAGTGCAGTGCGCAGGCCGCGCTCGCGGAGTTTAACCAGCGCGCCGGCTCGCTTCCCGCGTTTGCGTCTGAACGCGCGTTTGAACAACAACGCTGCCCCTCCGACGAGAATGTCCAGCAAAACGTCCGAATAATCAAAAACTGTAGAAAAGGTTTCTGGTGTGTGTTTCCTAATGTCCAGTAGTTCGTCTTTGGTGAAACTGATAGGAAAAGAATGACTAAACGCAGAACAAACGAACAAAAACAACACAATAGCTGGAGAGCTCCACACCGAGGCAGCCATCCGCGGCGCCATCTTGGATCTTAGATCCAAATGCTCACTACTAGCATGGCTGTCACTTACAGGCTGGAGATGGAGCTTTGCCATCACAGAAAGAGTTCAATAGATAACAGTAATTTTATATTGTAATAATATATCAGAATAATTACTGTTTTTGACTGTAATTTTGAGTGCTTTTCTTTAGTGTAAAATGTAAGGTTATATCAGTTTTCCCAGTATACAGAAAAGGATATAGTCTTTTACAGTTAAAATTATGACTGACTGATTGATTGATTTGAAGTTTATTTCAAGCAATAATAAAAAAGAAAATAATATATACACATACATATACACATGTGTACCTGTACACACACACACACACTGTCACGGTGAGATGTGGAGATAAACCCAAACGCAGACAGTGTAAAATAAGACACGGTTTAATGACAAAAACAGGAAAACAAAACCCACGAGGGGGCAAAACAGATGGAACACAGAATACCAGACTAAACTGGGAAACAAATGAACAAGAAAACAAACAAGACTTCAAGAGATGCTAACAATGACTAGATGTACACAGGGTACTCACGATCAACGTATAACAATGAACCAACACAAGACAGCAAACACAAGGGGATTAAATAGGAAGACTAATCAAACATAACAGGTGACACGGGTGAAACACTAATGACAGAATCAGGATAACAAGGGGGCGGGGTAACGAGACGAGACAACACAAGCACATGACCAAAACACAAGGCCATGTGCTTGCACACAGAACATGGGTCTGTCATGATCCTGCCAAAATACTAGAACTCACAGACCTGATGGCAGAATCATGACAGTACCCCCTCCTTAAAGAGCGGCTACCAGACGCTCCCCAAGGAGACATTAAACGCGGGACAAGACTGACAGAGACATAGACCAGACCCAACAAAACATGACAAATAATAACAGGGGCATACAAGTGTGAACAATGACCGGGTTGGGGTGAAACATCAGAAAAAATAAACAAGGAAGGGGAGGCGGAGGGACAACAGAGTCTTTGAGCGAGAATCCAGGGTGGGTGGGCGGGACGGTGATCTTGGAACTACAGGGTGTGGGCTTAGGACGGGGGACCCGAAACGGACTTGGGTGGAGTGGTGTGAGTAGACGGAGAAACAGTCCTAGGTTGAACCATGACGGGGGAAACAAACGGGAGTCCGGGGGCAGTAGAGACAGGGACACACGAGGAGACAGTCCGGGGACTTCTGACGGGGAACATGGTTGGTGATGGGACAGGACTGGGTGCCGCGCTCACGGCGACGGGCTCTGGAACAGCGCTTGCCGCAGCGGGCTCTGGAACAGCGCTTGCCGCAGCGGGCTCTGGAACAGCGCTTGCCGCAGCGGGCTCTGGAACAGCGCTTGCCGCAGCGGGCTCTGGAACAGCGCTTGCCGCAGCGGGCTCTGGAACAGCGCTTGCCGCAGCGGGCTCTGGAACAGCGCTTGCCGCAGCGGGCTCTGGAACAGCGCTTGCCGCAGCGGGCTCTGGAACAGCGCTTGCCGCAGCGGGCTCTGGAACAGCGCTTGCCGCAGCGGGCTCTGGAACAGCGCTTGCCGCAGCGGGCTCTGGAACAGCGCTTGCCGCAGCGGGCTCTGGAACAGCGCTTGCCGCAGCGGGCTCTGGAACAGCGCTTGCCGCAGCGGGCTCTGGAACAGCGCTTGCCGCAGCGGGCTCTGGAACAGCGCTTGCCGCAGCGGGCTCTGGAACAGCGCTTGCCGCAGCGGGCTCTGGAACAGCGCTTGCCGCAGCGGGCTCTGGAACAGCGCTTGCCGCAGCGGGCTCTGGAACAGCGCTTGCCGCAGCGGGCTCTGGAACAGCGCCTGCCGCAGCGGGCTCTGGAACAGCGCCTGCCGCAGCGGGCTCTGGAACAGCGCCTGCCGCAGCGGGCTCTGGAACAGCGCCTGCCGCAGCGGGCTCTGGAACAGCGCCTGCCGCAGCGGGCTCTGGAACAGCGCCTGCCGCAGCGGGCTCTGGAACAGCGCCTGCCGCAGCGGGCTCTGGAACAGCGCCTGCCGCAGCGGGCTCTGGAACAGCGCCTGCCGCAGCGGGCTCTGGAACAGCGCCTGCCGTAGCGGGCTCTGGAACAGCGCCTGCCGTAGCGGGCTCTGGAACAGCGCCTGCCGTAGCGGGCTCTGGAACAGCGCCTGCCGTAGCGGGCTCTGGAACAGCGCCTGCCGTAGCGGGCTCTGGAACAGCGCCTGCCGTAGCGGGCTCTGGAACAGCGCCTGCCGTAGCGGGCTCTGGAACAGCGCCTGCCGTAGCGGGCTCTGGAACAGCGCCTGCCGTAGCGGGCTCTGGAACAGCGCCTGCCGTAGCGGGCTCTGGAACAGCGCTTGCCGTAGCGGGCTCTGGAACAGCGCTTGCCGTAGCGGGCTCTGGAACAGCGCTTGCCGTAGCGGGCTCTGGAACAGCGCTTGCCGTAGCGGGCTCTGGAACAGCGCTTGCCGTAGCGGGCTCTGGAACAGCGCTTGCCGTAGCGGGCTCTGGAACAGCGCTTGCCGTAGCGGGCTCTGGAACAGCGCTTGCCGTAGCGGGCTCTGGAACAGCGCTTGCCGTAGCGGGCTCTGGAACAGCGCTTGCCGTAGCGGGCTCTGGAACAGCGCTTGCCCTAGCGGGCTCTGGAACAGCGCTTGCCGTAGCGGGCTCTGGAACAGCGCTTGCCGTAGCGGGCTCTGGAACAGCGCTTGCCGTAGCGGGCTCTGGAACGGGCACTGGGTTCAGCTCCGAAACACCGAACACCGGCCTCTCTAAGATCCGAGCCAGACGATCCAGATAGTCCCAGCTCAGGAAGGCAGACGGGGCGTGAACAGTCCCTTGCTGGACAGACGGGGCGTGAACAGTCTCTAGCTGGACAGACGGGACGTGAACTGGCTCTGGCTGGGCAGACGCAGGTCTCCTCCTCTTCTTCCTCCTGATTCGCGGAGCCGATGATGCCTCGGGAGTCGAACTGGGACGAGTCTGTTCTCCAAGCCTCACGAAGCCTAACCTCAGATCCTCCGGGATCACCGGCAGACAGGCAGGAGGTGACGACACCATGGGACCCTGTGACTCCCGACGAACCAAGCAGTCCACCATGTCCCGGAACGGGCGGTGGGCCAGCCTCTCCCGTTCCGCCAGAGGTGGAGGAACTTTGAGACCCGCGATGAGGTAACGGTTAACCAGGCTCTCCGGTAAAAAAATTCTCTTTGCCTCCACGGCCTGAGCATATCCTCTCAGGGACCTCTCTCCCTGGGGAGGGAAAGGAAGCTTGCCCAACTTGCTGTCGTTGATAGCTGACTGCCACCATAGTTCCTGGTCAGCTGATTGTTGTTTTAGTGGGGATGACATACTGTCCGCTGGGTTCAGAATGGGTCGGTTCATTCTGTCACGGTGAGATGTGGAGATAAACCCAAACGCAGACAGTATAAAATAAGACACGGTTTAATGACAAAAACAGGAAAACAAAACCCACGAGGGGGCAAAACAGATGGAACACAGAATACCAGACTGACTAGACTAAACTGGGAAACAAATGAACAAGAAAACAAACAAGACTTCAAGAGATGCTAACAATGACTAGATGTACACAGGGTACTCACGATCAACGTATAACAATGAACCGACACAAGACAGCAAACACAAGGGGATTAAATAGGAAGACTAATCAAACATAACAGGTGACACGGGTGAAACACTAATGACAGAATCAGGATAACAAGGGGGCGGGGTAACGAAACGAGACAACACAAGCACATGACCAAAACACAAGGCCATGTGCTTGCACACAGAACATCTGTCTGTCATGATCCTGCCAAAATACTAGAACTCACAGACCTGATGGCAGAATCATGACACACACACATTACAATTTTGAGACATATATCCACATACATTATTTACACATATAATACTTGCTTGAAAGGGATTGGAAAGAAGTATATATAACTTATTTCCTCCCACCCCCAATTCCTTCCCTTATATTACCCCATAGCCAATCACAATAATGCTAAATAATATTCCTCATTATCATAAACATTAAAATATGTCCCGATATTTATAATAATCACATCATATATAAAATATAACCATATCCTAGATTATTGTTCAGTATTGAACCTAGCATATCCTAGTTCACTGCAAAATCGGTTTTACAAAAACAACAGTAATATCAATAATATATAATAATAATCATTATTATTATTTACTCAGCTATGTATACATATCCTGCTCTATTGTAATTATGTCACCATTTACAATATCAAGATACATAATAAGAACAATTTATAATCATTACTACTTCCGTTATTATACAATAACCAGCACCCCATAATCACAATCTCAAGAAAACCCAAATTTTGACAATTTTTTTACAGAGCTTTTTTTTTTTATCGTTGGTATAGGCTACTTGTAATGGTGATTTCACAAAAATATTTAATGTTATTATCAATTTTGTTTTGCTTTTAAAACTAGAGCATTAATAAATAAAACATATAATACAAAATTATTACAACTATTATTTATTTATTACTATTAATAGAGCTATTGACAAAGATCAACATTAAGAAAAATAATGTCATAGTCAATTTCAATGAATAGTGTATAATATACAATATTATACAACATGGTGTAGCGTTACAAATTTATAAAATGTTTAATTGAGGTTCCAATACAGTAGTATATTGTAACAATGTTCAGGGAAGAAGGAGGTGGGAACCGGCGAACAATCAAAATAATCTTTATTTAAAATAAACCAAACAAACTAAAATACCGCCAGCAGCCCCTCGCGGACGACTGCTGGCTTACCCAAAATAAACATAATTGCCAGCAGCCCCTCGCGGACGACTACTGGCTAAAATAAAACAAAAAAACAAAAACTCAACTAAAATACAGGCCTGTTCCTCTCTCGAACATCAACGTCGTCACTCCTCCTTTATGCTTCCGCTCCTCCGTGAGAGATGCGAGACCGGTGTGCTCACAGGTGTTGCTCATTATCAATCGCACCACCGGCCTCGCGCCGTTCTCTCACGTCCCTCGGCCGTCCTGTTCGCCACATACCCCCATCGCCCCTCACAGGCCGAGGGGTACCCACAAGCCTGTGCCTACTCCCCCCGGCGGCGGCGATCCCTGGGGGGTATGGACCGACAAGCCGAGGGAAACGGAGACGGAAGCCTGAGGAGCGACAGATCGAGAGAGGGGAGAGAGGAAAAAAAAAAATTGGTCCGGTTCCCACAACGCACTGCCATCTGGTCCCCCACCAGCTGGGCGATCTCCTCCGCGGTGCCTGGCGGTGACGCTGGGTAGCCCTCGGTGGACGGCTCGACGCTCCTCCGCCGCCCAGTGGACGGCGACGGCTCCTCGGATGCCTTGGGCAGACGGTAGGAGTCCCCCGCTCCCTGCTCCTCCCCTTCGCTGGTGGACGGCAGCATGCTCCGGCCGACGGCGAGCGGCAGCGACTCCTCCTCTCCCTCCCGGATGGCAGCCGCCCCTCCAATACCCAGGAGGCCGGCAGCGAGCTCAACCGTCCCACTAGCAACTCACTCCAGCGCACCGCCTCGAGCGTCCATGGCCGCGAGTCCCCCGCTCCCTGCTCCTCCCCTCGTTCGGCGGATGGCAGCAGGCTCCGGCCCACGGCGAGCGGCGGCGACTCGCGCACCATGCTCGATGGCACCGCGGATTCCCCACAGCGGCGAGGACTCTCTGACAGCGCATTCCTCCCTCTTCCCGGGTTTCGGCACCAGTGTAACAATGTTCAGGGAAGAAGGAGGCGGGAACCGGCGAACAATCAAATCTTTATTTAAAATAAAACAAACAAACTAAAATACCGCCAGCAGCCCCTCGCGGACGACTGCTGGCTTACCCAAAATAAACATAAAGGCCAGCAGCCCCTCGTGGACGACTGCTGGCTAAAATTAAACACAAAAACCAAAACTCAACTAAAATACAGGCCTGTTCCTCTCTCGATCATCAACGTCGTTGCTCCTCCTTTATGCTTCTGCTCCTCCGTGAGAGATGCGAGACCGGTGTGCTCACAGGTGTTGCTCATTATCAATCGCACCACCGGCCTCACGCCGTTTTCTCACGTCCCTCGGCCGTCCTGTTCGCCACATATATAAACTGAGACAGTTTCGTATACTGAATTTAGCATTTAAGGTTATGATGATGATGATATTTGCTGGGAAACAGTTTTCCAGCAAGAGAGTCCGGCAAATCCTGTTTTCTGTATCTGGCAGAATACTGCTCTCTATCTAACCTATTCCTGTTTCTCTCTATTGTAAGCAGATTACTGAAACTTTGGTAGTCTCACTGTTTGAATAGTTATGCTGATTGGATTGGAATTGGTAACACTCCATAGGGCAGGTTCCTAAAACGGTATACATCATTTACATGCTTGGTTTCAGAGTGTCTCCACCTTTATGTAACTCCTCCCCCTTAAAGGGTATATGAACTAATATGTATACTGCCTTTAGTCAGACTTGGGAAGACTACAGCGATGAAACAGCAATAAAGAACTCTGCTTAAAAGATACCCCCAAGTCTCCTGGTCTTCGCTTCTGAGTCTCCTACATTTAAGAAGAAAAGGGTTTACAACAATGGCCATTCAAACTTGTGGACTGAGTCAGGTGTGTTCTGATTAGGGAGACATGTTCAGTGCTTGGGAGCAACATGATGCTTTAAAATGGTTCATTTCTCCCCCAAACGGTGTACTTTGTGGACATCTGGTGGTGAAAGGATGAATAACACCAAACCAGAGGGCTGTTGGCACACTCTAACCCAGTATACCTGGTTACATCCGATTTCAAAAACTTACTTATTATCTATAATTTATGTTATTATTATTTAAGAATGCAGAGACAGAGACAGAGAGAGAGAGAGAGAGAGAGAGAGATTTCCATGCAAGAGTTCCAATGCTAATAAAATAATAATAGTCGAATTCCAAATCTTTAGTTTTACAAAGTACATTTTATTATAAACACATATAGCATATCTTTATCTACTTTATGTATCGTTCATGTTATTTCAGAATGCAGAGAGAGAGAGAGAGAGAGAGAGATGTCAATGAATGAATAATAGCTGAATTTATAATTTTATTTTTAACACATATATCATATTAAATTTACTTAAATCTCTCATCAATTTCAAAATGAAAATGGTAAAAAAAAATATGAATGCAAATTTGGAAACGTAGGTATCAGCCGAAAATGGAAATAATATGCTTCAAATGTATTACTAGAAAGATATCATCATACTTACACCCTTTATTTCTGCAGAATAGAACCTATATGCATTTCTGTATACTTTTAATGATGATTTTACAAAAAATATCTATCAAAAAAAAAAACTATAGTAAATGGCAATTGGTGTATATTATATAATATGACACTTCATAGTGTTTAATTAATATATAATTTTACTAAACTACTTTACAATTCCTTTAATCAATCTACTTTTACTAAAAATAAAAACCCCTTTATATTCTTAGAGTCTTATGTTCTTCAAATTTTGATATAAAGATCTAAATTAAAGATTACTAATTACATTTATGATTGGAACTCGCTTTACGGTTGATCTCCTGATGAAACACCTCTTCACCTTCTCCTTTTCTCCAGCTTATTTTGCTGTCACTCTCCAGTCCCATGATCTTTAGCTTTTCACTGATCTAGAGAAGACCGAAAAAGAAAGAAAAAAAAAAGTCAAATGAGAGTTGCTTGTCTGCTCAAAACTCTGAAGCACAATGCTATATGATGTTCTGAGCGTCTGTCATGCTACTGTTACGCATTCAAAATTTGACCCTGAAACTGAACACAGTTTTTAAAGCAGAGACAAACCTCATTCAGAATGGCAGTCTGTAGTGAAGGATCATTCAATGTACATTCTCCATTACAGGACAATTTCAGTCTGAAAATCTGCTTTTTAATTAATGTGTCATCTAGAAAAATTAAAAGAGTTTATCATCATCAACACAGAGGATATATCAATAAGTGAAAAGATATGACGGTTGTTTGTAATGTCCGTTTCAAGAATTATCTATAAATCTCTTTAAATCATTTGAATCTGTTAACTGTGGAAACTCACCTCCATGGCAGATAAAAGGATGCTGTAGATCACAGCTGTATTGAGCCCATTTCCCAGAATTGGTTGTTGACATGCCGACACAGTCACCAGATCCTGAACTCTGGGATGGTTGTCCTGCTGCCCAGTTTCTGAAACTGAGATTCCACCGATCAGACCATTCCCAAGAGTCCAGGAACAGACCAATCCAGAGCGATGATTCATTATTACTGATCAGATTCTGTTGCTCTGCGCTGCTGATACTCGCCAAATCAGTGTGTTGTTTTCTGCAGTAACTCTGAGCATCTCTCCATGTCATAGCAGTCTCAGTGATGATAAAACCAGTGCTGTCTGTTCAGAAACACCAGATATAGACCAGCCCTTAGTCCAGGATCAGCTAAAGTTTGGGGAAAATGAACCAGATTTGAGGACTCACCATTGAAACACACAACCGGGAGAACGGTGCTGCAGCTCTCATCGTACCAGCTTCCATTAAAACTCCTCACACACTCCCCATCACCGTTTGGTTCTCCTGGATTCCAGTTACTGTACTGGGACAGTGAGCCCATAGACCAGACCCAGTGATACTCTGTTCCATTGTGGAGACCTATCCATACTGAACCACTGTATCCAGCATCCACTGTATTTACCAGTAAACTCACGTCGATCATGTTGTCAGCAGTGGCCAGATCAGTGAATCTCGCTCTGCAGTAACTCTGAGCATCTTGCCATGTCTTGCTTTCATTCACATAGAGGAAGGAGCGGTAAGGAGACTTAGGCCCTTTAGCAAATGGAAATGAGGAACATGACTGTAAAAATCAGGGTAAAAAAAACTGTACATCTTCCTAATAAAAAAGCATGCTGAATTGCACCAATCAAATAAAAAATGCATCGCATTAAGGGAACAATTTATAGGCCATTTCGACCAGTGAATATGACCTGCTGAAAAATAAAAAGACTGAATATTGTCGAACAGTATGAGCAGAATGACACCTGAGCGACGCACCAGTATCTCGTATCTCTCATGGAAGAGTGGGAGCATAAAGGAGGAGCGACGACAGTGGAGATCGAGAGAGGCCAGGCCTAGACTATTTTATTTAATGTTTTGTTTTACTACATGTGGCGGCTGTCGACCGTGAGGGACTGCCTTCTTTCATTTTTGTATTTGTTTAATTTTTTATTATTAAAAGTGTTGAACGTTCGCCGGTTCCCGCATCCTTCTTTCCACACCATCTAACCTTGCTACCGTGTGTTAATCTTATTGGTTACATTGGCTCCCAGAAACCCAAGCTGCCTAATCAATGGAGATATGCTTCCCTCTATCTCTATATCTCTGGAAAATGACTAAAAATTATCTATTTCTTAGCCAATCAGAAACTGCAACCTGAAGTAAGGACGTAGCTTAGACCTTGGTGAAGGGTATAACTGCTGTGATCTTTGTATTTGTAAGCAGGGTGGCCAACAAACTCCTGTGTGAGTCTTGAAGCGGACTTCTGCTGATGAAACTGCAAACTATCTTCAGTAAAACTTTTCTTTAATTTATTATAATTCTGACTCCGGGTCTTCATTCATCATATCTGGGTCTTTGACTATAAAACCCCTTACAGACTGGTTCAGTTTTATGTCTATATGTTTATTTTTCCTCTCTCTATGCTTTAACTTTCACTTTCTTAGCCCTGCGCCATTAGTTCTACTCCATAAATTATTGTTGAATGCGATGACGTCATAACCGCTTCTTTCCCAATCGGTGGAAATTTGACTAGGGTACTGGTAGCCTTTGACTATGTATAGGGTTGGTAAAACCTTCATATTGTATTTTCACATACTGTATGTCCTGTGTGTTACCTAACCAATTCCGCATATATATGTATAGACGGGGAGGGAAGCAAAGGAAAGGTAAGAATATCACGTGATATACTGTACATTGTGCATCCTGCAGTCAGTGATGGTATGCATTAGACACACTAAGCAAGAGTAAAACCATCACTCGTGGTATTTTTGTTTTTAATTTTTGAGTGTAGTTTATTGGGCATCTTTGGATACTGAAGATTGTTTTCTTCCATTTTTGTTTCTTTCCTTTGATTGTAGCCCAGTTGCTGCTTCTATCCCCTGTCTTGGTTTTCTTTATTCTTGGTTGGAAATAATTACTGTGAGTTGGAGTAGTTTTTCCCCACTGCAATAATCAGAAGTCAGACCCGACAGTTCATTTTATTCCCAATACACCTTTATAATAATCAGGGGACGTAACAGTGGTAAATGTATAAAATAATTGAGTGATTATACTAACACATACTATTATTTCTGATGCAGAGATTCAAGTTATATGCTATATGCTATATGCAAGTTATATTATACTTTTATATTATATGAATTATATTTAAATAAAAAGAAAATAAAGATTAAAAAAATTCAGTAGCTGTACTTTCACTGTACTGTATGATGCATAAGTGAGCGAGTTTACATCCACAATCTTATACAATTATAATAAATAACCCAAGGTCATCCAAACTCTGTTATAAATATTATTTTTGGGGGGGTAAAGGTCATGGACTGTTTAAAGGGACCTATTATGCCATTTTTTCTTGTTTTGTTTTTTTGTTCAGTAAAAAAAATTGTTTTCATAATAGGACCCCTTTAAGCAAAACCTTACAGACTTTTGCCCATTATCCAAACTCTACTGCATGGAAACAACTTTACCGGAAAAATGCATGCAAATACAGTTTCTTGCATTGTCAGGTTGAACAGTTTTTGATAGTAATACAAACACATTTAAACAATGCACAATGCTTAAAATGACAGAACAGACACAACAATCATTCTGTCTAATGTGATCTGATTTGTCAAAAAAAAAAAAAAAACTCACCTCCATGGCAGATAAAAGGATGCTGTAGATCACAGCTGTATTGAGCCCATTTCCCAGAATTGTTTCTTGACATGCCAACACAGTCACCAGATCCTGAACTCTGGGATGGTTGTCCTGCTGCCCAGTTTCTAAAGAAAAGGCTCCAATTATCAGACCATTCCCAATAGTCCTGGAACAGACCAATCCAGACCCATGAATTAAATGGAACAACACTATTTATCTGGTTTAGTTCCTCAGAGTTGTGGATAGTGGGCAGATCTGTGTAATACTGTCTGCAGTATCTCTGAGCATCTGTCCAGTTCTTCCACATCTCTAACCTAACGTATCCAGTGCTTCCTATCAGGAAAAGCAAATAAGAATAAGGTCACAACTCTTCTTTGTTAAACTCAATATTTGTTAAGTTACAAACTCACTGTATAAATGTATAACTCACCACTGTAGCACACAAAGTGAAGCCCAGTTGAGCACGAGTAACTAATCCAAACTCCATAAGCTAAATAGCCACATTCTTTTTCATTCTTTGGTTCTCCAGCACTCCAGGCACTAAACTGTGTGAGTGTGTTTTCTCCATTAGACCAAACCCAGCGTTTCTGTGTCCCTCTCTTCAGTCCAATCCACAATGATCCACTGTATCCAGCATCCACTATATTCACCAGCCTGTTCACATCATCCATGGTGTCTACAGTAGCCAGGTCAGTGTACTTCTCTCTGCAGTAGCTCTGAGCCTCTGGCCAAGACATTCTCACATTTATATAGTGGTACTGATGATAAAGAGCAGAACTGCTCCAGAAGAGCCCTATTAAAATCAACATGTTAAACCATCTAAATGTGTACACATCATCATAAATACAATTACAGATGATCACACCAACCTGACAGCAGCAGCACAAACAGACTCCTGTCCATGACTGAACACACAGATCCTCTCTGCTGTATATGTGTGCTGCTGTTCCAGGGAAATAAGAGGAACTGAAAGATGATTAAAGAAGTCATTGATAAGGGTGGAGGTGAATGCATACAGAACACTGTACATGGGCTGTACACATGCTTTGAGAGCCAGATAACAAATTTTCCTAATTAAACAGACAGTGTGGGGTTTGCAAACTTGGAGCCGGTAACTGGAAGGTTGCTGCCTTTATCTCCACAGACTGCACGCCTAAAAATAAGCACAATTAAGCATACTTTATTAGCACATAAAGCCAAGTATATAATTTTGTAAAGCTGGGTGCACACTGTACGATTTTGGCCACGATTTGGCCGTCTGATACAAATTTAGCTAATCCTAAAAGATTCCTCAGATCCTAGGCCAAAATCTGAAGCCTTTGTTCGTTAGTTTGACATGTTCACCAACAGCCGAATAATGACCGTTGCGATCAAATATGACCTCTGACGAAAATCTGGCGGTGTCAGATTGACCCACAGTCCTGCAGTGTTGACTTCTCCCACGACGACTCAAATTGTCTTCGTTTTTCATGACAAGCCATGACCAAAATTAACATTAGGGATTTCTTTTTGGCCACCATTCAATCCCAAATGTAATGCAGCTCACTTGCAGTCATGGAATGATGATGTAAAACTCTGGACGAGTCAGTGTGCACCCGGCTTAACACAACTTAAAACGCACTTGAAATTACCGTCGTTTGGCAAATAAATAAATGAGAGACATATGTATTACCAACATTTTATCATGTAAGCTTTATGGTACACCTCAAACAAGGGAATTTATATAAAGAATTATAGTGTTAATATTAATTAGCGAGTCAGCGAATGGCTTGGGTATGTAGAGCCATTATCCAATCGGATACGTACCGAAAACTTTTACGCGGACTATGATTAAACCACTTGTTAAAAAAACGCAACTTGATCCTGCAGATTTAGTCAATTACAGGCCGATCTCAAATCTACCTTTTCTGTCAAAGATACTAGAAAAGGCAGTATCCTCACAACTATGTTCCTTTTTAGAAAGAAATGGTATCTGCAAGGATTTTCAGTCAGGATTTAGACTGTATCATAGTACTGAGACAGCTCTCATTTGAGTCAAAAATGATTTGCTCTTATCATCCGATCGTGGCTGTATCTCGCTATTGGTGTTACTCGATCTTAGTGCTGCATTTGACACTATTGACCACAACATTCTTTTAAATAGACACGACAATTATATTGGCATTAGTAAAATTGCATTAGCATGGTTTAAAGGTGCAGAGTGTGATTTTTAGCGACATCTAGCGGTTCGGCTGCCAGTTGCACTGAGGGCTCAGCCCACTGCTCACCCCTCCCTTTCGAAGAAGCTACGGTGCCTGAAATTGGACAAACATATTGTCATCTGAGTCAGCAGAGAATAGCCAGAGTAAGCCAAGAGTGTGTAACATTGTCACTGTTTCTGTACCACAGTCCATTATAAACCACATCATGGATAAAGTTTACAAAGCCATAGTCAGGTGAGGATCAAGGGTCTTAATATATAATATAATTATAGTAATCAGCTGATTGTCTCACAAACGTAACCAGCCCATTTCCCCCCACATAGCAAACCCATAATACAGCGAGGGAGAAGAACCACATGAAACTATGCAACTATATATTGTTTCTAACAGGAAAGTAAAAGTTTAGCTGGCTCAATATGAGCTGTTACTGTTGCTGAGCTGGTTAAAGCGTAAAGCCTTGTTTAAACTCGACGTGTCCGCATGAGCCCAAAGGTGCGTGCGGCAAAAATGGCATGGTTGTAACAGCGCGCGTCCGCATCCTAGACACCATTTACTACACACAATAGGCTTTTTTCTCTGATTTTGAAAACTCTTCGCGATCGACTTAAAATGCTTCCCAGATCGACGGGTTGGTGATTCCTGTAACGTTACTGTTGTACGGTCAATGACAAGAGTACTAATCAGCTGTCTCACGAACGTGCAGCACATTTATCCCCACATAGCAAAGCCATAACACAGCGAGGGAGAAGAACTAAGTTACATGAAACAATCCAACTACATATTTTACACCACTGACAAGGGAAAAGTCACTACTCACGGTGTTTATGGCTAGCTTCTAGCTTTCTGCGGCTTCTCTTTCAAGGTAGTGACAAAACGCGCTCTGTAGCGCTGTTTGTTCGCTGTCGGCTACGGTAGAAACATGACGTCACAATATGGCGACCTTCATAGAAGGGGATTCCCGCGGTTATGTAGATATAAATGTCTCATTCTAAGGTAATAAAAACATTACGGTTTATTAAGTAAGTTCTTTGTACACCTCTGACAACGTAGTTATGGATGTCATATTGCATTTCTGTTAATAGATACTCAATTTTTTTACACATTGCACCTTTAAATCAAACTTATTTGACCGTTATCGGTTTGTAGCAGTAAATGTAGAGATGTCTTATCGCTCAAAAGTTCAGTATGGCGTACCACAAGGCTCAGTACTAGGACCGTTGCTGTTCACTCTGTACATGCTACCCTTAGGAGATATCATTAGGAAGCATGGCATTAGTCTTCACTGTTATGCTGATGATACTCAGCTCTATATTTCTTCACGCCCTGACGAAACTTACCAATTCACCAAATTAACGGAATGCACAGCTGATATAAAAAAAAATGGATGACTAGTAATTTCCTACTACTTAATTCTGAAAAAACAGAGATTCTAATTATTGAACAAAAAACTTCCTCACGTAATAATTTAGAATACTGTCTAACACTTGATGGCTGCTCTGTCAAGTCCTTGTCGTCAGTTAGGAACCTGGGTGTGCTCTTTGATAGCAATCTTTTATTTGAAAGTCACGTGAATAGTATCTGTTTTTTTCATTAAAAAATATATCTAAATTACGTCATATGCTCTCAATGACAAATGCAGAACAATTAGTTCATGCGTTCATGACCTCAAAGCTAGATTATTGTAATGCTCTTATGGGAGGTTGCCCTGCACGCTTAATAAGCAAATTACAGCTGGTCCAAAACGCAGCAGCTAGAGTTCTTAACAGAACTAGGAAGTATGACCATATTAGCCCGGTTCTGTCAACACTGCATTGGCTCCCTATTAAACATCGTATACATTTTAAAATATTGCTTATTACTTACAAAGCACTAAATGGTTTAGCTCCCCTGTACTTGAGCGAGCTCTTAACGCACTATACTCCATCACGTCTATTGCAATCTCAAAATTCCGGCCAGTTGATAATATAGGATATATTATAAACACCTAGAAAATCAAAATCGACTGCTGGCGGTAGATCCTTTTCCTATTTAGCACCAAAACTTTGGAACAATCTTCCTAACATTGTCCGGGAAGCAGACACAGTCTGTCAGTTCAAATCTAGACTAAAAACACATCTCTTTGGATTAGCATACACATAACACATTATTATAGACTTCTATAATTCAATGTTAGGCCGCATAGTTTGGATCTGCCGGAACCGGGAACACTTCCCATAAATCCTGATGTACTTTGTACATCATAAGAAGGATGGCGTCTACGCTAATATTAGTCTTTCTGTTCATCTCGAGGTTTACTGCAGTCCGCCGGATCCAGGCCGTATTCAGATCTGATGAAGGACCTGCGCCTGGACACAACGACAACGCAGTCCTGAAGTGTCAACTAGTCTCTCCCTTGTGAAGGCCTCCTTCCCTTTACCTCTGTACTGATAAAACGGTGTCGGAATAATTTCGATTCACGTGGCTACGCCGAAAAGAGATAAAAAAAAAAATTCTCAGAGCCATCAGGCACTGTTTTATGCAAATGAGCGTCCAGATCGCATTAAAGAATCCCCCCCCCCCCCCCCTTAAATCCATTAAAGAATTTTCTGTTAGAACGGTGTCGTTGCGACGGAAGTGAATCAATCAAAACTAACTTTAGCTGGACAATAACTTTATTCTAGAGCTGCTGTAAATCCAAAACAATCTCTGTTACTTTAATTTTCTATTATCACTGTAAAGCTACTTTGAAACAGTCCATATTGTTAAAAGCGCTATATAAATGAAGGTGACATGACTTGACTAGAGAATTTGCAGTTTATGAACTACATATGGAACAAGAGTCTAACATGGAACAGGTATGGGTAGTTATACTATGGTGACAAAGAAGAGTAATTAAGAAAAAAAAAAGAACCAGCTTGACAATAGAGTATCACAATAAGAGTCCTTGAACAGAAAACACAGAGGAAATCGTGACAGTGACACTGAAGACTAGTGATGGGAAACCAAGGCTTTCTGAAGCGTTTGAGCCTTTCATCATATTGTGCCAAAAAATGGTTCATTACTCAAAGTTTTTAACACAATGTGCATTGGCGACATCTGGTGGTCAGACTTGTTTTCACCATCATATCTAACAAATCACCACAGAGCAGAAAAAGCACATGACCAACAAAGCTTCGGAAGTCTGTGACACAAGAGTGGAATCTGTGGTCAATACAGTTCTATCCAGTGGCGTAGACAGGGGAGGGACCATGGTGGCACTGGCCGCTCCTGAAAACTGATTGGCCCCCCAGTGTACCCCCACCCTTCTACTTGTCTGTCACTCAAAAATTCAAATCATAATCTTTCAGCTTGTAGTAGAATAATTAATTATTCCGCATCGCGATGCTTCTCAACGAGGACCAAGAATAGCGAGCTGTTTTCCAACGGAAAAAAAACACACGGTAAGTTGATCTATTTTATACAGCTTATTTTTTTTGATTAGCGAGTTGTTGCAGTGCTAGAATTTGGTACCGTCTTTCAGTGTTAGGACAGACAGGCTCGATGTATTCTCTTAGAGCAGACCAAGATAATGCTAATCACCGTATATACCCGAATATAAGACGAGGTTTTTGTCCTAAAAATAGGCTGAAAAATGGGGGGTCGTCTTATATCAGGGTTCCCCTGGATCCTTAAAATCAATCCTTAGATTTTTAAAATATAAGGCCATAAAAAGTCTTATAAAATCCTATTTTTACTTATGAAAGGTCTTAAATTTTAGATGACACTTCGACTTATCTAAATGTTTTCCAAATTAAAACTATCTAATTAGCGTACTATTATTTTTTATTATTCTATCACTGCGTAATGTGTGCAGTTATAGTCCCTAAATTAGTTGTCTTATATTTATTTATATCATATTATGTTCTTATATTAGAATATCACATCAGTAAGAGTGCCGTTTTCCCGTGCAAAACTGTGATATTGATGTTATACAATAGTTAAATTAAAAATAAATTAACACTGTGCGTTACTTTTTAGACACAATATTGTCAATATTGTTTGTTTTCCCTTTATTTTGCCGACTAGAATTTCAAAATGAAACCTTAGCAGAGTCTCAATGCAACAGACAGCGATGATTTCTTGCCTGAAATCATAGACCGTATAAGAAGTGGACAGAGCCATCTCATTGGAACTCAGTTGAGACAGTTGAAGCCCATTTTTAGCGATTTTTGAGCACTTCCGTTCCTGATGCGCAGACTCAAACCGACTCAAACTAAGCTTGATGACGTGAGCAACCTGTCTGACAGACGTAAATCTTCTATTAGCTGTGCGTGAAAATTGCCAACGTTAATCACTTCATATGTATCCACTTACCACATACCGAATTATTTCCAATTCCCCAAAAACGTTGTTGAAATATTTTGTCCCGTTGCTTTTATGGACTCATTATCTATGGGCTTCTCCCTTGACGGGACGTCCCCCCGATTGCCTGCGAGCTTCTCCTCCTGTCTAAACGGTAATGTCTCTATTGTGCGACATAAAGTCGTGTGGTTATGACGCAATCGTTAGCCTGTTTTTAACAAAAACGGCTTCTACTTGGCCATAACGTAAGATACAAAGTAATGGAGCCTTTTATACATTGTCGTGTTTATTTAGAAATAAATAACGGACAAATGAAGTCTTTGGACGCCTCAGATGTAAAGTTATTCGCTGTCAAAGTGACGCCAAAATGAATGTGAGTCAATGGAATGCTAACAGCATGTGAAGTTCTGCTACAATTGCGGCTCCCGCAAGCGATATTTTTTTTCACTGGAACACTCATGAATATTCATTAGGGAACTCATCCCTGATTGGTCTTAACCCCAGTGACTGGTAGGTTTAGGGGCGGGGTTAGGGGTAGGTCATCAGACCCCCACGGACGGGTAGGTTTAGGGGCGGGGTTAGGGGGTAGGTCATCAGACCAATCAGGCATGAGTTTCCCAATGAATATTCATGAGTCTTCCCCTACCATCCTGTGAAAAAAAATATCGCCTCCCGCAAGGCTTCAACTTCCGGCTGATGGATTACCCCCATGCCTGAAATCCGCGTTTTGAACGAGTCATTTTAACGATTCAATGATCAGTCACTTGCTTCTTTACCGAAATGAATCTTCCGTTTGAACGAATCGGTTGAATGAATGACTCCCCCAACTCGCTTATTAAGACAGGGACTTGCCGCCGCCTACTGGCGGTTTAAGTTTCAAATTTAAAGTACCCTTTAATTAAAACGTTAAAATTAGAAATAATTTCATATTTAAATATTGAATATTGATTTAAAAAAAAAACTATCTCATAGCTTTATTTATGCAGTTGTAATTGGAGTGTAAATATTAATGCCAGTTCTGATGCCGCTTCTGTCACCTCTGCACTGCAAAGATGGATTTTAATTGAATGATTTAATTTGACTGGTAACGGTGGTACTGTATAATTATTGTGCAATTAAGTATTATTGTATAAATAAGTATAATTACAGTATAATTTAATTTCAATAATTTTAATGTTAGTATTTGACATAAAAGGTGATGCATAACTCCAAATAAGTTTAGAAAAGATGTCCATATATAGGTGAAAATGCCCCTGGAAATCAATTTAAGGTGGCAAATATTGCACATTAATTAATCATTTAGCCTTCCTCGACATAAGTAGATTTGGTCTATTCATCAATGCAAATTTACTGCAACTGCTGATATGCAAATTGAATAGGATGTGTAAAAAAATATTTATTATATACAATTTTATTACAGTTGTATGAATTCATTAATTGTGTATTTATTATATGAATGATTAATAGAAATATGCATGTATATAAATAAGGCGGTTCTATTATTATTTGTGAGTTGTACACTAATACATTGGATTCTTTTATTTATTACAGTTTTTCTTTCACTTTTGTAAAGTAAAAAGTTAATATAAATTGTATTTTATTGTTTTGATTTAGAGCAGTGAATAACTGCTATTAAAAGATAATAGGGTATCACTGTTTATTGCTGATTTTAAAGCTTACTGAACTTGAAATGATTTGGATACCTACAGTTCTACATAAATACACAACATAAGAATGGCCCCTCTGTAATAATTGTGGCTCCTCTTGTGCCCCCCAGTTGAAAAAATCCTAGAATCACCCCTGGTTCTATCTAATCTCATCTAAATTAATTTGTGCCAGTGAGACCACAAATCATGTCGTGTGTAGCCTGGTCAACGGATCCATGTATTGATCAATATAAAAAATACTAGAGATCATAATGGATTGACGTGAGTAGAAATCTTTTGGGTGTTCTGTTTTTTTTACAATCTTTTTTATGTTAAAGGGAAATATAGTGTTAAATAATTGAAATAAGTAATGCCTCCTCGATAATCATTTTCCTTTTTATACACCGCAGAGCGCCAATTTTTTCAAACCAGCTGTTCCGACCTTCCAATACTGCATGACGTTCAAAGCTTCAAACGTCATCAATCATGTGGTATTGTCATTTTGATACAAGCACCGGGACAGTGTGTGTGATGCAATAGTGGTTTGAAAACTGAGCCCCGGTATCAACCGTCCCATCACTACTGAAGACTGGAGTAATGAGGCTGGAGATGGAGCTTTGCCATCACAGAAAGAGTTAAATAGATAACAGTAATTTTATATTGTAATAATATATCAGAATAATTACTGTTTTTGACTGTATTTTTGAGTGCTTTTCTTTAGTGTAAAATGTAAGGTTATATCAGTTTTCCTAGTATAGAGAAAAGGATATAGTCTTTTACAGGGCCGTGCAGAGACCTCTGGAGGGGCAGGTGCTCAAAGTATTAAAGGGGGCACATGCGGAACAAGGCTTTAAATAGGGCTGTGCTCAAAATATCAATACAGTAATATATCAATACGGATGATTCTGTATTGATACAGTAGCAAATGCATTGATGCAGTTTTGAAAAAGAAACAGAACAGAAAAGACAAATTTTACGTTTAAAAGTTAAAAAAAATTATGAATGTGCAGTGTGCACCTATTAATAACTCTGGGATTAGAAACTGAAGTATCTTAAGTTGTCCCAACCTGATGGCTTGTTCTTCTCTGTTATACAGAATAATAAAGAACAGCTGTTATAGTAAACTGTGTAGGACAAAATCAACGTGGCCCATGTTTCGTACAGTATAGTTTTATATAATGCCATATCAGCATCTATGGCTATTTTCATGGCATAAACTGATTTACACAAATACAAGAGTTACATTAATACAATGAAAATAAAAACAAAGCAAACAGAAACAGCAATTAATACTTTACAAGATTTTTAACATTAATGTGATACCTGTTCTGGTACATTCTTACTAAAGTCCTTAAGTGAGTTTGCTGCCTTTGCTGTTGTTGTTACTGCTGCTGCTACTGATACTGCTGGAGCTGATCTGAGACTGTAGACATTAAAACAAACATATAGAGATATATTAGCTGATTAAATCATTTTTATGTGACCATGACAAGATGTAAAGATTGCTGACAGTGTTTGGAACCTTCACTAGCGCACTGACCTGCTGTAAAGCTGCAGATTCTGCCCAGGCCGCTATAATATAATAATAGTAGCCTATATAATAGTACTAGGGGAGATGTTCACAGAGGCTTCTGCACACAAAACATAAGATATTTGTAAGCTAACGGTATGTGATAATAAGCCTAAACTCTTACCAGATTTGTGATGATAATTTTTATGGCACTATACGTTTTTTAAATAAATACTGTAATAATAATAATAATAATAGTTTAAAGTAAAAATAATAGTTTTCAGTCAAATAACACCACTTACCAGCAGCCGCAGAGTTGAAGATATCCTCTGGCAGTGCGCGTAGCCGCGCGAAATCAAAAAATGCGCGTGCAGCGTGAGGAATCGTCCCGGACGAGTTCGTCAGGTGAAAGGTCATCATGTGGGTCATTATATTTACGGCTAAATTATTATTCATTAATTTTACTAATAGTTAGATTGGGCAGGCATCCACAAAAGGGCCTTTAATTACAAAAAAAAAGGAGAGGAAATTTTGCCTTGACAAAAGGGCACTTTGGGCACCAAGGGGCAAAAGGGCAGGTGCTCGAGCACCCAAAGCCCCCCCCCCCCCCCCCCCCCCTCTGCACGTGCCTGGTCTTTTACAGTTAAATTGACAATTTTTTTTTCAGAGCTTTTTTTTTAATCGTTGGTATAGGCTACTTGTAATGGCGATTTCACAAAAACATTTAATGTTATTATCAAATTTGTTTTGCTTTTAAAACTAGAGCATTAATAAATAAAACAATACACAATTATTACAACTATGATTTATTTATAATTATTATTAATAGAGCTATTGACAAAGATGAACATTAAGAAAAATAATGTTGTAGTCAATTTCAATGAATAGTGTATATTATACAATATGGCCATTCAAACTTGTGGACTGAGTCAGGTGTGTTCTGATTAGGACATGTTCAATGCTTGGGAGCAACATGATGCTTTAAAATGGTTCATTTCTCTGCACTTCTCAAACGGTGTAATTTATGGACATCTGGTGGTGAAAGGACGAATAACACTTAACCAGAGTGCTGTTGGTACACTCTAACCCAGTATACCTGGGTACATCCGATTTCAAACACTTAGAATTAAAATGACTGAAAATATTTTATAGATGGGCTTAAAAATAACAATAGTATAAAAGACAAAAAAGGCAACAACAAAAAACATAAAACAGTGTACGCTATGTGCATATTGAAGTCATTTTCACAATTATATCAAATGCAAGACATGAACATGAAGAATAAATCTTTATTCAGGCTACTTATCTATCATTTATGTTATCATTATTTAAGAATGCAGAGACAGAGAGAGAGAGAGAGAGAGAGATTTCCATGCAAGAGTTCAAATGCTAATAATATAATAATAGTCGAATTCCAAATCTTTAGTTTTACAGAGTACATTTTCTTTAAAACACATAGCACATCTTTATCTACTTTATGTACCGTTCATGTTATTTCAGAATGCAGAGAGAGAGAGAGAGAGAGAGATAGATGTCAATGAATGAATAATAGCTGAATTTATAATTTTATTTTTTAACACATATAGCATATTAAATTTACTTAAATCTCTCATCAATTTCAAAATGAAAATGGTAAAAAAAAATATGAATGCAAATTTGGAAACGTAGGCATCAGCCGAAAATGGAAATAATATGCTTCAAATGTATTACTAGAAAGATATCATCATACTTACACCCTTTATTTCTGCAGAATAGAACCTATATGCATTTCTGTATACTTTTTAATGATGATTTTACAAAAAATATCTATCAAAAAAAAACTATAGTAAATGGCAAATGGTGTATATTATATAATATGACACTTCATAGTGTTTAATTAATATATAATTTTACTAAACTACTTTACAATTCCTTTAATCAATCTACTTTTACTAAAAATAAAAACCCCTTTATATTCTTAGAGTCTTATGTTCTTCAAATTTTGATATAAAGATATAAATTAAAGATTACTAATTACATTTATGATTGGAACTCGCTTTACGGTTGATCTCCTGATGAAACACCTCTTCACCTTCTCCTTTTCTCCAGCTTATTTTGCTGTCACTCTCCAGTCCCATGATCTTTAGCTTTTCACTGATCTAGAGAAGACCGAAAAAGAAAGAAAAAATAGTCAAATGAGAGTTGCTTGTCTGCTCAAAACTCTGAAGCACAATGCTATATGATGTTCTGAGCGTCTGTCATGCTACTGTTACGCATTCAAAATTTGACCCTGAAACTGAACACAGTTTTTAAAGCAGAGACAAACCTCATTCAGAATGGCAGTCTGTAGTGAAGGATCATTCAATGTACATTCTCCATTACAGGACAATTTCAGTCTGAAAATCTGCTTTTTAATTAATGTGTCATCTAGAAAAATTAAAAGAGTTTATCATCATCAACACAGAGGATACATCAATAAGTGAAAAGATATGACGGTTGTTTGTAATGTCCGTTTCAAGAATTATCTATAAATCTCTTTAAATCATTTGAATCTGTTAACTGTGGAAACTCACCTCCATGGCAGATAAAAGGATGCTGTAGATCACAGCTGTATTGAGCCCATTTCCCAGAATTGGTTGTTGACATGCCGACACAGTCACCAGATCCTGAACTCTGGGATGGTTGTCCTGCTGCCCAGTTTCTGAAACTGAGATTCCACCGATCAGACCATTCCCAAGAGTCCAGGAACAGACCAATCCAGAGCGATGATTCATTATTACTGATCAGATTCTGTTGCTCTGCGCTGCTGATACTCGCCAAATCAGTGTGTTGTTTTCTGCAGTAACTCTGAGCATCTCTCCATGTCATAGCAGTCTCAGTGATGATAAAACCAGTGCTGTCTGTTCAGAAACACCAGATATAGACCAGCCCTTAGTCCAGGATCAGCTAAAGTTTGGGGAAAATGAACCAGATTTGAGGACTCACCATTGAAACACACAACCGGGAGAACGGTGCTGCAGCTCTCATCGTACCAGCTTCCATTAAAACTCCTCACACACTCCCCATCACCGTTTGGTTCTCCTGGATTCCAGTTACTGTACTGGGACAGTGAGCCCATAGACCAGACCCAGTGATACTCTGTTCCATTGTGGAGACCTATCCATACTGAACCACTGTATCCAGCATCCACTGTATTTACCAGTAAACTCACGTCGATCATGTTGTCAGCAGTGGCCAGATCAGTGAATCTCGCTCTGCAGTAACTCTGAGCATCTTGCCATGTCTTACTTTCATTTATAAACTGGTACTTGTACTGGTTCCTGCACCCTTTAAGAGAGAAATATTAGGATTTTAAAGATAATAGATACCTGAAGATAAAATGACAAACATAACATTTTTGTGAGCAATTTATAAGCTGAATCTGAGCCAAATAAAATTTGTAATAGTCTTAATTTTATTAGTCTAATAATAAAGATGGCTTTAAACATATCCAACGTGATCGGAAGCATAACTATGTTCTGAGGTGGTGATTTCGTATTCATTTCTACGATGTGAATTTCTCAAAAATGTATAATTAGAATTAAAACTAAGCATGAAAACGAATGAATGAGATAGTCTAATTTGTATGAATTCATACAAAATTGTCAAAACTTAAATTGCCATGAGATTGTTACTTTCATCAATACAACCGTTCCCTGAATTGCACCCGTGATCTAACACAATACTTTACTGTTTGAGCTACACTATGTTATGTGGATAGCAGATGAACCCAAGCGCAGACAGGATGCAGTGACAAAATTTATTATGAACAGAAAACAAAACCCACGAGGGGGCAAACAACACTGGTAGGGAAAATAAAGACTAACAACACTAGACTAAGACTGAACAGTAAACTAGACAATAAACTCACAGCAGATACAAGACTAAACAACTGTTAGACAAAACTCTTACGGGATACTCCCAAGGATGATTACAAAGTATGACACAACATCAAATAATGAACCAACACAAGACTGCAAACACAAGGGGATTAAATAGGGAACAATAATAACGAGGACAGGTGAAACTGACTAGACAATAATGACTAGAGGAGGGTAACAAGGGGGCGGAGTTACATAACGAGACAACACAAGCACATGGCCCAAACAACAGACCATATGCTTGTACACAAAACATGGGTCTGTCACTATCCTGCCACAAGACCAGGAAAAATCAAGGACATGATGGCAGAATCATGACACACTAACGCTGTATAAGTAATTTGGAATCTTTTGGGCAGTTAATACTTAATGGATTTTTATTTTGAACATATGGGGGAATATCATAGTGCATCTCGACAAAAATGTTACAATGAGTTCTTATTCAATTCAAATAGCTTTTTTGTTTGTTCATAAAGTTTGTTTATTACAATAGAGTGGTGAAGTAATTATGTAATTTTGTAAGCCAGCCCAGAAGTTACAGTAGCATCACCCTGGCCTGGTTCACTCGACAAAAAACAATTATTTTTTGATTTTTAATATGATTTTTCCAATATGATTTTTCCATTGGCTTTTGGATAATTTCAGAAAATAAGGTCTATGACTAACAGAAGCTTATGGTTCTTACACATTTGTTAATCCTGATAATTTTCACAAATGAACACAACAAATGAACACCACAAATGAACTGGTTTAAGGGTATGTTTACACAACAACGTATGCTTAAAATGGAAAAGTTCTTCCTTTGAGTTTTCCACGTACAGACATTGTCAAAACTATCCCCCATTTATACTGATCCGTGAACACGACTAATGCTGTATTCTGCTGCCAGCACATAAGATGGAGATGAAACACTATAGATTGAACACGTAATACGCATGTACATGACGTCATTGTTGTCAGAGATTTGCGTGATTATTGTTTACATGGAGACCGTTTTCAAAAACTTGCACTTTGAAACGTGTTTTCAAAAGTTTACATTTTCAGGCGACCAAAATGCAAATAATGGCCCAAACACCAGTAAATTGAAGAGTGCAAACCTTAGTGAATCACCTTGCATTATTCGCTTATTCATTTAAATACTCTCCTTCCATAAATTTGCCGTCTGAAAGGAAACTCCTACAAATGCATATGCAATAAGGTCAGCCGGAAAAATAACTGTTTCTACTCCTTTTAGTAAATTCTGACAGTAGTCTTTTAATGACAAAAGAAGGCTTCCACTGGCATTAGCTGTTAGTAAATTTGGCCCTTAATGTCCCAGACAACCTCTGTAGTCCCATTTTATTCCTCTTGAGATTTATTTTTAAAGCTTTTACTTGTCTTATAAAAGGCTTATAAGTGGCTAAATGGGACCTCGGAGGTTGTCTGGGACATTAAATATCATCAGCCAAACAGGTAAAAACGTCTACTGACTAGTTGCTTTCACGGCCTCATTGTGTTTATAATCGTATGCTTGCAAACTATTATAACTCGAACTTTCATTGAATTTTTTTTAAACCAAGACTGAAAGAGTTGTCAGAAGCTTAGTGATGGAAGCTTCCTTCCACACTTTCTGTGTAGGTGTCATTCTGTTTAGCATGATCTAATTTATTAGATGCTCACATCCACCATGGCAGATAAAAGGATACTCCAGATCACAGCTTTCATGAGCCCATTACCCAGAATTGTTTCTTGACATGCCGACACAGTCACCATATCCTGAACTCTGGGATGGTTGCCCTTCTGTCCAGTCTCTAGAAGAGGCTCCATTTATCAGACCATTCCCAATAGTCCTGGTACAGACCAATCCAGATGTAATATCCAAAAGAATCTTAGTTATCTGTTAATTTTCCTCAGGGTTGTGGATGGTGGGAAGATCTGTGTAATACTGTCTGCAGTATCTCTGAGCATCACTCCAACTTTTAGTGCTCCTTACCAAGATGTATCCATTATTTTCTATTGAGAGATGAATAAAAGAATCAGTTCATAACTCTTCTTTCCCAGTTAAACAGCAAAAAAAAAATTAAAGAAAGGGGAACTCACCCTTGAAATTACACAATCTGCATCCTCAGTTGGCTCTCCTGAAGCCCAGTTAAAGTAAGAATTTTTGTTTTCTCCATTAGACCAAGCCCAGCGTTTCTGTGTCCTTCTTTTCAGTCAATCCACACTGATCCACTGTATCCAGCATCCACTATATTCACCAGCCTGTTCACATCATCCATGGTGTCTACAGTAGCCAGGTCAGTGTACTTCTCTCTGCAGTAACTCTGAGCCTCTGGCCACGACATTCTCACATTTATATAGTGGTACTGGCGAGAAAGAGCAGAACTGCCCCAGAAGAGCCCTGTTAAAACCAACATAAACCATCTATATGTGTACACATCATTGTAACGACTGAGACAAATCAGACATAATTATTTGTTATAATTAACAAATAATATTTAAAGCTCACTCTGGGATCTGTGGTCCCATCCCCCTAACAAGGGCAAGAAGGGACTTTGGTTACCATGACTACGATCAGATAAGTTGGTTTTATTGCTGTTAAAAAATGTGGTCACGTGGTCAGCACAGAGAAGACAGAAACAGACTTTAAAACGGACTTTGCTGCATTAATGATAGACGGACTGATCTATAAACGAACATGCATCCCAGAAACTGTGTGAATGATTTACTGTCTTGTGTACTATGTATTTGATACGACGGTATGCATTTTATAATAGAACCAACGGTCAATGTAACCTCACCTATACATGTTTGGTCTTTATAAACTGGTACTTTGAAGATTGAAATGATCGTGTATATGATATGTTGATAGCTGTGCAACATATTAGTATAACAAGAATCTTTCATAGTTTCTTCATCAGCAACCAATCGAGCTGCACATGAGCAAATGAGCACGCTTGAAACAAAGATTCATAAATCAAATTCTCCTGCTTGGAAATTCCACCTTTCCTATTGGTCGAGCCAACCCTGAGAGATGGGACCTTACTCAGGCTTTAAATTGCATCTACACAAGCCCTTCCCTCTCTTGGCCTTGGTATCTTCGGGGTGCTGTGCTGTGCTGTCCTGCGTGGCCTCAGCATGGCCCCAGGGCAGCAGGCCTTGACTCACAAACAGCTTCATTCAACGCAGAAGAAGTCCATCGCAACTCCCACCATTTGCTCTGTGTGTCCTCTCTGGCCCAGGGCCGGCCGGCCACAATCTGCCCTCCAGCCATGAGAACAGAGTCGAACTAACTACGTAAGTTCATCATATCTTCTTCATCCAACGGAGAAGAAAATGATTGCAACTTCAACGTTTGACAATCACAGAATAAGTCAAGACTCTTTTTCTGGAACTTCAAGAAATGGTTTTACTGCAAAGGCCATGCAAGTATACATTTAATGAGGTGCTCCTAAAATAATAAGCTGATGGTTCTTTTCATGTTCAATGAATCTTTGCGTAGCTTCATTTCATTTCCGGTTTCATTCTGTCATTCACCATTTACCCATGTATGTGTAATTGTTTGTATGTTAGTTATGTTTTTGTTAATAAAACGTATGCACAATATGTTTTTGGTTCTGATTCTCTGCTTGCAACAAATTTTATTTTACGATCTTGATCTTGTTACATGCTAAGAAAGATTTTTTTTTCTGTGGCCATGAAATATATACTTTTCTTAGAATAAATGAATAATCAACAGAGTTTGTTGGACGAACTGATTGATTGTTTGTAATATTAATTTAGCTACATCAAGTTAATCCAAGTAACTGACCCAAATATTCATAATTAATCATAACAAGTTATGAGTTATTATTAATATTTCCCCTTTGTGCTAACTTGTTACATCATCAAAAATGCAGATTACAAATTGCACACTAACCTGACAGCAGCAGCAGCACAAACAGACTCCTGTCCATGACTGAACACACAGACCCTCTCTGCTGGATTCTAATAAGAGATGATCAAACTTATATTTTCTGTCACAGTTCTGTAAGGAGTGAATACAAATAGTACATTGCAAATTTATTGTGACTTCACATACTTCATGTCAAGAAATCCATCCCAAATATGTTTAATTAAACATTAGAACTTACCAAACCCTTTTGTTTGTATTAATTACATTTTTTTGTTTAACAATTTCTGCATTTTATTCTCCAACTTTTAATTATTGTACTACATTATACTATACTTATATTACATTAAACTTTGAAAAGGAACTATTTTAACAATGTGCATAGTTTAAAACTGGTCCATACAATTTTTGAAAGACAGTGTAGTGTAACCTTTAATGGAACTGATACTTTCTCATTCTAGTAAGATTGAATCTGCTGGATCATACAGGATTAAAGGAAAACACTTTTATCCAAAGTGACTTACAGTATACTTTACATCTGATCAGTTCATATATTCTCTGGGAATCGAACCCATGTTGTTAATGACATGCTCTAGTTTTTGAGCTACAGGAACATAGAGTTGCTGTACTTGAATATTGTTGGTTCTTATGATAATTTGCTGTTACTCATTCATTAGTCACTTTGGATAAAAGTGTCTGCCTAATGAATAAATCTACATGTAAATGTAAGTTGTCCAGGTTACTGACATCAAGTCTTTGAAAAAGATTGCACTTCTATTTATATTTAAACTTCAGAATGAGACTAGGAGGTTCAGTCTGCACTATAATATGGCCTTTGGCCTCTGTTGCAGGTCTAACACAAAACAATATATGCAAATTTTTGTGTTGACAAGATGCAAGTCATTTTCATATTGAAATGGCTTTTTCATTGAAGATATTTCTGCACGTAGCATCTTATCGATGTACAAAACATTCCATGTGAAAAAAACAACATCTTGATATCTTGACACTATGGTTTAACACGAAATACTAACATGTAAAAAAATAATATAAGTTATGCCATTAAAGTGATAGTTCACCCAAAAAAAATAATTTTGTCATTACTTACTGACCCCAAGTTGCCCAAAACCTGTATGAGTTTCTTTCTTCTGTTGAAAACAAAAGATGATATTTGAAAGAAGGTTGGTAACCAGACAGTTTACGGCACCCATAGACTTCCATAGTAGTAAAGAAAAAAAGAAAAAAAAATACATCAACTTTTTGTTTACCAACATTCTTCAAAACAGCATCTTCACATTCTTGTGTTCAGCACAAGAAAGATATTCATAAAGGTTTGAAACAACAAGAGTTTGAGTAAATGATTACAATTTTCAGTTTTGGATTACCTATACCTTTAAATTATCATCATTTATATTATTACTATTATTATTATTTTTTACATTGTTGATTAGAGGAAAACAATGAGTGTTGCAACGTAGTTTATTTCAAATGAATGTGTGAGGTACCGAGTGGCACCCCAAATACTGGGATGTGTAGGCTCACTAGCTTTAGATGGTGGAAGTGGAAAAGACGGTTACCAGAGCTCAATTGTTCCAAAAATAGAATAAAGTTTATTTATATTTTATATTTTATTTATTTATATATAAATTTATAGTTTATTTATATTTTGAAAAAAAAAATCAAAAATATATCAAAATAGCACAATGCTTCTAGCTTTCAACAATAGTACAGCAAACACTTTGTACATAGCCTCACCGCAAGCTAGTACTCACCCTCCCTCTTCTTAATGCAGAATGAGGCCCTCTTAAATAGGCCAAAGCATTAAGCCAAATTGGCCTGTTCAGGACCAATTGGACCATACCAAAAATCAGGGTATTACTTTTAGCCTAAGGCCATAAATAATCTATCAGCTAAGTAGAAAATAAACATTACATGGAAATAAAATAGTATCATCATATCACTATCATTTTATACAACATTTACACCACCTATTCACACCACCCATATACATACAAAACATTATTACAAACAAACACCCCTATGACCTATGCTCTGCACCTTCTGCCCTATGACAAGGATAAATACCGCCCCTACAGCGGCGCGCGCATCCGCATAGGAGCAATCGAACCGGACCGGGATGCAGGAAAGGCGTGAGTCGAAATATGTATGAATTCACTAGGATTTTAGCCAGAAACAGGGAGTAAATGGGACATGAACTAGTGGGTACCGCACTACATGTCATGGAGGTGGTAAAGTAGTGTTACCTTCCTCAGCTTTCTTACACTCCGAACCGTAGTTGAGAGCGAACTGACATCAATATAACAACTCGGCTCGTTGCAGGTAACTTGCGTTTAGTGGTCCGGGCTAACAGAGCTGAAACACGCAGTGAGTCGTCGGTTGATTGCAACAATGAACTCGGCTTTATTACTCACAGCGGTACACATTCACGGGCATACAAGGCACTTTTCTTGCTAGCATTCAACTGGAGCATAGCCTGCATCATTATGTTCGCACCGTAAACTTAAGACTGCATTTTCTCCGCCTCCGCTATACTTTTTGTTTACACTCGCATCATCCACCTGCCCCACTACGTCACACATACGCATTTTTCCCCAAAAACCTTAAAGGGGAAGCAGAGATGACAACACTACCCCCACTCTGGAGAATGATTAAACCTTTAACATATCTCCAGCATCATTACCCTGTACACAGGAAAATATTAATTAGACAGTGATCAAACAAACATCCCCAACCATGACCCCTTGTTTCCACAGTCCTTGAAGGGCTCTCCTCCAGTGGAAAGTTAAGGTGAAAAAGGAAATGTCCATAAAACGTCCATTAAAGCATATCGCATACTCCTTCGTTTGTACATGTAAGCAAATGTCCTAAACATGACACTTATACATTCCCTGAGAAAAATGTGACCACTAGTTTAACTATTAAACTCCACGTTAGCATAAAGTTACTCTAGATTGCAGGATTTTGAGTGCAAAAATAGTGCAAAATATTCTGTTAAATAAATTAACAAACTCCCCTTTTTTTTTTTGTACATCATGTTTTTTTTTTTTTTCACACCCATACTCAAAGTGCTTAGCAGTAAACATACCCAGGATGCTATAACAAAACTATGCAGCCCACTAGTATCCAAATTACCGACTGTTGATAATAAACAATTATATTTAACCCATACCAACTTCACATTTAAGCTCAACATAGTCACGTTACTTTGGTAATAATACAATACTGGAACTCTTTTGCTTTGACAATACAGGAACTCTTTTGGTTTGACAATACAGGAACTCTTTTGGTTTGACAACACAGGAACTCTTTTGGTTTGAGGAGGGCAGCGATCCGCCTACACCCAACCTCAAACAGATATGCTCAGTGAACAATCCAATCACCAAACATGTTAGGAGCTCTGCGGACCCTCCGGGGTCGACGCAGAGGGGTGGAGTTCAAAAGAGGGCGAGTAGCTTGTCCCCCGGCCTCATGCAGGGTCCCAGCTTCATCCAGTGAAGGCCCAGCAGTGCGGCAAGGAAGCTGGCTGCTCCTCGGTGAAACTGCCAATGATGGTGGTAAAGAGAAAAGACCTGGAAGGGACCCCACCAAAGGGTCTTCAGTCTCTGGTGATGTGCCCCAAAGGTCAAGGGGACTGATATCGATTTCCGAGGAGCTGGTGTCTGACAACAGGGGTAGCGCCTCCACTGGTGTCCACATTTCAGCCTCTTGAAAAACCCAGCTGTTGTCCAGTGTTGTCCTTGAGTGGTAAGCTTTAAGTTTGTCGTGATGAACGACTTTCATCTTCGTTCTCGGGCCCCTTTTAATTCTGTAGACCAAATCGTCCAGCACACCCACCACGAAGTACGGACCCTCGTATGAAGGCAGGAACTTTCGCACTTTATTCTTTACTCTTTTTGTTCCTTTAACCAGGAACCATACTGCATCACCGACTTTGTGTTGGACTCTGCAAACATTCTTGTCGTACTGTCGTTTGGCACGCTCAACAGATTTTCCCAGTGCCTCCCGGGCCAACTGGTGAGATAGCTCGAGCCGTTCCCTTAGCTGTACAACATAGGACGATGGGGTAGTAGCGTTGCCTGTGTCAGGTGGCAGCCCAGCAACAAGATCCACCGGCTCTGTAATTTCCCGTCCGAACAACATCATGTTAGGCGTTAGGCCCGTGGAGCTGTGTTTGGTTGCACGGTAAGCCATGACCGCATAGGGGGTCATAATGTCCCAGTCCCAATGACATCGTTCTGCTGTGGTGGCTAGGATTTTCTGCAGGGTGGCATTGAAACGCTCCACTTGGCCATCTGACTGAGGGCGAAACGGTGTGGTCCGTGTCTTGTCGATTCCCAGCAGCACACACATGCCCTGGAACACAGCTGACTCGAAATTGGTACCTTGGTCACTGTGTAAGCACTGTGGAGCTCCGTACCTACACACCCATTCGGAAACAATCTTTTCAGCCACTGTCGTTGCTTGTTCGTTGGGAACGGGATAGACTTCCACCCATTTGCTGAAGTAGTCCTGTACCACTTTTATGTAGCGGTTGCGCCTTTCGGTTTCATTTAATGGTCCCATTAAATCAACTGCAATCTGTTCGAAGGGGGCACCAACTCGCACTGTGCCCATGGTGGCTTGAGGTGTTTTCTTAGGACGGGCTTTAGCAGCACAGCTGGTGCAAGTGCGACACCACAGAGTGACGTCATCCCTCATATTGTACCAGTAGTACCGGGCCTTGAGACGTGCAAGGGTCCTCTCTCCTCCAAAATGGACAGCCGACTGGGCCATCGTGCAATTGTTCTATCACTGAGGTGCGGTACTCTCGAGGCAGCAGGATCTGTGGATAGAACACCCTTCCATCCGTGCAGTAAAATTTCCTTAGCAAAACTCCCTCTTTCTGGTAGAGCCTTTTCCACTGTGACCAGTAGGCTTTGGTGGCAGGGCTGTAGGGTGCTATGTCAACCCAGGGTGGCCTACACCTCCCCTCGTCCATCCACTTCTTCACTGGTGCTATCCCTGGATCAGCTTCTTGTGCACTTATTAACTGCTCTCGGGTCCAACCACCGAACAGGTTAACTTGGCCTGGCTCACTCACCCTGTAGACATTTGCACGAAACGAAGAGCCAGCCTGATTGTCACTAGAAGCGTCCACTACCCCCACTGGCGTTGCTCTGCAGGAGATTCCCCAGCATCCTCTGAAACTGGACTCTCGGCCATGTTGCACTGGATCCCTTTGTGCTGGGGCTGGTTACTGAGGCTAGGCTCTGGCACTGTGCATGGGCACGACGTCCCGCAGGGTCTTCTGGAGAGTGCGTCCGCATTTTGGTGTTGTCTCCCTGGACGTTGGATCACCTGGAAGTCGTACTCTGCCAGTTTTCCCAGCCAGCGAGCAAGCTGGCCCTCAGGCTCCCTCATCCGAGTCAACCAGCGTAGGCTGCTGTGGTCAGTACGTATGATGAATGATCTCCCTAGCAGGTACTGCCGGAAATGAGAGGTGAAATCGACAACTGCCAGAAGTTCTCGTCTGGTGGTGCAGTAGTTTTGCTCTGTGGCTGACAATCTCCTACTCCCATAGGCGAGTACTCTCTCCTCACCTCCTTGCACTTGGGAGAGGACGGCTCCAATTCCGCAGTCACTGGCGTCTGTGTCAAGGAGCAACTGGCCACTGTCGAGGGGATAACCCAACACGGGTGCTGACGTCAGCCGGCTTTTCAGCTGTTCAAACGCCTCCTGGCACTCGCCCGTCCAGTTAAAGCGTGCATACTTTTTCGTCAGTTCATGGAGAGGCTTGGCAACGGAGGCGAAATCTTTGACGAAGCATCGGTAATATGACGCCAGGCCGACAAACTGACGCACTTCAGATACGTTTTGGGGTGCGGGCCACCCAGCCACCTTTTGGATCTTTTTGGGGTCGGTGGCGACACCATTGGCGGAGACGATGTGCCCCAAGTAAGCTACTTGCTCTCTGAACAGGACACACTTGGAAGGTTTAAGTTTCAGATTAGCTGCGCGTAGTCTGTCGAACACTTGACTGAGCCGCTCCAACATTTCGGTTCCGTCCCGCCCCAGGACAATGATGTCATCGAGATAGACCAAACAGGTCTCCCACTGCAGCCCGGCCAGGACACGGTCCATGAGCCTTTGGAATGTGGCCGGTGCGTTGCACAGTCCGAAAGGCATCACATTCCACTCAAACAAACCCTTACGGGTGCAGAAAGCAGCGGCCTTTCGGGCTCTCGGTGTCAATTCCACCTGCCAGTACCCTGATGTTAAATCAAGCGTGCTGAAGTACCTGGCAGTGGACAGTGTGTCTAAGGTGTCCTGGATGCGGGGTAGTGGATAAGCATCCTTTATAGTTCTCTCATTCAGGGGCCTGTAGTCGACACATAACCGAAACGTCTGATCCTTCTTTCTCACCATGACGATTGGTGCAGCCCAGCTGCTGCTGCTGGGTCGGGCCACACCAGTGTCCAGGCTCTGCTGCACCTGCTCTACAGTCTGTTTGTCCCTAGCCATCCGGCGCGGTTGCTGTTCCACAGGCGGCCCAGGGGTGGTGAAAATATCATGCTGCACGAGGCCAGTACGTCCAAGGTCAGTGGGCCCCGTAGAGAAGACGTCACTGTAAGACTGTAGCAGGCGGGCCAACTTCACCCGGTCGTCCTCGGGCAGACTAGCACAGCTCTCACTATACAAGACCTGCAGGTGACTGGGTAAAGAAACACAGACAGAGTTAATAGGTTCAGGGGCCGGTGAGGCCGGAGGCAGCTGGGTCTCCACCTTCCTCACCACCATAGCTGCCTGTAGAATCCCTGCCACGGCACCTCTCTTCAATGTGAGAGGTAAGGCACCAAGGTTGAAAACTCTGATGGGAACGTTGGTGGGCCGCTGAGCCTGTACGATGATGTGAGCCACTAGAACGTGGTGCTTTTCTATGAAACCCCTGGTTGGGCTCAGCATCAGGTCTCCCTCAGTAGCATGGCGCAGGTGGGCGGTGCCAGGCACTACATACTCACACCCCGACTCCAACACTGTTGTGCGGGCCACTCTGACAATGTGCACCCGGGGCTGATGGCTTTGGTTAAAACGAGGTACCTTTTCTCCGAAGAGGGTTATCTCACGGCGACCATAGTCGAGCTGGGCACTTGTCTGATGTAAGTAAGGGTGCCCCAGGATAACCTCGGTGTCCTCTGCGGTGTCGGCCATGATAAAGTTCACATTGGTAGCCCTGCTCCCAACTTGTACCGGTAGGTTGACCTCCCCCAGCACTGCCAGACCACTGGGCCCAATGCCCTGCAGGACCTGTGCGACAGATGACTCTATTTGGGGTCTGGACTCTACGGGAATAGAGTTAAAGAAATGGAGAGGCAACACATTCCTCTGAGCACCAGAGTCAAGCAGAGCACACATTTCCAGTCCATATATCAATATTTTAACACACATGTCATCTCCTTGACTCGCCGTACAGGTGACCACTATACCTGTGTCAGGTGCTGTGTTCTTGTTGACTGTCCTTGCTGATTGGCCTCGCTGTCTGGGTCGACGGGGAGAAGGGCAATTTCTCTGGATGTGCCCCAGACCAGAGCAGTTGTGGCATTGCACATCCCCCATTGGCGTTTTGACATTTATGTCCCTTTTCTGGCGCCACTGCTGATTAAATCTTGGAGCCCTCTCTGGCGAGTCGATGGACCAAACAGTTACCCCCACTGGCTCTTCACCAGCTGGCCTGCTGTTATTTTCGCGTACTACGGTGGCCCTGGCTCTCTGATTTGCAAGACCACGTTGGCCAGGCTGCATGAACTGTGTGACTGTTCTGGCGGCCCTCTTGGTGGTCTCGTAGCTGTGTGCGATGTCATATGCTCTGGCTAGGGTGCGCGGCTGCTTCTCCAGTAGTTTCTGCACCACCTCAGCGTCGGCCAGGGCGTTGGTGAAAACCTCCACACTGATGGCGTCCTGCTCCAGCTCTGTACGGTCAGCATACACAATGGACACTTTCTCGTAAATGTCATCCCTTAATAGGTGCAGGGCTTCGTTCGGCCCCCTAACCCTCTGCCTCAGTTCAATGCCGATGGCGGCCGCATGGTCGGACCGCGGCCCGTAGGCGGTCTCTATTTCAGCCACAATTCGCCGGTAGCTCCAACGGTCAGACCTGGGATTTTTATGGACGATAGCTCCAGCCGCGCCAGTCAGGCCGAATCTCAGTTGAACCGCCATCGTCGTTTCTGACCAATGGTTTGCCCGCGCACAGCTTTCAAACCGGTGAAGAAAGTCTTTGCACGAACCCGTTCCATCAAAATGGCCTGGCTTTAATATTGGAATTCTCTCTTGATATCCATAATGTTCATCATCATTAATGTCCATTATTTCAGCAGCTGGCACCGTGTGTGATGACCGTGGGCCCGATTTGGCCCTTTCCACAGCTGACTGACCACATTGGTATTGATCGCGGTGTGGGACATAGTTATCATTATACCTTATCACTTCACAACGTCCCGCGGCCCGGGCCACGCATGGTGGAAAAGGTGTCGAAGTGAACTGGGAAGGCAATGCGTGGGTCTTGGAAAAAAAGGTTTTGTACTGCACAGTTCACAGAAGTGAACGGGTTAGCTAGTTGATTAGCGGCACGTCGGGCAACCGTTGGGCCGGGGCTATTTTTCAGACTGTGCGGTAAAACTGCAAAGGGGCTGGCCGTCATATGCGTTGAACAGTCACAATTTTGCTGATAAAAGTACATGGACTCACCATCTGTTTTATTCTGTGGTTCCACGGGCATTAGGAACGGGTTAGTCACCCGTGATGGCGGTGGTGTGGGGAGCAAAACTAGGTTGAACGGCAGCATCCGGCCATAAACAATCTCTCTGTCCTTGGCTAGCGTTTGCTCCGTGCCAGCCGCGAAGGGGTTAGTGCTGTCAACATATTGACCATCTCTGTGATTAATTTTGTCTATGTCAGTGTCTCTTATATCCGTTAAAAATGGGTTTGTGCTTACGTTAGTGGTTTCCATCTCGACAGGCCTCTTCATCCACGCGCTAGCTTTAGCTCTAGCCCCGAGTGTCGTCATTCTGGGTCCGACGAAACTTTTCCCTTTATTTCTCGCTTGTTAGATCCCGGACGAGCCCCCAGTGTTACCTTCCTCAGCTTTCTTACACTCCGAACCGTAGTTGAGAGCGAACTGACATCAATATAACAACTCGGCTCGTTGCAGGTAACTTGCGTCTAGTGGTCCGGGCTAACAGAGCTGAAACACGCAGTGAGTCGTCGGTTGATTGCAACAATGAACTCGGCTTTATTACTCACAGCGGTACACATTTACGGGCATACAAGGCACTTTTCTTGCTAGCATTCAACTGGAGCATAGCCTGCAACATTATGATCGCACCGTAAACTTAAGACTGCATTTTCTCCGTCTCCGCTATACTTTTTGTTTACACTCGCATCATCCACCTGCCCCACTACGTCACACATACGCATTTTTCCCCACAAACCTTAAAGGGGAAGCAGAGATGACAACAGTAGGAAGTTATAAGCAGCGACAAATTAGTTTTGAGTGTTGTGAATGAAATTGCGGACTAACCGCACTACAAACAAATCCACGCGAATGAGTTAATGGCGCCTAGCCTCGCGCCAGCCTTCTCTTTAAACATACCCCACCCCCACCCCCCCCAGGAGCGTGTGGGTGTATGTGTTAGCAGATGCATATGCAAATGTCCAGAGTCTCTCCCGCTCTCGCGTGTAACGCCATTCACAGTCAATGCGGGAGTGCCTAATGCTGCGTTCACACCGGACGAGAATAGCGCGTCAGGCGCGAGTGATTTCAATGTTAGTCAATGCAAAGACGCGTTACGCGCGTAAAAAATTCCTGCGGCGCGAGTGAGGCGTGGAGCGCGGCGCGGTAGACGCGAATACGCCTCATTGCTTAATGGCGCGAATTGAGCGTCTGGCGCATTACGCGCGAATGGTGCATTTTGTGCAATCACGCGTTTGACGCGAATTCGCGTCTGCCGCCCGAGTTGAAAAATCTGAACTTTGGCGTCAATTCGCGCCGCGTTAACCAATCAGGAGCCTAGCTGCTTGCTGCTGTCACGTGGTCAAGTATCTGGATGCTGCAATACATTATGGTTCTAATGCACAACAAAGCAACTATTTTATCACATAAAACTTGATTTCAATATATAGACATTCATTTTGTATTGAATGCTATTTATTCAATATCTAGATTATATCAAATATTATTATAATGTGAAGACAAACATACTGCATTATAAGTTCATGTCTGAACAGTGTTGTGTGTGAGAGAGAAAAAAATCACAGGACAGATTAATCACTTTTGGAGGCTGGCTCCATCATCAAAACAAAAATAAATGACAGATTAGGTGGATGAGGGCGAGGGTGATCCTCGCTCCGATGCGGGACAAAAGGTCATCAAGCTGGGCGCGGGACAGGTGGAAGTACCGTTGAAAGCAGCTGTCATCCAGGCGCAGCTCCTGGAGCGAGTAAATGGTGAAACTCGCCACACTGGGTCGAAGGGTCAGGTGGACACAAATACGGCGACGATGACCCCTATGCCGCTGTCAACATAAAAAAGATGGCCGCCAACGGGTTTCGATTGACGCGCGAATGGATTCAAAGTGGTCGAGCGTATAACTAGACGCGGTAGGCGCGAATATGACGCGCTATTCGCATCCGGTGTGAACGCAGAGAAACAGTGAGAAGTGAGGTTCACTTTCTCACAGAATGTAACAAAGAGAAAACATGACCATTTTAAATCTTGAGCATGAATATACTCTGGAGATCTAATTTAATTTTACTATTTATTTAGCCATTCTCCATCACCAACCCCCCATTCCCATTTCATTTTAAACATTTTAATTCACAATGGTAAACATAAGAAGCAACAGCAATTTGGAAACATGGAAACACACAAAACATATTATCTATTACGTTTATAGAGTTTAGCCTACTGTGTGCATGGCAATTGCAGGCTGTAAAGGGTAAGAATTGTTGAATTAACTTTAAGTGTTCATTTGTGAAATTTTAAGTCAACTTTAAATGTGAAGTTGTATTATGTGACAACTTGAATATTCAAGTTATCTGAATAAGTTAAATACAGGAAAGTAAAATGTTAAATTTCCATAGAAAGCTCCAACAATGTTTTATTTTTTATTTTTTTAACATTACCATTATGGTAAATTACGGTCAAATGTAAAATTGTAATTTCTTACCTCAATTTTTTTGGGGGTAAATCCTTCATATTTTTACACAGAGACGTACGTACAACTGCTAAAGTCAACTGGAGGGTCATATACATGTACAAGTGTGATGTCGAAGCACTGGTTATTTCGGGATAAACCTGCTCATAAATGGCAAGTAAAAAACAACCCAAAAAACGATGTTTGGTTGCCGTTTATCCCGCCCCTCGGATTGAGGTATGCCAATTGTGGGTTCCCAGACCTAACATCTTGATGTAGGTCTGGCTTGCCAGGCTATGGTGCTCGTGCTGTTCAGTTTCCCACATTCCTCAAAATATCTTCCTTTGTGTTCAACAGAAAAAAAGAAATTCATACTGGTTTGGAACAACCTGTGGTGAGTAAATGATGACAGAATTTTCATTTTTGCATGAACTATCCCTTTAAATGCTTTTGTTCACATGCACATGTAACAGAATATCCAATTTGTGCATATTTTACGAGGTGGCTAATTTGTACGAATTCGTACGCTAATCACTTGTACGGATTTAGCTAAATTGTACATATTTAATGAGTTGCCCAATTCGTATGAATTCATACAAATTACCTACCCCTGACACGTTAAAGGAGCAAGAAAGTGAAACTTTGCACATGCGAAAGAGAACGTCTGCGCATATCCAAATACTTATTTTAAATGCACAATTGATTTTCGTTCGCTCAAAATATTTTCTTATCTGCGAGATGAACATTTCCCCGCAAAACTCAATTCATGCGCGTGCGAAATGCCTTTTTGCACACTCAAAATGTGATCTTGCGCGTGCAGAATTGTGACCGAAATCTAATCCCATACGTGAACATATGGAAGTTGACGGAACATTCTCGGCCACCGTACGTTCGTTACTAAGTAACCAACAACATCACGCGAACACACGTCGTGATGGAGAAGGTAAGTTGGAAGAAAGCTTGTCTAACATTTTTAGGCTAGAACATTTAATATATGGCCCATCGTATACAGCATTATTGATGCAGTCAAAAACTCTACAACTCAGTGTTGTAGTACTCGAGACTCGGACTCGGTCTCAAGACCATATTTTAATGGTCTTGGTCTTGTCATGGACTCGTGTGCATTTTGACTTGGTATTGACTCGTACTCGAACATATTAGGACTCGGACTTATTCCCGAGTCCACTCGAGTCCAATTCAAAATATTTTTCATAATTACTACTGTATGTTAACATTTCTTTAAATTGATGTTTGATTGACCCGTCCAATGATTGGTGATTTTCTTGTGCACAACTGCGCATGACTTGAGACTAAAACGTTAGCGCAAAGGCAGCAGGACTCAGGTCAGGTCAGGATGTCATGAGCCTCTAGTTCAACTATGTGTTGAAAATGTCTGCTAAATCATCCATTATTCCGTTTGCATATAAGAGCCACAAATAATTCATATGCAGTAAGCAATAATGAAGCATGTAAATTCTGCGGTACCGAATCAAAGGGAACAACTTACAATTTTCATTGTCATGTGGAGAGAAAGCACAAAGAAAGGTAAGTTTAAGAACTCATAATTTTTGTAATTTTCATACATTTTTTGCATTTTGACAGCTAATGCTTAGTTAGTTCGGTGTAGAAGTCTGCAAGGGACTACTTTTTTCATCCCGCACTCCCGCCATGTGCTCTCCCTCACCCGTGACCCGCCCGCTCTCGCTTCTGTTTTATGCTGTGTCCACCTGCCATCCGCCTGTTGTGATCCTGCTTTCCAGAAAGTCACATGCTACATTTGTCTCAATTGTTATTTTAATATTTACTTATTACAACGTAGGACTAAAGTGTCACAGAGAAAACCATATCTCTTTTAATTAAATATTAAAATTAATATAGATACGATGTGGTACAGTAATGTTATGTGTACTAGAAATGTTATGTGGACTTGCAGTATAGAGTGGTACAGTAATGTTATGTGTACTAGAAATGTTATGTGGACTTGCAGTATAGAGTGGTACAGTAATGTTATGTGTACTAGAAATGTTATGTGGACTTGCAGTATAGAGTGGTACAGTAATGTTATGTGTACTAGAAATGTTATGTGGACTTACAGTATAGAGTGGTACAGTAATGTTATGTGTACTAGAAATGTTATGTGGACTTACAGTATAGAGTGGTACAGTAATGTTATGTGTACTAGAAATGTTATGTGGATGTATATATTGGTACAATGATGTTATGTGGACAAGAGCACGTAATACTGACTAGTGACAAGTCATAATTGTAATAAAATTACCTTAACACCACCTACAATGTGGCCTTTTTACCCTTAACTGATAATATTTTTTAAACCAATATCACTCTAAGTAAATTAGGTAATCCAACCTCTCTGGTCTTGGTCTCGACTTGGACTCAACCCTCTCTGGTCTCGGTCTCGACTCGGACTCAACCCTCTCTGGTCTCGGTCTCGACTCGGACTCAACCCTCTCTGGTCTCGGTCTCGACTCGAACTCAACCCTCTCTGGTCTCGGTCTCGACTCGGACTCAACACTCTCTGGTCTCGGTCTCGACTCAGACTCAACCCTCTCTGGTCTCGGTCTCGACTCGGACTCAACCCTCTCTGGTCTCGGTCTCGACTCGGACTCAACCCTCTCTGGTCTCGACTCGGACTCAACCCTCTCTGGTCTCGGTCTCGACTCGGACTCAACATGCTCTTAACTCGGTCTTGACTCGGACTCGAGTGAGATGGTCTCGACTACAACACTGCTACAACTACTTTGTAGCCAGGCCAGAAGCTTTGGCTCAGTTTGGCTAGCTTACGTTATCTGAAACTAAGGGAAATGTTAGTGGGTATGGGAAGGAATGAAGATGTATTTCTTCATTTTATTTTAAATTATATATTATACTGTATTAATAGTCTTTCTAGTTACATTAATATATTATACTGTATTAATAGTCTTTCTAGTTACATTAAGGCTACATGTATTAAAGCAGAGTGCTCTGGGTAATATTTTATATCCCGTCAAAACATACAATAATCATTGCCATTGCATTTGTATTTTTCAAAGATGTCAGGGAAAAAGCAAAAAGATATTTTATCATTCTGGGCACCAAAGAGTAAGGCCCCTGAAAAGGTTGCCAGATTAGAGGAGGAGACAGTGGAAGAGGTGGTGGCAGAGACGGTGGAGAAGACACCAAGTGAGTCAGTAGGAGAGACAGTGGAAGAGAGCACACAGGAGACCGTGAAAGAGTCAGTGGAAAGGACAATCAAACACTTACAACACAAAACACATGTCATAAGCTGGAGTGTGTGTACACACACACAAACACACTCACACACCTTAATACTCTAATATGTCCATTTGTTCACAATGTCCCACCACACAATAAATCATTATACCACTTTGACTAGACACATTCAAAGTGCAAAAAGATATGTTTTTCCAAACTGTTTGGAGCAATTTGTTATATTTTTGCATATTTGTTATTTTGAAATATAACATTAAAGAGTATATTTGATGTGATGAATTGCTCTGTCATTTATCAGACTTACCAATTGTTATAATTTCAATTTGTGCAGGTTAATTATGAACGGTAAAATTGGGGGCGGGGATGGGTGGGGGCGGGGCTCCATTAGGTCTCCTCCCCTAACCGCATGTGATCTCACTCCAAGCTTTTGATAAAACTTGAGAACCCTGATGTAGTTTAATAAAAGTTCAAGCAATAGTCCACAGCTGGAGCTGGAGCAAAAACAGCAAAAAGAAGTACTCAAACAAAACCAGCCCTAAAGGGTATTCCAAAAAAATATTCCAAAGATACAAAAAGTCTTAGAGCAAAAAACTCCAGAGGAGAAAGACAAAAATAAACTGAGAATGGAATAATCCACAGGCAAAAAAACAACATCAAAAAACAACGTCTCAGAGTTAGAGAACACTTACTTCAGAACAACTAAACACCAAGCAAAGAAGCTATGAGACAGAGTCACTTAAATAAACACGGCAGAACAGACACAGTGAATTACAAGCTGAGTAAGCTGGACACGAGGGCACCATGAGGACCTCTACAGGCCAAAACACAACATGACAAGCAAAATACTGACATGTTTAGTCCATTGTCACTCCCTCCTATGTCTTAAAGGTATAGCGGAGGATCTTTCCGAATTTTAGAGAAGACCCACCCTCTCCAATGTTTTTTTAAAATGCACATGCGCCTTTTAAACGTGTTGAGTGACCGAGGACTCAAGACATGATATGCAATGGAGAAGTAGCTTGTTGCATTTGTGTAATAAATACTATGGTGAACACATTGTAATTATCGAAAATTGAACACACAAGGTTTTAGAATATTTCAGCGTGATACCATTTACCATTTGGTCATAAGGCTACTTTAGACAAATTGAGATGTTTACCGTGTCTACGCGGTGCATGACTTGTGCCAGGGCTAGCATCGCTAATCATAGCTTACATTAACTTTTACTAGCAGTGATTTTAAATGGATTTCTCCAAATAGCATGACAAACTTTACCTGTCTTGTAACGTTAGAATCTTCGCGACTGCGGCATCAGTGGGAAGTCCAACCTGTGCTTTTAGTGCACGCCAGCGTGTGAAATATTCACCCAAAATCACTCTGGTCTTTTTTCTAAATTCTGCAGCCTTTCTCTTCTTATCATACACTTCGTATAAATTTTTTCTCTTTCGACCCTCAGCCATTTTCAAAGGAATGGCTGAAACCGTAACTCATCACACATAAAACACCTGAAAGTGCGCATGCGCAGAAGGGACGAGCACGTACGACGGCCTTACGTAAACATATCACCAGAATGATTGACACTTAGGTGGACCAATAGTATAGGCTACCCACCCGGAAAAAGAAAATCCTCCGCTATACCTTTAAATAATATGGTAAAATAAATAAGAGATCTCTTGGCAAAATAACTGGTGTCTGTGTCCCGTGAATAAAACAACAAAAGGGGAAAAGCATGATTTTTAAATCTACACTAATGAATAAATCTACATGTAAATGTAAGTTGTCCTGGTTAGTGACATCAAGTCTTCGAAAAAGATTGCACTTTTTTGCATCAGAATGAGACTAGTAGGTTCAGTCTGCACTATAACATGGCTTTTGCCCTCATGCAGGTCTAACACAAAAAATATATGCAAATTTTTGTGATCACAAGATGCAAATAATTTTCATTTTCAAATGGCTTTTTCATTGAAGATGTTTCTAAACGTAGCATCTTATCGATGGACAAAACATTCCATCGTGCACAGAATATTCCACATGTACAAAAAACATAATCTTGAAGATATCTTGGCACTACGGTGAGACACAAAATACTAATAAATAAAAAATATATATAAGGTGCGCCATTAAAGAAATAGTTCACCCAAAACTTAAAATTTTGTCATTACTCACTGACCCTCAAGTTGTTCCATACCTGTATACATTTCTTTGTTCTGCTGAACACAAAGGAAGATATTTTGAAGAAAGTTTGTAACCAGGCCGCTTTGGGACACCATTGACTTCCATAGTAGGAAAACAAGTACTATGGGAGTCAGTGGTGCCCGTGCTGTTCAGTTTCCCACATTCCTCAAAATATCTTAATTTGTGTTCAAAAGAAATTCATACTGGTTTGGAACAACTTGTAGTGAGTAAATGATGACAGAATTTTCATTTTTGGATGAATTATGCCTTTAAATGCTTTTTTTCACATGCACATGTAACAGAATATCATTTGCTGATTTTTGTAACAAGACATGAGTAATTTTCATATTCAAATAGCTTGTTTTCCTTTCTGTACCTTGCAACACTCTGCTGGTCAAAACAAAAACAAAAAATCTAATTTTGTAATGTTTTTATGCCGATGCTAGTTGTATACATTCTTAAAAATAAAGGTTCCAAAAGGAGGTTTTCGCATACAAGGACCATTTTGAGTTCTCTGGAGAACCTTTAAGCAAACTGTTCTTAAGAGAACTTTTTAAGAATCTTAAGAAACTTTTGTGGAATAGAAAGGTTTCATGGTATATTAAAGGTTCTATATGGAATCATCAATGCCACTAAATAATGTCCTGGTTGCGTATGCAACCCCCGTTCCTTGTAGGAGGGAACGGAGGACGTAGTCGACGGTCGACTGAATGGGGATCGCGTCAGAGAGCCAATGTTCTTTGAGTACTATTGAACGAGCCAATGTAATTGGCGTGTGTGATTCACATCACACACTCCGCCCCCGCGGCGCGGGTATAAATACGGAAGGGGATGCACGCACTAGTTGCTTTTTCGCTGAGGAGCCGAGCGTAACCCGGGTCAGCGGTGTTCCAGCGGTAGTGGCAAGGGGACTACGTCCTCTGTTCCCTCCTTCAGGGAAAGGGGGTTGCATACGCAACCAGGACGTTCCCTTTCAGTCGATAATGTCAGACGTAGTCGACGGTCGACTGAATGGGGATAACATTTGAAAACGCCACTAAAGCTGCCACCTTCAAGTGCCTAGACAAAAGCCTCCTGATGCCCCCGCAATTTTTAAGGCGGGGAAGGACAGGTCTTAGGCCAGGGAAGTCACTGCTGTTCCTACAGGACCACTGGGAAAGCATTCCCCGTACATTGGAAGGAAGGGATGCTGCGGAAGCCAGATCCTACCCGAAGGGAGGTAATGTGGAGAATACACATATGAACTGGGCGTATGACCGGGCAGTACGACATATGGAATGTCACTGGGGTAGCTCCAGCCTAAGATGGGGGGAGACTCACCGACAGTGACAGCAGAGAGACTCTGCCGAGGGAAGCCACGGGCTCGCTGTAGGGAGCTGTATCGTGGAAGAATACACATATGAGGTCGCCGTAGGGACCGCAACATTTGGACCCAGCCTAACACAGGTTCCACACTGATTACAAGTGGTAGGCCTAACACCAGACGTTACGCACGTCAGCTTGTGAGAGTTAGCCGGCCCCAACTCCAGGCACAATACGTTGCCGGAAAGTGAGCAAGTCCCTACCCTCTAGAAGAGACCATGCGAGCAGGAGAACTGATATAACAGAATTTTTAACTCACTGCCTGCAGTGGCTCAGGGGTGTTCTCTGCAGTGCAGTTGCACCAGAGATAAGGCCCAATAGGGTAAAGAGGGACGCAAGGATTTACATTACCTTGCTCCTCAGGAACCTGACGATCAGGACGTGCTTCTCCATGCTTCTGCATCATGATGACCGTCGATTAACACTTGAGGCAACATCATTTTGAGGGTGAAGGAAAACAGCCTACTCCAACCCATCTTGCAGGAAGAGAGCACTGAAATGATCGAAAGCTTTCAGGATCTCAATTGGAGAGAAGACCAACTTAACGACTAGGTTCCACTTCTAAAGGTGTAAGCACGCAACCCATTTCTAGGGGGTGCTCTCAGAAGTGATGGTAACTATCACATGTCCCTGTGATAGCCACCTGAACCTCCGCGTTCAGACATAAGCCCGCCTGGAATCTACAGGGGTGAACGCGGGTGCCATCGTGCCCCGTCCCTGAAAAAGTGTTCAGGGGAAGTCAGGAAGGCTGTCGATGGCAACCAGGTCTGGTAAGGGGCAACTATGAAGACCTGCTCCCTCCTGACTTGGCACCATAGGTGCAAGCGACGGGCGCAAAAAGACAGGAGCACTGCTCAACACAACATGTGAAGATCACTGAGCTTCAGGAGCATTTCTGCTCAGCACTGGAGAGAGATAAGTTCACTGAGCTGCAGGAGCATTTCTGCTCAACACTTGAGTGTGAAGAACTTCACTGAGCTACAGGAGCATTTCTGCTCATCTCTCGAATGCGAAGAACTTCACTGAGCGAAGAACTTCACTGAACTAGAGGAGCATTTCTGCTCAGCACTGAGTGTGAAAGGATCACTGAGCTTCAGGAGCACTGCTGCTCAGCACATGAGTGCGATGAATTCAATGAGCTACAGGAGCACTGCTGCTCAACACCTGAGTGCGATGAACTTCACTGAATTTTGGAGGATTTCTGCTCAACATGAGGTGTGATGAATTCACTGACTTGAGCAGGCGCCAAGCGACCATGAGTCGTTGTCGCTTTTAGGAGGCTCACTGGGGAAACGCATTTATGCGGGGCCCTGGGGCAGCTGAGAGCCAATGTCTGTCCAAGGCTAATCCGCTCGGACAACACTGGAAAGGAGATGAAACCGGAGAGGCAACTGGGCGGCTCTGGAGTGGTCATGACCCAGCTGGACCCCAGGGGATGGAGTCTCCACTCACCCTGGATCTAACTCGCGTGAGGCTCGTCTGCGGCACGACTGCGTAGTGCGGAGATAGTGGAATAAAGCGTCCTCAGAAGCTTCAGACTCCAAGGAGGAGGTGACGGGTGAGTCGTGACATGCGAGGGAAGCTTAAGCAACGGTCGCAATGTCCAACAACTCAAGGCACATATGCCCGTGTAGTCGAGGGTCGCCCAGGGCCCCGTTAAGACAAGCCCTTTGTACATGGCCCCTCGGTTGATGAGAGTTTGGCAGCAGACCGGTGTAAACTGTAGTCACACAGGGCGGGCTGCTCTGCCACGGTCACCTCGGAACTCGATCGTGAAGCTAGTGCTGAAGCGGTCATCATATGGAGGAAGCCAACGGCTGCATCTACCACATGCCCCAGGAGCAATGTTCCCTCTAAGCTGCGCGCGTGCGCGGCCGCGCACTTCTGATGCTGAGGCCGCGCACTTCTGAAGCCGCGGCCGCGCAGAAAAGATTAAAATGCCACGCAGAGGACTGACGCGAAATGTGTGGGGAAATCCATTTGATTGTAGTTTAAGTGAGAAATAATTTCAGTGCTCTGGTCAACCGCTATAGAGTGAAAACTGGTGAATGCAGTTTACAGGTTTCATAGAAAGAGAATGATGTGAGCACGTGTGATTGGCAGTGAGTCTTGCGTGCGGACCAACTAGCTCAATACGAGAGGCAACGAGAAACGCAAACATGAGAAATAAAATCACATCATAATGTTTTAAAGAAGAGTGGTTTGATTAAAGTGGTAGAAATAACTGTTGATGGACACAGAACGGTAACAATTACACACCCACCCGCGTGCAAATTCAAAATAGGCTATCATTAGTTTAAATCTAAGCTTTTTTGTGTGTGTGGGTGGGGGCATATTCACTTTTCTTGACAATATTTAGCTATTCAATCTATTTAAATGCTTCAGTTTGTTATATATTATAATAATATAATATGTAAAAAAATTGAAGCATTTAAACTGATATATCACGTCAAATACTTCAATACATTTTTTTTAATATTATATTATATAAGGCCTATATTTTATTATATTATAAGCCTAAATAAAGAATCTCACGGGCTCATTGCCATTCAAAACTTTGAAACCCCCTGCTAAAGAAAATATTGGAAATTCATAAGAAATAAACAATCATTTAACTTTGATGGTTTAATGCTTCCTGTACACAATTAATTGACTGTACAAAAACACTTTGTTTTTCCCAAACCATCTCAGTGTAACAGCTTACTTTTCTTTCATACTATATTCTATTATTGTAAAGAATTGAGCTGTCCTGCAGAAGATTTTGTAAATTATTTTTCATAGGATTTCTTGGTAAAGACTGTACAGTTAACAGCACTGTGGAAAAAATATCAGGTAACCTAAATGTGCTTCATTTAGTGACTTCTTAATTAACTGCTTGTTTTTCAAAAATATTATTTAATTCCAATAACTTACATCAAGGGTCAAATAAAATAGAAATCCCACATTCAAGGTTAAAAGTTACAACTGAATGTTGAAACCTCTGTGTTTCTACATATGCTGTACAGGTCAGGTATAAAGAATATTTTTGCTCAGGTGGTGAAATATGGCCGCCCAATAGAAAAAAGTTTTGCTCAGAAAGAAAAAAAAATTTGAGGGAACATTGCACAGGAGTCTCTGAAAGTTCTTTAAGTGGGACCCTTTCTCACTTCAACACCAGCTGAACACACTCTCATTGGAGAGACGTGTTGGACCGAGTCCATCTCCAAAACTGAAAAAGAGATACTCAACCCGTGGGTGAGATTACTCTCTCCCAGTTGACCTGAAGACCCAACGGGCTATGGAGCACTCGAAGGGAAGGACTCTGTACTGATGTACTGTATTGTACTGTACACGGTCTGGATTACCCTTGTGCATGTGCATGAGTGCCCTGGCCTGACAGACCTGAAGGAACTTCATGGCACGCAAGAGGAAGCGGCTTGCCCACAGACTTTGTAAGCTCTGCCCGTCGGAACGAACAAAAACTCACAGGCCTTAGGGGGGAGACAAGGAACCCCCCAAAAGGCAGCGGCCGCCGGACACAGGTGCACCTGTGTCGACAGACCGCTCCATTGGAGGGATATCCTCGCAACCCTTCACCGCTCCTCCATCAAGGGTAGTGAGGGGGAAAAACTATACAGGCAGTTTCTGGCAGAGAAAGGTGCCGTCCACTACCTGGTAAGCTCTCCATGCATTTCAGGAAAGAATGGCACTGGGGTGGCGAGCTAAGAACCAGCGCGGCCCGCCCCGAGATACCAAACTCCAGATTCCAACCAAGACTGAACGGGACACGGTGGAGGTTCCACTTGAGCCCGGCAGCCTCGGCGGCCCGGGTCAGCATAGCTGACATTTCTGGATCTGGCTTGGGCAATGTTACACTCCCAGAGGGAGATAACACAGCCAAGTCGTCATTTACCAGTGTTGCCACAGTTACTTTGAAAAAGTAACTAAGTTACTTTACAAGTTTCTTGATTTTAAAAGTAACTAAGTTACTTTACAAGTTACTTTGATTAGTTACAACACCCCCGCCACCTCAAAATAAAAATGACAACCGGTTTTGCCAACACTCACTTTATTGGAAGTGTATTTTTAACAGTAACATCAACAATCTATTTCCTGACATTTAAAGTTGAACTTAAACTATTTCCTGAAAAAACACATGTTTTTACAAAAAAATAAAGACAGTCTTTCTTGACTTCACTTAATATAAATACTTGTTTTTATAAAAAATAAAATAAAGACAGTCTTTCTTGACTTCACTTAACATAAATACTCGTTTCAATAAAATATAATAGTCTTTCTTCACTTCACTTAACATAAATACTTGTTTTAATAAAGATATAAAATGTAGACTATACAATTTCTTGACCTGACATATTTAACTGTTAACACTGTAATGACAAAACTTACTATTTATAATCTACATTATTTATAAACGTAACTATTAATTTGTTTAACATGTTTTATCAACATTGAACCTGTTGTTCACAGCATTAGAGCAGCAAGGAGTGGTTTTACAAAACAAAACAAGTGTGTAACACCACATGTAGGCTTATATCATAACTACTTTTGTTACTTTGGCCTAATCTTATGTTGTAATCCCATGTTATGAGGGAAACAGTGGAGTGAGGCGAGTAAACCAGTGGTTGTACCTCATTAACAGAAGCTTCTCAAACCTTTTGTCAGAAAGTCTATTTCTTCTAGGAGTGAGCACCAAACCTCCCAGACTAAAAAGCCGCTCCACAGGAGCACTTGATGGAGTTGGAGTGTTATACTTCAAGACAAGGGCGTAGGTTTAGGGGGGGACGCTAGATACTTGTCCCAATCAATATTTTGAGATGACAAATTTGTCCCCACCAATATTTAGCAAGCTCCTTTGAACTGCTATTTTGATATTTGCGCTGCATTTGGATCTTTGCGCTGCTATTTGGATCGATTCCAACGGCCAGGACGACGACAGTACAAGATACGCCGTAATTTGATTGGCGGCGGGGTATCTGACAGGCAGGCTACACGCGCGGGCCGGGACTACTTTTAGTGCTTGCACTCACGGGCAGCGAGCGGGTCGGGTCACGGGGGGTGTGTGCCTGTGTGTGTGTGTGTGTGTGTGTGTGTGTGTGTGTGTGTGTGTGTGTGTGTGTGTGTGTGTGTGTGTGTGTGTGTGTGTGTGTGTGTGTGTGTGTGTGTGTGTGCGCGCGCGTGACGAAGCCGATGGTAAGTTACCAGGGCTGTCTCTCTGCCTGCCATATTCAAAGGCCAGAGTAAAACATTTTAATATTCCGTTTTTGCCCCTTTTTGTACTTTGTAGATCAGCTATGTCACCCAAGAAGAAGAAAGGGGACATACGAAGCTTTTTCATAAAGCAGAGTGTAAGTAGGCAAAAATAACTAGTCACACAAATAGCAGTTAGTAGTAGTGACTGACCAGGCTTTCAAATGCAGATTCTACTGTGGAAAATAGTATTAACTGGTGATCCTGGTTACCCAGGATATTGTTACAGTTAAACCTAGCTTCTGCAATCTTTCAAGGTTAGGAGCATTAATTAGGGGTGTGCAGCACGGATAGACTCATAGAAGTCGGGCTATCATGATAGAATGCTAACTTACGTTAGCAAGTCACTGAATGTTAATTAGCCTACCTTAACTTAGAATCTTGCAGTCATAAACAGTGGATCATCTGAGACATTTTTCGTTTCTACATTCTGTTTATGTAATGTATTTGTGAGTGTAGCCTACTTGCTAGACACATGTGCTGGAAAAATATGTTGGCAATGTTAAAAAGGCAAAAGTTAACACTGTTGGTTATTCAAATATAATGAATCATTATTTGATTGATAATATCCAAATAACAATATCTGGTAGGAGGGTTAAACTTGCTAGCCATAGGATAGACTACAAAATTAATTTACCATTTTGTATGCAGGAAATACAGCATCAAACCACAACAGATTTACATTTATTCATTTAGCAGACAATTTTTATCCAAAGCGACTTACAATTGAGAACAATAGAAGCTGTAAACCTAGGATAACAATATGCAAGTTTTATGACCCTTCCCAGTTTAATCTAATGCACTTTTTTTTAAGAATAGAATGGGGGTGAAGGGGGAGGGGGGGATGTCCCCACCAAACCTGAGACCAAACCTACGCCCATGCTTCAAGAAAATTTTCCTTATGTTTGAAAACTGATGCAGAATCTGAAGGTCATAGGCTGACCTCAGGTAGTCCATGACTTCATTTTCTGTAGAATAGGTCTCCTCTGGCTCTGTCTCAAAAGTGAAAAAGTCCATCTCACCTTGGCTGGCAGATGTGGTGGGCACACTGGTAGGGCTCTGTGCTGTAGGAGCAGTTGTACGGCGGCACTCTGCTATCAGAAGCTCTTTTACTCGCTCCCTCCTACCTGCATCTCTCTGCCATCTGAGTTTGAATTTTGGACAACTGACAGCTGCGAGAAGGGCGTCTTTGTCGTCCAACACACTGCCAAAACGAGTCTGGATAGCCTGAAAAAATATAATATTTATTAATGCCTACAAGACCTACTATTTATTGTGTCATTGAATTACTTACAAATCATGCTTAATGTGGGTTCAATATTATGGATTTAATTTTGTTTTAGATTACTTACTGACATTTGTATTTTTTTTATCTTCTTTTGCAATGATAATGTATATTCTGTTCCCTCTTCATGACTAGTGTGATGCAAGAAATTTTAATTAGCTTAAAAGAGTGAATATACCTGCACTATGGCATTTGGAAGGCCTGCAGTCATCCTGGAGAGGGCATCTTTCACATCCATAGTCTTCTGCATCAGAACTTCAAGTGTGGGCAGTAAAGTCCCATAAGGACAGTCACCTTGTAAAATATCAAGTGCTGCAGACAGAGGCTTCATGGCGGTGCAGTACTCATGCAGAAACTGGTACTCTTTGTCTTTAAAGCACTTAACTCCCAACTTGGTGCACAGAGTATTCAGCGCACACATGGGGATATCTGCAATTCTCTTTACCGCATCAAAAAATGAATTCCACCTAGTGGATGTTGGTACCAGGAGCTTTCTTTTGCTGACTTCCTCCACTGTTTCTGATGCAAGGGTAGATCTACTTGATTTGGTCCAAAGAGCTGTGCATTTTGCTGTGCTGCTCCTATACACAGCCTTGCTCTCTGCATTGGAAGTTAAATATTTATCCAGATCATTTGTGGAAATTAGGTTGATGGTGTGTGAAGCACACCTGTGGTGCGGGGGAAGAGAAAGCTGGCATTCACTTTGATCCTCAGCTGAGAGGATTTCTGCCATATCTAAAAAAGTGACATCATCATTTGTGGGGGTGGACTCTCCCTCCTCCGTCTCATCGTCGGACTCTGTGACAGGCTGATAAACTTTAAAAGCCTTGACAAAGTTGGATCCGTTATCAGTCACAGTTGCAACTACTTTGTTGAGTAGTCCATATGAAGAGTGAATGTTTTCGATTTCTGCACCAATAACAACATACGTGTGTCTACCGCGAATTCTCCTACATGCCAATGCAGCCTTGTTGCGCTCAAATGTGGATCTACTGATCCAGTGGAGCGTTACTCCCATATAACTTCTGTTGTTAGCGGTCCAAATATCCGCGGTAGTTGACACAAAGTCGACATCATTCAGCGCGGCCTTCAGATTTCTCTCCATCACTGCATACTCCTCCTCCAAGTAAGAAGAAAAAGCTGTTCTGTGAGGCAGCGCGGCATTGACAGTAGTAGGGATCTTGTTTATTATGGCACGAAACGAAGGCGAATCAACCGTGTTTAATGGCAGCATTTCCTCCACAACAAACTGCCCGACCAACTTCTTCAACTCTCCCCCACTTACTGGTTTGCACCGAAGTCCAGCTTTTGTTGTTTGGGTGGTGGGGGACCTGCTCTCTGCTTCGCATCACCTGGTGGGACTTGCTCTGTAAGTTTGACTGTGCGGTGCTGCGACTCCAAATGTTTTTACAAATTCGACGAAGTGTTTCTGTAGGTAGATAACACTTTGTCGCCACCAGCACAGAGTTTACAACGGACCTTAATGTTGCCATCTTTAGCTGAAACAAACTCAAAATAGTGACTGTATTTCCAGCTAGAAAAAGCGCATCTCTCTCCTCCCTCCATTGTTGTTTACGTTTGTGTCGCTGCGTGGTACGTACACGTGACGTGACCTCATGTTGAAAACGTGACTTGTCGCGCACACTCCCCGAGATGCAAGAAGAAATAAATATATATTTTTACTAAGGAAAATGACAAAAATAGTAACGCACAGTGACTTGGATAAGTAATTTTAATCTGATTGCTGGTTTTGAAATAGTAACGCGTTAGATTACTCGTTACTGAAAAAAGTGCTCAAATTAGAGTAACGCGTTAACGGCATCACTGTCATTTACAGAGGCCAGCTCACCCTCCGATGCTGCTATCGACATCTTATCCTCTGGGGGAACCCTCATTGAAAAAGCTGATCAGTCCATTACAGAGGGACCAGCATGCTCAACAGGAATTCCATCGGCTGCGGTGTGATGGAGGAGTGAGGAGCCCACAGGGAATGGTTACCGGGCGAGACATCCAACACTACCCTCTGATCACCCATCCCACACGGCACCCGGGGGTGGGGCATGGTAATGGTGTCTCGCCCTTCGCGGGCGAAGGCAAGTCTCGATCTAAACACCGCGGCAGTCATATTCCCGCAATGAGAACATGAGCTGTCCACAAAAGCTGCCCCAGCATGCCGAACATATAAATATATGTATACATATTTATATACACATAAATACATAGCTCAAACAACACATGATGCAACAATTGTGACCGTAAGAGAGGAAAATGGAACGACCACATCCAGAAACGCACAGGTGGAATGACATCTTGAAAAAGACGCAAACGCACCGTGTTGCTCTTTCAGAAAATAGGACCGTCACCAGTGCCGGAGCACACAGGGGAATGACCGCGGCAACACTGAACAGAGAACTGAAAACAGTGAAGCACTCACTTTTCCGCCCTTTAACCAGCCGTCAACACACACAAACATTTAGAATTTGTTGCTGTTAAAACAGAAGTTGAGAGCTCAAAGCTCATGATCACCGCTGCACTCGCGCTGTAGAACACCAGCACGGGAGAGTGTGATGCGAATCACACACGCCAATTACATTGGCTTGTTCAATAGTACTCGAAGAACATTGGCTCTCTGATCCCCATTCAGTCGACCGTTGACTACTTTTGACGTTATCCACTGAAAAGGAACCTATATATTTTTAGTGTGTACTAGTCTAAAATGGGCTAAAAACTTTTTTTTTAACGTTTCTTTATTTTTTTAAATGTGTATAACTGAAAAATCTACATAAAAAATAATTTGATTAAAACAAAGGTTCTGACAGTTGACAAAAGTTGAACTTTTTTGCAAAAATGCACAATGCTTTCTTTAGAAGAAAAGTGCACCTACACACCAACTCCAAAACTTCATCTCAACTGTGAACCTTGGTGGACAGAGCAACATGGGATAGTGTGATTTGTTGCCTCGGGGTCTGGGCACTTTGCAATCACTGAAAAATCAACCAGTTCAAAAGTGTATCAAGACATTTTACAGGAGAAAGGCAGGACGGCTGTAATGCAACAAGACAAGGATGCAAAACCCTGTTGGAATTTCTCCGTGTGTTGTTTGTTTTGTTTTTGACCCTAACCTTGTATTGACACAAATTCGTGACCATGCAGCACTGGCCCGATCGGGACAGTGACAGTTCCTTCAACTGTCCAGAACGTCTTTCACGCTGAAAGGCGCACCTGCATCCACCATATAAAACATACTTTTTTTCGTGATGTAATTACTTATTCATTCTTTAATGTTAACCTTTTTATATCCATAATCTCTTCTATGAGATGAGATCTTTCTTTATTATAACAAACACATTTTAGAAGAACATGCTAGACTGTTTCTGTTTCTGAAACTGCATTGATTTGGACTTCAAAACGTTGGTTGCCATTGAAGTCCATTATTTGAAGACAAATCCAGAAATGTTTTCCTCAAAAAACTTAATTTCTCTTCCACTGAGGAAAGAAAGACATGGATATCTTGGATGGCATTGGAGTGAGTAAATTATTAGGACATTTTCATTTTGAGGTGAACTAATCCTTTTAATAAAATGTAACGGCTTATTTGCAGATCATGCATAGACTATTAAATGTAATGTGCATGGCTTGTAATAATTCATAATAATGTCAGACTAGGTCAAAATAGGCATTTTGAGCAGTAGTATGAAAAGATAGATAGATAGATTTAGTTTAACCTAACGCAGTACATGTAATTTTTAAATAGAATCAAGTGCTGCCGAAAAAGAAGCATCTTCAACAACCGTTTCTTGAAAATGGCTAGGGACTCTGCAGCTCTGGTTGAGTTAGGCAGATAATTCCACAAGCAGGGAACAGACCAGGAAAAAGTCAGAGAAATAGATTTTGTGCCTCTTTGATGTGGCACCACAAGACAACGGTCGCTTGCAGAGTCTGGAGTAATGAGTTTATAGGTAAAAGAGAGCAGAGCCAGTGGTTGTTCTGTAGGCAAACGTCAGTGACTTGAATATGATGCAACTGGCAACCAGTGCAATTTTGTGAGGGGAAGAGTGAGGTGTGCTCTCTTCGGCTAATTAAATACCACTCTGGCTGCAGCATCTGGATCATTTGCAGAGGTGTGACAGGACAAGCTGGAAGACCAAAGCATTACAATAGTCCAGTCTGGATAGAACAAGCGCTTGGACAAGGAGTTGTGTAGCACGTTCGGCATTATCCTGAATATTGTAGAAGCATTTAATTTATGTATCACTGGACAGAAGAGAGGCTCTCAGGTGCGAGCATAAACGTCACATCTTTTGAATGTCTCGGCAAAAACATCCCAAGCCATTACATGTGAAGACTAAAATTTCATTTTTGAAAATAATTCTTATTTAATATTATCTATCTGTATTATTATTCTTTATTTAGTATTCATAATCAGTTGTATTATCTTATGAAGTTTAAAATGCATTAGTAGACTGTAGATTGCATGGACACATGTGTTTATGGAACATATTTTAGACACAAGGAGGGTAGCTGGGAGGATTATGTATTCTGCTTAAGGGTATGATATGCAATGTTCACTTAGCAAAGAGTTCCAATTGTAGCGCCCCCCTCAGTATGTATATTGATGAGGGCAGGGCTTTTGGGTTCTTTTAATGTATTTATCAAATGTGTTTTAACCCTGATTAACTCAGTTTTAAATGTTATCTTGGATCCCTCTTTTAAAGTACTCACCTGAACTATTTTCAAACCTATCTATGAATTTACCCTTTTTAAATTATACTTTTTAATAAAGATTTTTAACCACACGTGTCTGTATATCTCTCTCTTAGAATAAAAGATAACCTCTTTGCAGATAAGTATTAAAATAACACACCACAAGGTTTTAGATTGTGTTAAGGTGTGTCTGGGCCCACAAAATATATTGGTTTAAGTGACTTGGATGTGGTAATTGAGTTTTCTGAATTAATGCATTTGCAGGTTATTAGGGTTTAACTTGTGTCTGTGCATTTATATAAGATATAGTATTGACTATATTTTCCTTTACGAAAGAGGGACATTTTGTGTTGAAGGTTTAAAAAAGGACAATCATCTTTTATTTAATTTCTTATTTTGTTGGATATAATAATTCCTTTGAGTAAATAATTGAGATATATTTTTCTAAAACCTTGTGGTGTGTTATTTTAATACTTATCTGCAAAGAGGCTATCTTTTATTCTGAGAGAGACATATACGGACACGTGTGGTTAAAAATCTTTATTAAAAACTATAATTTAAAAAGGGTAAATTCATAGATAGGTTTGATAATAGTTCAGGGTTAAAACACATTTGATAAATACATTAAAAGAACCCAAAATGTCATGAGGATGGAAGGAGAACCCAGGCGCAGACAGCAGATGACACTCAAATGATTTATTTTGGACCAAAACAGAAAACAAAACCCACGAGGGGGTAAAACAGGACTGGAGCAGAGTATAACAAGACTAAGACACGATGACAAACAAAGACTCTGACTTGACAGGAAACAAACTCACAATACTGATTAAACAGGTCTTCAGACAATATACTCACAGGGATTAACACGCAAAGTTAGACAATGTACCGACACAGGACAGCAAACACAAGGGGATTAAATAGGGAGACACTAATGACAAAGACAGGTGAAGCTGACTAGACAAGGACAGGTGAAACAGACTAGACAATAATGACGAGACGAGGATAACAAGGGGGCGGGGTAACATAACGAGACAACACAAGCACATGGCTCAAAACACAAGACCATGTGCTTGCACACAAAAACATGATTCTGTCATGATCCTGCCTCAAGACTAGAGAAAATCAAGGACACGAGGGCAGAATCATGACAGAACCCCCACCTTAAGGAGCGGCTACCAGACGCTCCTCAAGGGGACATCAAACACAGGACATGACAGACTGAGACATCGACACAAACCAACAAAACATGACAAATAACAGTAACGGCAAACACGAAAACACAACAACCGGGTTAGGATGAAACATTAAAAATAAAAAACAAGGAAGAGGTGGTGGAGGAAACACAGAGTTCATGGGGGGTGGTCCAGGGTGAATGGGTGTGCTGAGGGTCTTCGGTCCACGGGATGAGGAACGAGGAATCCGGGCTGGCTTGGAGGGGGACACACGAGGGGGGGACTTGGACAAAACAGTACGGGGTTTAGTGGCGACAGGGAAAACAGTCCGGGAACTAGTGGTGACAGGGACAAACGGGGAAACAGTCCGGGGACTAGTGGTAACAGGGACAAACGGGGAAACAGTCCGGGGACTAGTGGTAACAGGGACAAACGGGGAAACAGTCCCGGGGCTGGTGGAGACAGGGACGAACGGAGAAACAGTCCGGGGGCTGGTGGAGACAGGGACGAACGGAGAAACAGTCCGGGGGCTGGTGGAGACAGGGACGAACGGAGAAACAGTCCGGGAATTAGTGGAGACAGACTGGGATACTGCTTCAGTGGTAGCAGCAACAGATTCAGAGACAGAGGGTGAGGAAACGGGACTCCTGACGGGAGACATAGCAGGCGAAGGGGCAGGACTGGGTGCAGCGATCACAGCGGCAGGCTCGGGGGCTGGAGACAAGACAGGACAAACAGGGACTTCGAGGATTTTAGCTAGACAAGACAAATAATCAGAGAGGGTCTTGGCAGCAAGGAAGATGGGCATCTCCTGACGAGCAGAAACCGATTTCAGAACCTCTTTTGCGGCTAGATCGGCCGCAAGTCTCTCAGTAGATTCTGGGACGGCGCTAGCTGGAGCGGGCTCATGGACGGCGCTAGCTGGAGCGGGCTCATGGACGGCGCTAGCTGGAGCGGGCTCATGGACGGCGCTAGCTGGAGCGGGCTCATGGACGGCGCTAGCTGGAGCGGGCTCATGGACGGCGCTTGCTGGAGCGGGCTCATGGACGGCGCTTGCTGGAGCGGGCTCATGGACGGCGCTTGCTGGAGCGGGCTCATGGACGGCGCTTGCTGGAGCGGGCTCATGGACGGCGCTTGCTGGAGCGGGCTCATGGACGGCGCTTGCTGGAGCGGGCTCATGGACGGCGCTTGCTGGAGCGGGCTCATGGACGGCGCTTGCTGGAGCGGGCTCATGGACGGCGCTTGAAGTTGCGGGCTCATTGACGGCGCTTGAAGTAGCGGGCTCATTGACGGCGCTTGAAGTAGCGGGCTCTGGGGCAGCGATCGCGGACTCAGGGGGAGACAGAGACGGAGGACAAGAGGCTCCCTTCCTCCTCTTCTTCCTTCTGGGTCGCGGAGCTGAGTCCGTAGCCAGGCTTGAGACCGGTAAGGGGGGCGAAGAGGGAGACGAAGCAGGTGCTGGCGACTCCACCGCAGGCAAGGGGGATTCCGTGGAGGACGACTCAGACGCTGACTCCCACGACAAACGTCTTCCACGCTTTCCACGGGGGCTGACGGACACGGGTGATGGATCGGGAGTCAGGGTGGAAGACGCTTGGTCCTCCTGTGTCACGACGGCTAACATGCGACCCTCAGGGATGACTGGAAGTGTGGCAGGAGGTGAAAAACCAGGGGGACCTGGCTGCTCCTTCCGAGACAAGTAGTCCACCATGTTGCGAAACGGACGGCGGACCAAACTCTCTCGTTCAGCAAGGGGAGGGAGGACTTTGAGACCCGCGACGAGGTAGCGGTTGACCAGGGTCTCCGGCAGGAAGAACCTCCTCTCCTCAACAACCTGGGCGTACCTCTTCAGGGTCAACTCACCCTGGGGAGGGAAAGGAAGCTTGCCATTGGAACTGTCAGAGATAGCCACGCGCCACCACAGTTCCGGGTCAGAAGGCTGAAGATCAGCGGAGAAGGACTGAACGTCTGCTGGGTTCTTTTCTGGTCGGTACATTCTGTCATGAGGATGGAAGGAGAACCCAGGCGCAGACAGCAGATGACACTCAAATGATTTATTTTGGACCAAAACAGAAAACAAAACCCACGAGGGGGTAAAACAGGACTGGAGCAGAGTATAACAAGACTAAGACACGATGACAAACAAAGACTCTGACTTGACAGGAAACAAACTCACAATACTGATTAAACAGGTCTTCAGACAATATACTCACAGGGATTAACACGCAAAGTTAGACAATGTACCGACACAGGACAGCAAACACAAGGGGATTAAATAGGGAGACACTAATGACAAAGACAGGTGAAGCTGACTAGACAAGGACAGGTGAAACAGACTAGACAATAATGACGAGACGAGGATAACAAGGGGGCGGGGTAACATAACGAGACAACACAAGCACATGGCTCAAAACACAAGACCATGTGCTTGCACACAAAAACATGATTCTGTCATGATCCTGCCTCAAGACTAGAGAAAATCAAGGACACGAGGGCAGAATCATGACACAAAAGCCCTGCCCTCATCAATATACATACTGAGGGGAGCGCTACATAAAATGGAGGCACCGCTGGGATAGTCTTGGATTTTTCAGTGAAAAAATAAATAAATAATAGAGTTAAAAGGTAAAGTGACTAATTAAAGTTACTAAGCTAATTTACAAACAGTATTAACATGGAAAAAACTGAACTAGTGTCAGAGTTAAAATGCTGGTGCCGTGGTGAGGGTTTGGATGAGACGCATGCACTTATGACCATCGTCCCAGAAGATGTAGAGATCAGTGAAGTGGAAGAAACACTGGGAACTATCGAGTCTTTAGGACGGGTGCGTGTCCGTGGGAGAAACTTCAGTGCAAGACTAAACCAACGGATGGTTTTGTGTGAGAGTAAAGAGACTGTGCAAGAGGAGAGTGTTCAACCTGAAGTTATGCCTATTGATGGTGGAGAGCCGTTGCCTGTTATCATCATAGGAAGGGCACAGGCAGCTGCTGAAGAGTTTAACCCTCAGAGAACTAAGACCTATTTGGTCCGTTTTCTCTATTTTTACATTTGGGCTTATAAACTATATGTAATGGAGGTGGAACACTATGTGTTTGGTATCTATGAATTCAGAAGACCCTAAGGTAACATAAGCACGCATTTAATATGTTTATAAAGGAAGTATGAGTGAAAATGTACAATAAACTACAGAATTTCAAAAACGGAAATTCGATTTTTGGCATTTATTTCTGAAAATCACACAACAATAGTGAACAGTTTTTGAACAAAAAATATATTTGTCAAAGCCTTTGCTTGACAGACATGTGTAATTGTTAAATAAAATGTGTAAAGAACAATGAAAAATGTAACTTTATTTACAAATAGTCCCAGGCGTTTTTCTTAGGAATGCTTAGAATTTTCTAAGCAATGTTTTCTCCTCGTCACTCTCCAGAAATTGTTCCAGAGCTTGTTCCACCGTAAATCGTTTACTGCTTGCCATCATAAAAGTGCTAAAACAATAAATAATGCTATAATTGTATTTGTATGTATATATATTATAATTGTTCGGTCTCTCTCTCTCATATCTCTGCGTGCTCTCGCTCCGTAAAGCCTTGTTCATACTCGATGCGTCCGTTCGCTTTCTGTCGTCTCCTCCACTCTCGACGCTGTTTGCATCATGTTACTACCCTTGCGGGGCTACAGAGTCCTCCGATTTGCTAGAATACGTCATGGTAACCTTCCTCTGATTGGGTAAGAAAAATATTCCTCCATCGGCAATTTTTCCATTGGTTGTTGCTCGTGTATCTGCCAAACTACATCGATTTCATTGGCCTTTGACGAAGTGGTATTTCGCAACAAGGAAGTGTGTATACAAGCCGGGTAAGTTATCACAGTTTTCAGCGGAATCTGAGGAAGACGCCAAAAAAGACCGCGCCTCCCTTTCATTAATAGTTTTTAAGATAATTACACATTTGTAAAAGTATGCCATTTTGGGCGGTACCGCCCAATCCGTCCCCAGAGGGTTAATAGTAAACTAAAAGGGTTGTTGCAGGCTGAAGGGAAAACCTGGAGGACGTCAAATCATTATTCCCCAGTACACCCCCGCCCACTAGCTCCACTGAATTCAACCTTCGCGCTGTCGGAGATTTGTTGGAAAAGACAGCCAAACCAGTTGATGGTGGGAGTTATGGTCAACTACGCATGTTCTCGGGAGCCCTACCCACGCCTCTAGGTGAGGAACCATTTGATCATTGGCTAGAGCAAGCATTGCTTATGGTGGAGGAGACTGAATGCTCCGATAGAGAAAAAAGACGCAGAATTTTTGGAAGTTTAAAGGGGCCTGCACTTGTGAAAGCAGTGCGGCACGCCAATCCTGACGCCAGCCCAAAAGAGTGCTTGGAAGCCCTTGAAAGTGCTTTTGGAAGTGCTGAGTCCGGTGATGATCTGTACTTTGCTTTCCGATTGATGCAACAGCAAAAAGGAGAGAAACTATCAGATTTCCTTCGACGTCTAGAGAGGTCTCTAGCTAAGGTGATTCAAAGAGGTGGCCTCCCTGCTAGCGGCAAGGATCAAGCCCGACTGGAGCAACTGCTAAGGGGTGCTATCGCCTCAGACCTGATGCTGATCCAGCTGCGCTTGAGAGAAAGGAAGGCTGCACCCCCAAACTTTCTACAGCTGTTGACTGAGATTCGTGCTGAGGAAGAGTACGAAACTTCTAGAAAGAAGCTCAGTGCCTCAGTACATCAAGTGCATGCTAATACAGAAGTGGATACATGGCAAGCTGAGATCCAGAACTTAAAGGCTGAAATAAAAGAGCTAAAAGTAATTGTTGCATCAGTAGTGACCAAATCCACTCATGTCAAAGATGATTACATGGAGGTTAAAACCATTAGTGCACCGCCTGGCTCTGAGAACCGGCAAGATGCTGAGCTGGCTGCCTTGAAAAAACAACTGAAACGACTAAAACAGAAAACTAGCAACAAGATGCCTGAGCAAGATGCTGCAGTTGCTGTTTCAACCATGGAGGCTTCTAAACAGGTCCCCAACTCCCCCAAGGGAGCACCGAAAAGGTCAGAAGAGAATTTCTGCTATAGGTGTGGTGAGAGCGGACATTTTGCTACAAAGTGCGGAAACCCTGAGAATCAAGCCAAGGTTATCAGAAAGTTAAATTCATGCTTTGAAGTTGACAAAAGACAGACCGCAGTCTGGGGATGCCACCCCCAATTAAGTTAACTGTGGGGTCAAGAAAAGTGCTGTTACCTCATCAGAGCCGGCTGACATCCCTGAAGGCTTGATTCGTCCACCCAGCATAGTACCTGTGAAAGTAAATGGACATTGCTGTGATGCCTTGCTTGATAGTGGCTCTCAGGTTACTATCTGACCATTATCTTTGAGTCTTGGTATCAAACTTACCTGTCTGATGTCCCAATTCGCCCCGTGTCTGGTTTAGCCCTGTGGGGACTAAGTGAATCTGAGATCGGTTATCCATACCGTGGGTATGTAGTGGTCGACATTGAGTATCCAGCAAAGGTTGCAGGTGCCGACCAGACGGTGACAGTTCTCGCTCTTATCTGCCCCCAGCCCCGAACTGCAGACCAGACTCCTATCATTGTGGGGACCAATGCCAGTCACATCCGACGTCTTGTACAGCAGTGTAAGGACAATGGCATTGACATCACCCAGACACTGGGGATATAAGCCTGTTACAGTGACAACAAGCTAACAGCGCCTGGCATGGCCACAGCCCTGGAGGAGGAGGGTGATATTGGTTGTGTGTTATGGCAAGGCCCTGGCCCACTGACTCTGCCCCCTGGTGGTGACTGTACTGCAGTCTGCAAAGTTGAGTATAAGCTCCAGGTTGACAAAGAAATCCTGATGGTTGACTCATCTCCTGTAGCTCCACTCCCATCGGGTGTGTTAGTTCAGCCCACGGTGGTGCCCAGCGAAGAGGTGAACATCAACCATTTCATAATCTTGGTCCAAAATGAGTCCTTGACCAAATCGCCACGGCCGAGGAAGATAAGGAAAAGACGGCATTCATCTGCCCACTGGGTTTCTTCCAGTTTGAGAGGATGCCGCAGGGGATAACTGGAGCCCCAGCCACCTTCCAAAGATTAATGGAGAAGGCTGTGGTTGACATGAACCTTAACACAATCTAACTAAAAACTAAAACACCGTAGCAGGCCTGATGTGTTGCTTGTGTTCGTTGTGGCCCAAAACATAATGGCCCCTTCAATCGTCAGCGAGCCAACAAAATGAAAGATACCTTGAGTTAGTGTTTCTATCCCGTCTTTACCAGTAATCACCAGAGCAGACTCAGCATCCGATCAACATTCCCACACAAACTCCGGTGGTTTCTCTTTTCTCCTCCACGTCTCCAGTAGAGACGAGAGAAATCTAGGTTGCTCCAAACTCCGTCTGAATATCTTCCCTGTCTTCAGGTCGAAAACAGCAGATAAACCCCTCGAAATGTTCAACGGAGGGACTCAAATTTTAACTAGAAAATGTCCTTCACTTGTAATGAACGGACTCCAACCTATACTTATACAACCTATACGTTAGCATTAGCAGTAGCACAAAAGTAAACAGTCGATGAACTTTGTGTAGAAATTCCTCCCGTTTCTCAATATACAGCTTGTCACTCTTCTCACTGGTTGTTGTGCAAACAATACTAAGCCACAAGTTATACACTGGGTTGTGCACTACTAATTCACAAATTAACTCAGAAAATCTCTGTCACGCTCACTCGTTTGCTTCACTCTCTCGTACTTTTTCCTTCTTTCTTTCAACTCGTTGCGCTGACTCCACCCACCTGCTCTTAACCCCATAAATGCTGGTTTAGACAGTTTTCAGAAATACATTATCTCTTACCTAAAACAATAAACATATAACAATTTTAAAACTGCTTTTAATATTTTTATTATAACTTTTCTTTTTGAATATATTTCAACCTTTTTAATCAAACTATTTATATGCTCTAATTATTAGATGATAGACCTATTACAAACATCACTTATAACCTTATGAATTTTTAACCCGGGTTACACAATGATGATGATTCTTCATATTCGTACAGTTGGCATGCTCTTTGCAAGAAAAGGAATATTTCAACTGATGCAAATGTACCGTATATCATTAATGTATACGGTACACTGAGAAATAGTTTTTTAATGTGGAAAGTGGATTGTACCATGTGCATTAGGTATACATTTCATTTTTAAACATGAGCAAAATGTTTTTCCTACCTTACAAGGAAGTTGAAAGTCGCTCAGTTGTGTATTTAAGATGAAACACAGAAACGCATAGACCTGGCATGAATATAACAACTTAAGTTTCTCTCCTGAAATATATGAAAAAAAAATTCTTGGCAAGATAACTGGTGTCCGGTCCCATGAATCAAATAATAACGGGGAAAAGGCTCAATTCCAAGTCTACACATGAATATTCATACATATAGCTCCTTTAAGATAAAGTTTGGCGTTAGCTGTAGGGTTAGGCTGAGAAAGGCTGAATTTCAGAAAAATGCATCTATCTGAATTGATTTACAATAAAAGGGTATTGGTCGGTTGATTCTGTTTTAAATAAATACAGATTGATGATTTTTAAGCCAAAACCTATCCCTAAACCTAACTATAACCATATTTGAACTTATTTTCTGAATCAAAAAGTGTATTGAATGCACATGGTGCAAATTTCCTAAATACCAAACCAATCATACAAATTAGTAATTTGTATAAATTAATTGTATTAAACTTTTAAAATTTTAGAGTTAACATTGAAGAATCATTTCCACACATTAATTAACACCTCCAGACCTTAAATCCATTGAAAGTCTTATTCTCTGATAGTAAAAAAAAGTTTGCCTTTTTCTAAAAGAACATTATAGCATTAAATGCTTTTATCATTAATCATCATCTATCATTAAATGCAGGTCTAACATCATAAAAATAATTTAAGCCAAATATTAAATCTTAGATTGGTCTAATTTGTCACTGAAAAGTAAGACTGATTATCCCTGACTAACTTCTAGTTGGTCATACTAGTTCTTAAGACACATTCTTTACACAATGGCTTTGTTTATGCAACTGGCCCCATTTTCTGATTTTATGCTAATAAGCTCATCAAGATATTTTGATACCATCAAGTGTGAAGATTATCATGATTACAAGGAGTACAACTCATAATAGTTATTATTACTTTTTCTGTAGAAAGGGGCCACACAATCTTAACATAGTATTATTGCTTGTTTGGAAGTGAAAATGTCCTGAATAATGAGTTATTTCTAATGGGTAAATAATAAGCTACTGTACTGATTTTATTATCTACATTTATTTTATTAGTATTTGCAGAATACAGAGAAAAAGAGTGAAAGAGTTACTATTCCCATGCTAATGAATTAATAGAGGTTCAGTTTCTTTTATGGTTAGGTTTTCAGTTTCTTTTAAAACTGGCTATTAGTCAGTTTTAAAAGAAAAAAGGTTTTGACGGATCTATAGTTATCACTTGAAAATGAAAACAATATGGACAGGATGATTCTATTTATATTTTCATCAAATTTATTATGAGAATGAAATAAGCATACATCACATATCAAATAGACTTACATATATCTCAAACCCCCTTCGAATACAGTACTCTAGACAGTTTTATACTGAAGTTTACCATTAATGTCAATTTTACAAACATATTTGTGGATTTTATTCTAAAATGCATTTACATTAATAAACCATAGCTAAATTTAGCATAGAAAACATTTAATCCTGCAAGAATGTAATCTGTTCCATTTAACTGATTTAGTTACTGTCTTCTAATTAAAATTAATTCACAATCAATTCCAATAAATATAAAATTTAACATGTCCTTACTTGACTTTTAAATAATGCATATTACTAGGCCTAGTACTACTACCACTACTACTACTACAACTTCCCATTTCCCTCTTAAAAATATAGTTGATATTGATATATACTTGATATTCTCTGAATCAGTTTTAAAGTTTACTTTAAAAAAGCACATTGATAATTACGGTTTATCACATCGATTATTTGAATAGGCCATATGGTTGATCTCCTGATGAAAAACCTCTTCACCTTCCCCTTTTCTCCAGTTTATTTTGCTGTCACTTTCCAGCCCCATGATCTTCAGCTTTTCACAGATCTGGAAGACCAGCAAGAAAGAATAAAAATAAAACATCAACAGCAGCAAGAATATTGATGCTATGAAAGATGGTTGGTTGGTTTGTAAGCCCGTCGGCCCAATGGAGGTTTTCTGATAGAACGGGTGAAGGTCTCTGCGTGTTACTGTCTTTCCGTGTGGCAAAGTAATTTAAATAAATGAAATACATTTTTTCATATGTACCATCTCGTTATTTCATCTGACTCCATAAATGAAAAGGTTTTAATGATATCTGTGCATCATTAAATGTGAGCGAATGTTTGACTATTCTTTTTAACTCTTTACTGAAAATAATGTCAGTCAGTTAGAATAAAATCAAATGTTTACAATTTATTATGTCAGAAAAATGTATCATGCCAATTTCATAATCAGTTCAAAGATAATAGATACAAAACATGAAATGTTCTGGAATAAAGAGAGAAGATGCAAAGCTTGACATTTATAAAATACATGTGAAGTGTTTTGCATGGACTCCGCATCACAGGCTAATTTGAGTTACAAATCGCCCTGATCCTCTTGTTGCAATTCATTATATACCCAGACCAAGACAGAAATTTATGTCACATGGAATTACCTTCTAGACACACCATCCTATGTGTGCAAGATATTTCTAAACTCTTAAGAACTTTATTACTTTATGGTTTACTTCTTTGGGAATCAGACATGTGTACCAGTCGCACTGAGTCATTTCAAATGATACCAAACATGTATAAAACTGTATGATAATAATTCATATTTAAACCATATAAATTTTTGGGTGAATTTCAGGTGTTCTCAGCATGAGAGAGAGGGAGTGGGCAAAGCGGAAAAGAAATGTATTCTGAGGTGAGACTTGCGTCTCAAATGGTGATGCTAACTTCACAAGAGACTGTTCAAATGTTAATTTCCAGAAAGGTCCTTTGTCTTCTCAGCGAGTGGTCATTCCTCAACCTGCATTTTCTAATTTCTAAAGTCTTACAGTTGGCTATAATGTATTCTTAAAACGTTTCACCCAGTGAATAAAAATTGTGTTTTTGAACCATATGACCATGAAAATGAACACAGTGTTTAGGCCAGATACAAACCTCATTCAGAATGGCAGTCTGTCGTGAAGGATCATTCAATGTACATTCTCCATTACAGGACAATTTCAGTCTGACAATTTGCTTTTTAATTAACTTGTCATCTGAGAAATACAGTGTTAAAGTCATCCTCAACATAGAACATACATCAATAACTGAAAACATGCAATCCTCTTGTTTGTATCATTTGAGTCTGTTAACATGGAAAAACTCACCTCCATGGCAGATAAAAGGATGCTGTAGATCACAGCTGTATTGAGCCCATTTCCCAGAATTGGTTGTTGACATGCCGACACAGTCACCAGATCCTGAACTCTGGGATGGTTGTCCTGCTGCCCAGTTTCTGAAACTGAGATTCCACCGATCAGACCATTCCCAAGAGTCCAGGAACAGACCAATCCAGAGCGATGATTCATTATTACTGATCAGATTCTGTTGCTCAGCGCTGCTGATACTCGCCAAATCAGTGTGTTGTTTTCTGCAGTAACTCTGAGCATCTCTCCATGTCATAGCAGTCTCAGTGATGATAAAACCAGTGCTGTCTGTTCAGAAACACCAGATAAAGACCAGCCCTTAGTCCAGGATCAGCTAAAGTTTGAGGAAAATGAACCAGATTTGAGGACTCACCATTGAAACACACAACCGGGAGAACGGTGCTGCAGCTCTCATCGTACCAGCTTCCATTAAAACTCCTCACACACTCCCCATCACCGTTTGGTTCTCCTGGATTCCAGTTACTGTACTGGGACAGTGAGCCCATAGACCAGACCCAGTGATACTCTGTTCCATTGTGGAGACCTATCCATACTGAACCACTGTATCCAGCATCCACTGTATTTACCAGTAAACTCACGTCGATCATGTTGTCAGCAGTGGCCAGATCAGTGAATCTCGCTCTGCAGTAACTCTGAGCATCTTGCCATGTCTTGCTTTCATTCACATAGAGGAAGGAGCGGTAAGGAGACTTAGGCCCTTTAGCAAATGGAAATGAGGAACATGACTGTAAATATCAGGGTAAAAAAACATTACATCTTCAGACTCAGAATAAAAAGCATGCTGAATTGCACCAATCAAATAAAAAAATGCATCGCATTAAGGGAACGATTTATAGGCCATTTCGAATCTCTCACGGAGGAGCGGAAGCATAAAGGAGAAGCGACGACAGTGGAGATCGAGAGAGGCTAGGCATGGACTATTTTATTTAATGTTTTGTGTTACTACATGTGGCGGCTGTCAACCGTGAAGGAACCGTGTGCCGTCTTTACTTTCATTTTTGTATTTGTTTAATTTTTTATTATTAAAAGTGTTGAACGTTCGCCGGTTCCCACATCCTTCTTTCCACACCATCTAACCTTGCTACAGTGTGTTATTCTTCTTGGTTACAAGTTAAGGAACCATTGGCATTATTGGAGATTGACTGAGTTGTTGTTCTGGACATGCTGGCGCCCAGAAACCCAAATCTGAGACCCGGAAGGTCACTACGTGCCTAACTTTAGGGTCCGAGTGTCAGCTGCCTAATCGATGGAGATATGCTTCCGTCTATCTGTATATGTGTGGAAAATGACAAAAAAATATCTATTTCTTAGCCAATCAGAAACTGCAACCTGAAGTAAGGACGTAGCTTAGAGCTTGGTGTTGGGTATAAATGCTGTGATCTTTGTATTTGTAAGCGGGGCGGCCAACGAACTCCTGTGTGAGAACTCCTACCTAGCCAAAGTGATAAGATAAAATCAAATTCTGCATCAAAATTTGTAGACAAGACAAGTAGTTTGTTTAGGCATGGTTTGTAAGGAATTACAAACCTGCGCACATATATTCAAACGCACATAACTATAGAATCAATTCTTAATGCGCATGTGAACGCCATCAGCGTCTATCACAGGTTCACGCTTAAAGTCTGTTTAGAGAGAACGGTGTCGTCTTAGCGGCCCCTAATTTAATAACAAATGATCATTTAGACGGAAGTGAATCAATCAAAACTAACTTTAGCTGGAAAAAACATTTTTCAAGAACCACTATAAAACCAAACCAATCTCTGTTACCTTAAAAGCTGTCTACATTGTTAAAAGCGCTATATAAATGAGGATGACTGACTGACTGTGAGTCTTGAAGCGGACTTCTGCTGATGAAACTGCAAACTAAAACTTTTCTTTAATTTATTATAATTCTGAATCCGGGTCTTCATTCATCATATCTGGTTCTGGGTCTTTGACTGTAAAACCCCTTACAGACTGGTTCAGTTTTATGTCTGTCTGTTTATTTTTCCTCTCTCCTTGCTTTTACTTTCACTTTCTTAGCCCTGCGCCATTGGTTCTACTCCATAAATTATTGTTGAATGCGATGACGTCATAACAGCTTCTTTCCCAATCGCTGGAAATTTGACTAGGCTACTGGTAGCCTTTGACTATGTATAGGGTTGGTAAAACCTTCATATTGTATTTTCACATACTGTATGTCCTGTGTGTTACCTAACCAATTCCGCATATATATGTATACAACGGGGAGGGAATGAAAGGAAAGATAAGAATATCACGTGATATACTGTACATTGTGCATCCTGCAGTCAGTGATGGTATGCATTGGGCACACTAAGTAAGAGTAAAACCTTGTGGTATTTTTGTTTTTAATTTATGAGTGTAGTTTATGGGGCATCTTTGGATACTGAAGATTTTATTCTTCCTTTTTTTTCTTTCCTTTGATTGCACCACAGTTGCTGCTTCTATCCCCTGTCTTGGTTTTCTTTATTCTTGGTTGGAAATAATTACTGTGAGTTGGTGTAGTTTTTCCCCATTCCAATAACTCTGTATTAATATTGTGTAGTGTTCGATCAGTGTCGTGCTTTCCTTCCTGCAAGATGGATTGGAGCGAAGGCTGTCTCCCTCCACCCTAAAAGTCTGTCACCGCCATTGCCGTACAGCACGACTTTGTTGAAGGTAAGTCTTTGTGGAGGCACGACCTGATCGTCAGGTTCCTGAGAGGAGCGAGGAGACTGAATCCTCCTCGCCCTGCTCTCGTTCCCTCTTGGGACCTCGCAGTGGTGCTAACTGCCCTGCGGAGTGCTCCCTTTGAGCCTCTGCAATCAGTGGAGCTTAAGTTCCTGTCAATGAAGACAGCGCTCCTGGTTGCACTGGCCTCCATCAAGAGGGTAGAGGACCTACACGCATTCTCCGTTGACGAAGCGTGCCTGGTATTCGGGCCGGCTTACTCTCACGTGATCCTGAGACCCCGGCCTGGATATGTGCCCAAGGTTCCTACCACTCCCTTCCGGGACCAGGTGGTGAACCTGCAAGCGCTGCCCCTGGAGGAGGCAGACCCAATCTTGGCACTGCTCTGTCCAGTACGCGCCCTCTGCGCCTCTGTAGACAGAACGCAGTGTTTCAAGACCTCAGACCAGCTCTTTGTCTGTTATGGTGGGAAGCTGAAGGGAAAGGCTCTTTCAAAGCAAAGGTTGTCTCACTGGATAGTGGACGCCATTGCTTTGGCTTACCAGCAGCAAGGTCGACGGTGCCCCCTTGGTGTGACTGCCCACTCCACCCGGAGTGTGGCGTCCTCTTGGGCTCTAGCGCATGGCGCCTCGCTAACAGACATCTGCAGAGCTACAGGCTGGGTGACACCGAACACATTCGCCATATTCTACAATCTCCGAGTGGAGCCTGTGTCCTCTCATGTACTCGCTTCAACCAGCTAGTACTGGACCCGCTCAGGTGTCTTCGCTTGCTCGCCATTCCACTCCTCGGACTGGATACATGCGATATTTTCCTCAGGTGAGCTTCTCCGAAAGCCCTGAGTTCCTCCAGCAGTGCTGACATCGGCGCCAGTGTCTTTGCCTGCGCGTCGGCTAGGTTCCTCCCGTGTGCATGGTCCCTCCCCTGAGCGACCCCCACATGTATATTTCCACTGTAAGCCTCTCTGAGCATGTGTCTTTCCCTTGGCAAGCCACCTTGCCACCCCTGGGGTTGAAATATTCCACCTGCGGCTGGACACCCCAGTGTTCTCCATATGCATCCGTCGGATCATATGTGTATTCTGTAAGTCCCCCCCCCCTGTGGGTTGGCAATAATTGCATATTTCCCTAAACCTGGGATATGCTCTCCAGTGTACCTTGGTATTCCTGTGCTAAATAGGAGTCCTTCGTCCGTGCCAGTCTCACGACAGGGATCTCAGTTTTACGCAGGGCAGGTGAAGGTGGCGTGATTAGACTGGTAACCCCATTCGTCGTCATCCGACGTAACTTAGGAGTGACAACGAAAGGGAACGTCTCGGTTACGTATGTAACCCTCGTTCCCTGAGTAGGGAACGGAGATGTTACGTCTTCCTGCCACTTTCCGCTGTACCGCGGGGATCGCCTGAAGCTCAGTCTTGGCTCTTCAGCGAAGAAACATATCTGCATGTTGCCAGCGTCTTCCTTTTATACCCACGAGGTAGGGCGTAGATATGCTATGCAAATTCTGCAGACCCATGCCATTTCTTTGCCATTGGCTCGTTTTGTAATACTCGAAGTTGATAGGCTTTCTAAGCGAAACCCCATTCGTCGTCATCCGACGAAACGTCTCCGTTCCCTACTCAGGGAACGAGGGTTACATACGTAACCGAGACGTTTCTTGCATTGTCACAACAATCATTCTGTCTAGTGTGATCTGATTTGTCAAAAAAAGAAAAGACAAAACAACTCACCTCCATGGCAGATAAAAGGATGCTGTAGATCACAGCTGTATTGAGCCCATTTCGCAGAATTCTTTCTTGACATGCCGACACAGTCACCAGATCCTGAACTCTGGGATGGTTGTCCTGCTGCCCAGTTTCTAAAGAAAAAGCTCCATTTATCAGACCATTCCCAATAGTCCTGGAACAGACCAATCCAGACCCATGAATTAAATGGAACAACACTCTTTATCTGGTTTAGTTCCTCAGAGTTGTGGATAGTGGGCAGATCTGTGTAATACTGTCTGCAGTATCTCTGAGCATCTGTCCAGTTCTTCCACATCTCTAACCTAACGTATCCAGTGCTTGCTATCAGGAAAAGCAAAATAAGAATAAGGTCACAATTCTTCTTAGCTAAACGTAATATTTGTTAAGTTACAAAATCACTGTATAAATGTATAACTCACCACTGTAGCACACAAAGTGAAGCCCATTTGAGCACAAGTAACTAAACCAAACTCCATAAGCTAAATAGCCACATTCTTTTTCCTTCTTTGGTTCTCCAGCACTCCAGGCACTGTACTGTGTGAGTGTGTTTTCTCCATTAGACCAACCCCAGCGTTTCTGTGTCCCTCTCTTCAGTCCAATCCACACTGATTCACTGTACCCAGCATCCACTATATTCACCAGCCTGTTCACATCATCCATGGTGTCTACAGTAGCCAGGTCAGTGTACTTCTCTCTGCAGTAACTCTGAGCCTCTGGCCACGACATTCTCACATTTATATAGTTGTACTGACGAGAAACACCAGAAGTAGTCCTCAAGAGCCCTGCAAAAGTGACTTTTTTATACAGATTGCACATTCACTCTTCCTTGTAAAACATCTAACAAATATAACACCAACCTGACAGCAGGAGCAGCAAAAACAGACTCCCGTCCATGACTGCTCACACACGTCCTGTTAATATCTGATTAATATCAGATCCAATGTGTGCTGATGTATTCTAATAAGAGATTATCAAACACACATTTTCTGTTACAGAAATTCAGTGTGACTTACTTTGTCAATAAATGGACCCCAAATTCTCTTAATTAAACATTAAATTGCATCAAGAAAGCACAGAATCTGCTACAGAAAACTCTACAGCCGCCATTCACAGTATTCTACACATTTCCTAGTCTCAGCCTTCCTAGTCGGACACACTCACTGTAATGCTGTTTTTGTAATGACAAGACAAGTAATTTTCATATTCAAATACTGTAGCTAAGTTTCATTAAAATAAAGATATTTCCACATTGCAACACATTCATTGTCAATACTTAATGTAAGTTAACAAAGCAAAAGTAAACAATAAATCAAAATGCACTATTCTAAAAAATTACTCCATAACATTTTTACAACAAAATCTTCAGAACAGCTAAAACACACCCACCTTATACATTTCCATAATATATTGATTGTGTGTCCATTTCTGAGTCCTTTGAGCCACTATACATTAAACTATTTCCCTTCCTTCAAATCCACACCAACTATCATTAACCCCGTTGCCAGATCTCTACAGGAAAACAAGCAAGATAAAACAAGCACAAAATAAGTAACTTGTCTTGGTGTTTTTGTTGTTGTTTTGTTTCTTTAAACCTCTTTTTGGAGCGTGACAACTGTGGTCAATAGATACTCAACAAGGTTGAGTAAATTCGTTTTTTTATTATTACTTTTTTTAAATAATTAGTAAACTAGCCGTACCTGAGTTAAGCCTATGGAGTAGTCTGGTGGGTAGAATCTCTAGTTTTTATTTTTTCCTTTAGTATGTGACAAGATTTCTAAACTAATTAGTAAATGCTTCTGAAACTGCAAGTAAACAATTATAAATAAAAACCTAAGGTGAATGGCACCTGAACGCACCAAATTACAGTTCTATAAAAAATAATTCAATGATATTTACTCCTATTAAAACATCATGAAATGAGGTGGTTCCGTCTGAAACGGGTTATATTCTCTGAAAGCAAAAGTCTAAAATGTTTACTTGTTTTGATTTAATTAAAGGGTTTTGCTCACAAACACATCGAATGCTTTAAAATTATATGCTGATTTTTGTGATGACAAGTACTTTCCATATTCAAATACTAATTTTCAATGAAAAACATTTTGGATGTTGTCATCATGATCATGTTCTTTTTTGTTGAGTTTATGTTGGTTATGTTCCTGTTTGCATGTCTGATTTCCCAGTGTTACTCATTAATTAGTCATTCTGTTCAGCTGATCTTGATTAGTTCCCTTCAAGTTAGGTTCAATCTGTTCCTTGTCCGGTATCGTCAATGTTAAATTATTTATTTTTTTGATTATTCCCCTACGATCTCCTGTTTTTTTGGGGGATTTATTAAAATGACTATTTTGTTGGAATCCTTTTTGTCATGTGCTTCACTTTAGCCACAGCTATGTGACACATGCATTATGTCTTTACGATACTTTCACATCAAAATTAATCAAAACATGTAGCCTAGGTGAGATAAAAATGGAAATAAATCACTAAATCACTTAAAATGTGCAGATGATTATTAAATTAATAAAGAAGCCTCACCCGCTGTGATTGAATCACAACTTCTATCATCTTTGTTTGGCTTAACATCATCACACTCTAATTTTGCATTCCCACTTTTTTCAAAATGTTTACCTAAATTCTAGTATTAAATGCTTTTACTCATACTTTATGCAGTAGTAAATTAAGGATACATAATTATTTGAGGACATTTTAGCATACCGCAGCATAAGGATTAAATTAAATTTGAATATGATGCCAAGCAAAGCGTGATTTTCATATTCAAATAGCTAATTTAAATTGTAGATCTTCTAGCACATTCTATCACATTACTAAACTGGCCACTTGTTTTGTCTACTTCATTTTTTGTAGCCATAAGAGTTCTACTGCTATTATCATATTACATACTGTAAATGTCTATTGTAAGACTTCATCTTGAAGACATACAGTATTTACTTTACAAATTCTACATCACTATACATGCTAGCAGTAAAAAAGGCAAGAAACCGAAACTGTATTCATGTTGACATCGTTGCGTAACAATAATATAATGAAGTATATTGATGGTTGAAAACATCAAATAAAGACATTTTAGGAACATTCCCAAAAAAAAAAAATCAAATACGCCCATAGGAAAAAATCTGTTTTGCTTTAGACAAAAGTAGATTAAAACAGTGGCCAGTGAGTTAATTTATACCGTGAATTGGGGGATATAAATAATGCATTGAAAATCGATTCCTAGCAAATAATCAGAATAATGAAAATTGAGTGTAAAAGGGAGTGAAGAGGACTGCTTGTGTCATGTAAACATCTTACTGTGATGAAGTCCTACTCTCATTATTAATGCATGTAAACGATGTCTCTGGTTCACATTATTAATTGATTTATTTTAGGCTTTTCAAATAATTCTATGTGCTTTAGACAAATATGAACAGAAATATCTTGCGTACTGAATGATTCCTCATTGCTGTTTGCAAATTTTTGCTTTTTTACATTTTCTAAGACCATCGTTTACCAATGCCAACAAATGCCAAGTAAAAAACTGTCTCAAGTTGTGTTAATGACAAACATAATTTTTTTTTTCTAATTATTTCACACATCAAATTAGCAGACCATTGACATCCTTAACTTTCGTTCCTGTGAAACATCATTCTTTCCTGAAAAGATAACAAACTTAGCTGTAGTGGGTATTTTAAGTCTTTATTGATGTGAAAATACTGTAAAAACAAAAGAAAAAAGAAAATGTTCCATCTGAAATAGTGAAAAATTCAATCCCAGCATCTCTCCATACCGTAGTATTAAATGCTTTTACTCATATGCAGGATAAATAATTATTTGAGGACATTTGAGCATACTGGAGCATAATATATATATTATATATTAATATAAGGATAAAATCACATTCATGTGAACACTAGGTGGGGACATCATCTCTGCCACTCAAGCCCGGAAACATACTGCAACCCTTAAACCAGTGGAAATGATCTCTGTCCCACTTTCAGTTTGTAAAACGACTCGGTTACTAACGTAACCTCGGTTCCCTGAGAGGAGGGAACGAGTATTGCGTAATGCTTACGCTATGGGAAAACTCCTTTTCTCGAGAAATATTGAAGTCTTTATGTAAAACGCATTGCAGCTGCACAGCATACAGCAATGAGCGAGGCAGCTCAGTCATTGGCTGTGCTGCGGCAACTTGCACGAACCAATGACGGGGCGAGTCTGAACCCGCTTCCAATGAGCGTGCTTCGCGTCCACGCGCGTCAGAGCCCGCCAAGATGGGCGTGGCCAAGGGCTATATATTGGGCGCCCCGTCGTCTGAGTTCTTTAGGTTCAATCGACTGAAGCAAATTGACCAAGCACAAGCACGGCAGATTACGCAATACTCGTTCCCTCCTCTCAGGGAACCGAGGTTACGTTAGTAACCGAGTCGTTCCCTTTCGAGAGGTCTCTCCTATTGCGTAATGCTTACGCTATGGGAACGCCATGTAAAACGCTGTGCGTGCTGACTTCGCTTCTATTAAGCCGGAGGCCGGTGCCTGAGCTTTTGAGCGAAGTAATTATCCAACGAGCCAGCCGAAGGCGGGCTTTATAAAGGGACAACGTGGAACGGCCCAAAGGGCGTCCAAAGACACACACAAGCACATTTTTATGTACTGTCATGTATGAAAAATCCTCCACATCAGATGCAAAGATGTGATTCTATGAGGGAGGAGACAATGCTCAGCATGTACACACCCCAGCCTATGCATAGTTAGACCGACAGTATGTTAGAGTGCAATGAGGGGACCTGTAGGTTATAAAACCTGATAAATGTGGACGGTGAGGCCCAGCCTGCAGCCGCACAAATATCTTGAATGGGTATCCCACTCGACCACGCCCACGAGGAGGCCATGCCTCTCGTAGAGTGAGCTCTGATGCCCAAGGGGCACTGAAGGCCCTTGGCTTCATAAGCCAGCGCTATAGCATCAACTAACCAGCGCGATATTCTTTGCTTTGACACAGCCAGACCCTTAGTGCGGCCGCCAAAGCATACGAACAACTGCTCTGTCTGTCTGAACAGGGCAGAACGTTCCAAATATACTCTGAGTGCCCTGACCGGGCAGAGTAAATTAGCGTCACCTTTGTCTGCTGGGGATGATAGCGCGGCCAAAGATATCACCTGTGCTCTGAAAGGAGTAGAGAGCACTTTAGGGATATACCCGTGTCTTGGCCTGAGGACAACCCTGTTGTCGTTAGGTCCAAACTCCAGGCAGGTAGCGCTTGATGACAGCGCGTGCAGGTCGCCCACTCTCTTGACCGAGGCGAGAGCCAGCAAGAGAGCAGTTTTGAGCGAGAGCTGTTTAAGGTGCACAGTTCGGAGGGGTTCGAACGGGGCACGCTTAAGTGCGTCCAGGACCGTGGCCAGGTCCCAAATCGGCACCGAGGGGGGGCGTGGGGGATTTATCCTCCTGGCGCCCCTCAGGAAACGAACAACTAGGTAGTTTTTCCCTAGTGTGCGTCCTTCGACCGGTTCATGTGATGCCGCTATGGCAGCCACATATACTTTGAGCGTGGAGGGGGTGCGGCCTGCCTCCAATAGCTCTTGTAAGAAAAAGAGCACACTCGGTACTTCGCATGTCTCAGGATTCAGGTTCCTGGACTTGCACCAGTCACTGAACACCTTCCATTTCTGGGCATATAAGCGCCTCGTAGAGGGCGCTCGCACCTCAGTGATGGTTCTCAACACTCCACTGGGGAGGTTCCCGGGAATCCGTTGAGGGGCCACGCATGGAGGGCCCACAGATCGGGGCGGGGATGGAGGATCGTCCCGTTGGCCTGCCTGAGGAGATCTAGCCTCAGTGGAATCGGCCATGGGGCAGATTGTATCATCTGCATCAGTTCTGGAAACCACGTCTGGTTTTTCCAGAGTGGGGCTACCAGGAGCACTGCACATTTCTCCTCCCTGATCCGACTGATGACCTGAGGTAGCATCGCAACCGGAGGGAAGGCATACAGCGGGCGGCTCGGCCAGACTTGGGCGAGCGCGTCCGTGCTCTTTGAAAAGAAGAGAGGGCAGTGCGTATTTTCCTTGGAGGCAAAGAGGTCGACCTCTGCTCTGCCAAAGGTTTGCCATAACCACTGAATCGTCAGGGGGTGGAGAGACCATTCTCCTGGGAGAACTTTGTCTCTGGACAGCATATCCGCTCCCTGGTTCAGAACACCTGGCACATGCGCTGCTCTCAGCGAGCGCAGGTTGCGCTGGGACCATAGGAGGAGCTCCCTGGCCATCGAGTGCAGGGAGCTCGATCTGAGTCCACCCTGACGATTTATATGCGAGACTACCGTCATGTTGTCCGTTCGGACTAGGACGTGCTCGTCCCTCAGGTACGGGAGCAGGGCTCTGAGAGCCAAAGCGACCGCTTTCAATTCCAGACAGTTTATATGTAGGCGCTTCTCCGGGTTTGACCACAAGCCGGAGACAGGCCTGCCCTCGTAAAGGGCCCCCCAACCTATTTTGGAGGCATCTGTCGTGATCATCTTTCTCCTTGTGTTTACACCCAAACTCACGCCGGACTGATACCAGTCGACAGCTTTCCAGGGCGTCAGGGCTTTTATGCAGCCGTGATTTGCTCTGATTAAAAAGTGGCCCGAGCGCCACGCGTGGGTGGGGACACGGCTTTTGAGCCAGCGTTGGAGAGGACGCATGTGCAACAATCCTAGCTGGAGTACAGCTGATGCTGAGGCCATGAGACCGAGCATCCTCTGAAACCGCTTGACGGGGGCGCGCGCGCCCGCTCTGAACGATGTTGCAAGGCGCCGGATAGTGAGCGCGCGCTCTGATGAGAGGCGCGCCGTCATCTGCACTGAGTCTAGCACTATTCCCAGGAAAGAAATATTCTGGCTGGGGGATAGCATGCTCTTTGCAAAATTGATTTTTAGACCTAGGCACTCTAGATGACTGATAATCCAAGACCTGTGTGTCACTAACTGGCTCTCGGATTGTGCTAGTATTAGCCAATCGTCGAGATAATTTAGTATTCGCACTCCCCGCTGTCTCAGGGGGGAAAGTGCTGCATCCATACATTTCGTAAATGTACGGGGTGCCAGTGACAGGCCGAATGGTAGTACTGTGTACTGGTATGACTGTCCCTCGAAAGCGAATCTCAGAAATGGCCTGTGATGAGGCGCTATTGGAATGTGAAAGTAAGCGTCTTTCAGATCCACTGACAGAAACCAATCCCTCGGGCGAACTTGCGCGAGGATATGCTTGGTAGTTATCATTCTGAACGAGCGAATCATTAAAGCTTTGTTCAGATGTCTGAGATCTAGAATGGGGCGGAGACCGCCGTCCTTTTTCGGGACGAGAAAATAGCGGCTGTAAAAACCTGCCTCGCTCATAGAGGGGGGGACTGTTTCTATAGCGCCTTTCTCTATCAGTTTGAGCATCTCGGTGCGTAGAACATGTGAAACATCTTTTCTCACTTTCGTCTCTACCACCGCTGTGAAGCGGGGCGGTCTGCGACGAATTGAAGCGAGTAACCGTGTTTTATTATGTTCAAAACCCATTTCGGCATGTCGGGATATTTTCCCAAGCTTTCGCTCGCACAGATATGGGCTGAACGTTGGCCGGGGGCGTGTCGCAGTGACGTATGGCTCCCGCCAGCGAATCGTTCTGTGTTAACACCGAGCTTACAGCTCTCAGCGGCGCGGACGCGCGCTGAGCAGCTCTGCTGAATGCCGAGTGCAGGGGTGCGTGTGAGATTACAGGCAAGCTCGCTGTAATGCTCACAGAGTGAGATGGGGAAATGTTTAACACTGTGTGTATAGTGCTTATGGGTGGGGGTGCATAGACTGTGGTAGGCACGCGCGCCACTTTCATAAAACTTCCCGCTCGTGGCGGGAGGTTTTTGGCCATATAAACAGTGTTTGTGAGTTGGGGTGCGTGCATAACAGCGGGCACACGCACTACTCTTATACAACTTCCCGCTTTTACTGGGGAAGTGTTTATAACTGTGGGAACAGTGCTTGTGTGTAGTGGTGCATACGTAACAGTTGGCACACAATCTACATTTATGGGGCGTCCAGCCTGAGCTGGGAAAACATTTGGCACTGCGTTGACAGTTTTGATATGTGGGAATGCGCACTTTGGTGTGGACACGTGACCCTTTAATGACACAGGCAGAAAATAGCTCTTTATGTGATTTCTGTGTGTCGCCGTAAAAACGGCGTTTGTTTGCAGGTGGGCGAGCTGTGTTGCTGGCACATTGGCTGCTGTATAGACATTTCCAGCCGCCTGTAGGGGGACTGGGTAATGCTTTAGACGTTTTGGAGAGAGCGGTACGGCTCTCGCGAGACACGCGCTCTCCCTTTTCCTCCCTGTAGCTAGGAGGACTTACGAGGCTCTGGGTTCAGCACAATCCTGGGCCGAGGTCCCCGTCGCTCGGGCGGTTGCTTCCTGTTGGCAGAGCGCGAAAATCCGTTTCAGGTTTGGGCTGAGAAACGGGGGGCGCCGTCTTAGCTCGCTGCTGTTGAGGCGGCCGTTGGCGGCTCTGCGATGAGCTAGATCGCTTGGGCAGGAAGTGACGCATAGCCTGTGAGTCCTTACGGGCTTCGGTGAAGCGCTCGGCGAACTCCTTCACCGCTGGTCCAAACAGGCCGTCTTGGGAGATAGGCGCGTCGAGGAAAGACGCCTTATCTGCATCCTTCATATCTGTTAGCGTCAGCCACAGATGGCGCTCAAGGACAGTCAGGTTAGCCATAGCACGGCCGATGGATTGGGCGGTGGCTTTTGTGGCTCGCAGCGCTATGTCAGTGGCGCTGCGTAGGTCCTTAAATGCCTCAGGCTCGGGTCCAGACTCGTCCATACTGCGGAGAAGTTTGGCTTGAAACACCTGGAGGACAGCCATAGAGTGAAGCGCTGATGCAGCTTGGCCGGCGGCGGCGTATGCGCGACCGGCGAGAGCTGAAGTGGACCGGCAAGGCTTCGAGGGATGAGAAGCTTTAGCTTTCCATCCAGCGTTGGAGGGTGGACACAGATGATTGGCCACAGCCTCCTCGAGGGGTGGAGTCCCCTCATAGCCTCTTTCTTTCGCGCCGTCCACGGAGGAGAGCGACAAAGAAAAAGAAGGCTTCAGGCGAGCGGAGTGCGGGGCTTTCCACGACTTCGTGAGTTCGTCGTGAACTTCCGGGAAGAAGGGGGAGGGTCTTTGTCGAGGGGCCTGTCGGCGCCCCTGCAGGAACCACTCGTCCAGTCGGCTGCGGGTGGGTTCTTCCGGGGAAGACCAATCGAGCCCGAGGTCTTCCACGGCCTTGGAGAGAATGCGGACGATCTCTGAGTCCATGCTGGAGCCCGCGCTCGTGCCCGCTAATGTCGAAGGCGCGGGGTCGAAGGACGAGCCCGGCCAGTCGTCGGATGCAGCATCACAGGAAAAACTGTCATCCTTATCTTCGTCATCCCCTGACGCGCCAAACGAGACGAGCCCCATCGCTCCGCTGGAGGGGTGCTGGTCCGCCTGTGTGAACTGGACTGGCGGCGGGGAGTCTTCGGGTGGCGGTGAAGCACGCGGGGATTGGCCCGGCGTGACATCACTGCAAACCGCGTGCTCCGGCAGCCTCTGTGAGCGGCGTTTTTTCTTTCGCGGCTCGACCAGAGGAAATGGCAGCACGGAAGAGGTGGTATGCTGTGCAGCTGCAATGCGTTTTACATAAAGACTTCAATATTTCTCGAGAAAAGGAGTTTTCCCATAGCGTAAGCATTACGCAATAGGAGAGACCTCTCGAAAGGGAACTAGTCACAATTATATGTTGCTCTCTAAAAACTGACATCATATTGATATTACCATGAACATTCTGCAACAAATTCTGCATTGTTTGAAAACTCTGACAGTGTTGATGTGTCAACATGTTTGAAGCTATTTAAGAGCTATACTATTATAAATAGTTTAAAGGTTCTCTAAGCGATCATGGGTCACTTTTTGTTGACGTTCGAACTATTGTCAAACAAAACGGAGGCTAGCTAGACCCTCCCTCCTCCGCATCTCGTCTCCTCCCCTTCCCTTCTGTGCTATTCCGTCAATTTATCAAAAAAAAGAATTTAACGTAACCCAGCTGTCCAGCAAAAACAGAGCAACCTGAATGTCGGACTGGAAGCCCTTATGCCGGCGGAAGCATCTTTCGAATGCTTTACCGATGTAATTTCGGTACTTCGCGCGTTCTTTATCCTTTTCTCTCTTCTTTGTAAGTTGATCTTCGGAACGTCGTCTCTTTGGTCGTGTGTCGGCCATTATTCAAACTTCCCTCTTGATGCTTCTCTCTCCTTCACACACCCCCTTCATGTGCAGGCGCACTAACCCCCCAGACCCACCCTCAAATACTTCTTGCCAGTGATTGGCTGGAACACTGTTTGTTATGTTTCGTGGTGCTGGTTAGCCAAGTTTGTTTTTGTTGCCGTTTGTGGAGCCTGTGGTGTCTACAGAGACCACGTTTTTTTACAGTGTGTTCAGGGGACAGGCAGCTAGCGGATAGTGCGGAGATGTTTGCTGTATGTGACAAAAAATATTTTGGCCTGACATCACTTAGAGCACCTTTGAGAGCATGAAAGGGCTAGATCAGTAAAAGAAGACTAGTTACAAAACAAAACCAGAAACAGGCAAGTTCATCATCACACTTAGATGACACATCAAGAGCTCTCAAATGAAGGATAAATATTTTTATATGTGGAAAAAGAAAATCTGTAAAGTTGTTTAAGCATTTGGACTATCATTTAATAATATGTATTCTCTTAGATAATAATTATACTCCTCATGGTGACTGTGGTGCAAATATATACATCAGAGAGTAATGTAAATAGGTTCAACTTTAAGCTGGTTTTCCCCCTTTCCTCATGCGTTACTTCCCACATGCTCTACAGAAACATTATTACTCACAAACGCACAATCACATGCTCACTTCTGTAAAATCATTACTCTAAATACTTGTGACACTTTTTTTAAACAATACTTGATTTAAACATTTTTTCAAACAACAATTACAGCAGATGGTGTTATGGAAACATTCTATAGCAATTATAGCTTGGGGACTTTTTATAGTTGTTTAAGCTGCATAAACCACAGCTCGTTCCTTCCGATACAACTTCAAGTTGTCACCATAAGGAATGAACCTTTTTACAAGCAATGCACTACAGCAAATGACTGACCATATATACAACTCAACTAGAACTCGAAACAAAGTTAAAGAAATAAATCTAAACCCAATAAAGAACAAAACTATACTTTAAAAAAAAAATCTGGGTAGCAGTATTTTTTATAAAACAGATCTTCCTCAAGGTTTACAAGTGTCTTTGTTACAAGCTAATATCCATCTTAAAGGGATAGTTAAGGCAAATTGTGTCACCTGTATGAGTTTCTTTCTTCTGTGGAACACAAAATATATAATGAAAAGAGTTTTAAAAGTAAGAAAAAAATACTATGTAAGTCAATGTCTACAGTCAACTGTCTGGTTACCAACATTCTTCATAATATCTTCTTTTGTGTCTCAATTCATACAGGTTTGGAACAACTTGAGGGTGAGTCGCCCATTTTTGTGTGAACTATCTCTTTAAACTTGCTTCTGATGTTTAAATGGTTTCAAGCTGGTTAAGATCCATGCTATCTGTCCAATCCGCTGGACTACACCAGATGGGAGGATGATATGGACCTTGTACACCATATTTTTAAAGCTGGTGTCAACTTGAAACAGCAGACCTGTTAATATATTTACTGCAAATTCTGTTAAATGCTCACTTGTTGAAAAGACTTCAGTATAAAGTTAACTTCCTGTATACACTTCCCCTTCTGAGTCGATAGAAGTGTGAGCGTGAACCTGCTTGAAGTGTTTATTAAAATGGCATCAACGCATCTACTTCTGATCTTTTTTGTGACGTTTATCAGTCCTATGATCTTCAACACAGGTACCAAGACCCTTTCAACATTCTTACTGATTAATATTTAATGATATAACTATAACTTTATTATATATAATTTTTAACTATAACTATAACTATTTTTAAAAAAAACTGAAGAAAGGGGAAGTTAATAGTTTACAGAAACATTGTTGTAATTTACTGATTAACAGACTATTTGGATTTCTATTATTTGGTCCTGATGGAAAATACATATGAAAGCAAGAAGATTTGATGTACCATGTTTTCATGCTTTTTTATTACCAATAAAAAACTGCCTAAAAATGTTTACTGATCATTAAGTTGCACCACAATAATCATAAAATCAGTTATTTAAACCGCAAAACTGTACAGACAGCAATTTGTGAATCCTGTATCATTTACCCCTTTGCTTTGCTTAGTATTGTTATGCTCTCTGTAAATGGCTGGACTTCATTTTCATAAAATAGTTTTCTGTGCTCAGTTTTGCCTACTTTATTTGAGCTTTACTGTAGTAAGCAGATGTATAAGTACCATAATGCTGCAGAAAATAGTTCAGTACCCATCCAGGTATCGACCAGGCTCAACCCTGTTTAGCCTCGGTGCGCAACCAGACTTGGGCTATGGGTTATATGGCTGTGTCAACCCTTATGGAACAAAAATATATGGGAATAAACTGCAAAATATAATGCAATATATTACAAAATACATTTCCATATCGGAAACTAGTGCTTATTTTTTCAATATACTGCAATATATTGACCATGTATGGCTTTATATTAATCAATATAAAATATTTATAAATTAATACAAAATTAGCATTTCAAGTTTTATTGTTTATTGTGTACATATATTGCACATACATATCTCAGAAAAGTGAGTACACCCCTCACATTTCAGCAACCATTTTAGTATATCTTCTCAAGGGACAATACTATAGAAATGAAACTTGGATATACTATAGTCAATGTGCTGCTTGTATAGCAGTAAAGATTTACTGTCCTCTGAAAATAACTCAACATACAGCCATTATTGTCAAAATAGCTGGCAACAAAAGTAAGTACACCCTAAGTGATGATAGCTGTACGTCGTTTAACCATGCAAAGCCACATGTCCTATTAATCATGTTCATGTTTTTGTCTGCTTGACAGGACCATACAAATTTGTGTATTTTGTATTAGAGAAGTTAGAATTTGGTGCTTTAAGTACAATTCTCTCATACTGACCACTGGATGTTCAACATGGCACCTCATGGCAAAGAACTCTCTAAGGATTTGAGAATTAGAATTGGTGCTCTCCACAAAGATGGCCTAGGCTATTGGAAGATTGGTAACACCCTGAAACTGAATTACAGTACAGGCCAGGGTCATAACAGAACAGAACAGGCCTCGCAAGGGTCGATCAAAGAAGTTGAGTCCTCGTGCTGTGCGTCAGGTGCAGAAGCTAGCTTACAAAAACAGACACATGAGTGCTACCAGGATTGCTTTAGAGGTTGCAGAAGCGGTCAGCTTGATAGTGCTCAGACCATATGCCGACACACTCCAATAAATCGGTTTGCATGGCTGTCATCCCAGAAGGAAGCCTCTTCTAAAGCTGGCTAACAAGAAAGCCCGCAAACAGTTTGCTGAAGACCAGTGTTGGGAACGTTACTTTAAAAAAGTAATTAGTTATAGTTACTCACTACTTACTCCAAAAAGTAACTGAGTTAGTAACGGAATTACTCTATAATAAAAGTAACTCGTTACCAGGGAAAGTAACTATTTGCGTTACTGTTAAAAAAAAAGTTGCTATATGTCAAAGAATTTTGATTTTTTTTAGCAGTTTTCACTAGTCAGTTGAAATGAGTAGAACAGACAGGTGTTTGTACATAACTTTCGATATTTATTGCACGTCGACAGACAGCAAGAGGTTTATCCTGCACTTCAAGTATTATCTTTGTAAGATAAGTAAACAGTTACACCATATAAAGTGCATTTAACTCTAGCAAATTAAATCAAACTCTCTCAACATGAGACAACTGGTCAAGTAAACAACCTGTACTTCCAAGTGTTTTTTTCACAACAAAAGTAAACTTTTAAACAACAAAAAAAGTGTGTTTATCTCTGTAGTCTTATTCTTACTTAAATAAATCAAACTCCCAATGTCAGACAACTGGTCTGAAATACATTCTGTAGCCTACTTCAAGTATTTTCTTCAAAAGTAAAGAGTTAAATAATATAAAGTATGTTTGCAGTAACTGTAGCAAATTAAATGAATAACAACGCCATGCGTTGCCATTTAATTTGCTATTAAAGGGTCACTCCACCCATTTGCATTAAGAGGTCCATTGTTAGACAACCAGTCATACTATTGAATGGTCGTGCAACATTCTTTCATTTTCCCCTGAGACGAGAGAAATCTACTATTTACCTTTTTCACTTCCTCCTACAATGACGCAAAAATCGTCATTTGACGTCATTGTAGGAGGAAGTGTAAAAAGGGGGGATTTCTATAGATAGACTACAAGCACAAATTCCCACCCTTTCAAACCCGCCCATAGGGGGTTGTGCCTAATGCGCTAACAGAGCTATCACAGATCAGTGGGTGGGACTTCACTTGCAGATACTGAAAGCAATATCAGCCATCTTGTTTATAAGCTAAGCTAACAAGCGCTGTGGATATAGGAAGTTACGACAATGACGGAAGAAACTAAACATGATATGGAATAGAGGATTTTGAAATTCTGCTGCTCGAATCCGCTGTTCGTGGCTATCTTTACGAGCCGCAATATAGTGAAGAGCAGCTGAGGCTGATGGAGGATCAGGAGGCGGCTGCCTGTCGCGGACGAGGAGCCCGGACTGGGTCGAGCTGAGGCGGGCTGCTGGTGCGTGTGCTCTCGCTGTGCGCTACGGACACAGATAGAGTCCGTCTGCTGCAGAGAATTTCAACGATCGCAATTTCTCCTGGACGAAATCTCTGAATCAGACGACCACACGGACGTTTGTGTTGTGATGTGAACCATCCTAGTTTCGCCTGACTGAACATCCAGGTATCATGCAATAATTCACCATATAGAAAAAAATACAAACGAGTAATTCACTAATGAGTTTGCCAATGTAACGGGGTTCGTTGTTGTGGGAAGAAGGAGGCTGGAACCGGCGAACATTTGAACGTTTTAATAGTAAAATAAACAAATACAAAACAAAAGTATAAGCCAGCTGGCCACACACAACAGAAACAAAACATAAAATCAGGCCTGTTCCTTTTGTGCTTCCGCTCCTCCGTGAGAGATATGAGACCGCTGCACAGGTTCATTATCACTCGCGTCGTCCTCTCACGTCCCTCGCCCTCGTCCTGCTCGCCACAGCCAACTAACTAGACATTTTTTGGTGAAATGAATTTCAAGCTCATTTGGCAGCTAGCCGCCTTGTAGACGGAAGAGTGATTTCTCTGATGTTTGCGCTGTTCTGGATTAGTGGGAGTGGCTTGCGGAGCTGTGGCTTGCGGAGCTGCATTGTGGGAGTTGTTGTCTTACATACAAATGCGCCCCAAAGTTATTTTCTGTCTTTTCTCGGTCAAGAGGGCACCAAATTCAAAATTTCTTTTACATTTCGACTACATATATAACCCACTTTCAATAAAGATTAATGTTGAAATGGGTGGAGTGACCCTTTAAATACGAGATCTAGCGCTAAAATGTGTTGTTTTTTAACTCAAGCTGAGCGCTCGTTGCCGCGGTGATCAGTGTCATGGATACAGTGTTCTCTGTGGCGCGCAGTCTTCACTCGGACGCGCGCTTCAATCTATCGCTGTTGCGGAGACTCTCTATTCATTCAGGTGAAATCACAAAATAAAATGTACACAAAGTGTCCCTGTTTGATATATAGACTGTAACCACTGATGAACATATTGAGTTTTGATGAGAGAAAAAAACTACGTGGGCGGATTCGAACCCATAACCTCTGACACGCTTGGCAAAAGTTCTACTATTAGACCATTTAAGAACTCAAACAAACATTGCGGATCGATGGATTTATTTACGGATTGAGCAAACAGGCTGCACAGTTTGACAAGTTTGTACCCAGCACTTCTCAAAATGCACTTCCGAATGCATCTCTGTCCCCAGCACCTTTCAAACCAAGCTGACGCCTGTGGTAACGCACCGCATTTAACGTCCAGTAACGTTAACGGCGTTGTAACGACGGGAAAAGTAATTAGTTAGATTAGCCCGTTACTGAAAAAATAACGTCGTGACCTAACGCCGTTCTTTTAAACGGCGTTATTCCAAACACTGCTGAAGACAACCTGTCCAAGAGCATGAATTACTGGAACCATGTCCTGTGGTCTGATGAGACTAATAAAACTTGTTTGGCTCAGATGGTGTCCAGCATGTTTCGCGACGCACTGGTGAGGAGTTCCAAGAAAATTGTGTCTTGCCTACAGTCAAGCATTGTGGTGGTAGCATCATGGTCTGGGGCTGCATGAGTGCTGCTGGTATTGGGGAGCTGCGCTTCATTGAGGGAAACATGGATTCCAACATGTACAGTGACATTCTGAAGCAGAACATGATACCCTCCCTTCAGAAACTGGGCCAAACAACATGATAATGACCCCAAAGACACCGCCAAGATGACAACTGCCTTGCTGAGGAAGCTGAAGCTGAAGGTGATGGAGTGGCCAAGCAATTCTCCAGAACTGAACCCTATTGAGCACCTGTGGGCCGTCCTCAAGCGGAAGGTGGAGAAGCACCATGTGTCTAACATCCAGCAGCTCCGTGATGTCATTATGAAAGAGTGGAAGAGGATCCCAGCAACAACCTGTGCAGTTCTGGTGAACTCCATGCCTAGGAGGATTAAGGCAGTGCTAGATTACAATGGTGCTCACACAAAATATTGACACTTTGGACACAGTTTTGACATAGTCACTTAGGGTGTACTCACTTTTGTTGCCAGCTATTTTGACAATAATGGCTGTATGATTAGTTATTTTCATAGGACAGTTAATATATACTGCTATACAAGCAGCACATTGACTACTCTAAAATATATCCAAGTTTCATTTTTATAGTATTGTCGCTTGAGAAGATATACTAAAATGCTTGCTGAAATGTGAGGGGTGTAATTTTTGTGAGATACTGTACAAGTTCCCATATAAATGTGAATGTATGTTCACACACACACACACACACACACACACACACACACACACACACACACACACACACACACACACACACACACCCACACACCCACACACCCACACACACACACTCAAGGAATGAGTTACAACAGATTTCTAGTTCCCAGCATGCTTTGCTTCTGACTGTTAAAGGAGAGCAAATGTTAAAATTAAGCGTTATTTAATGTGTTTTGCTCCATTTTAATATAGGGGGAGATCTGTAAGTGTTTAATGCTCTATTATTTTTTAATTTAAAATGTTTTCTGGTATGTCTGAGTTTTTGGGGTTACCATTGTGCTGAAGAGTAGAGCCTGTGGTTAAGTTGACGGTTGGGCAAACTTTTAGAATTCTAACTTCTATTTATTATAGCAACACTAAGTACGTTTTTTTACCTTAAAATAATGTTTCCAAAATCGTTTCAGTGGTTCATCGAGTCGTGACATGGTGAAATGCACTTATGCCACAGCTTTGCGGTCCTTTATCTGAAATAGCCACGCTATGTAAGATTGCCAGATCGGGTCGCGTTTCTGTAGTTCTAATGAGACATAAGAAAACTACTAATTTGACTTGCTTTACGGCAAGCATTACAATTGCTACAATTGCTCGTTTGTGATGTCGCAATACATCATACTTTCATAAAATCATGCATCATACTCTACCTTGTCTGTGGCCATTGTTGATTCCAAAGCTGGTGCTGGATAAACAGAGAGCATGTGCGTGCGCGTGCGACAGTAGGCTGCGGTAGGCTAAATTATTTACGACAGCGGTAATGGACAATTCCGCTTCCAACCTGTCGGCGACCGTAGAGGAAAAGATACTTGGTGTTGCTTTAATAGTAATGACTGCTGACTAAATAGTTAAGAACATGCAGTTGTACTTGTGTTATTGACAACTAGCTTGAAAATATGAAACATGAATGATGTAGATAAATAAAAGACATAAGAAATATAATGTATTATATATTTCTCATTATTCTGTGATTATGTTGTATGAGTACATATATCTGCAATATATTACACATGTAGTACCAAATTTGATCACATATACATCTATATATTATGAAGTGTATTAGTGAATATAAAATTACATACATTATGATATATTATTAAATATATTGCCACATATTTTTCAATATATGAAAAGCGGCAATTCCTTATGTATTCTTCAATATATTGTAATATATTAACACAATATATTATTCTGTATATTTTCAAATATACCGTTTAACCATTTAATATATTGATCATTCATATATGGGAAATATATTTCCCTTTCAGTCACTCACGTTCGACGTAGTTGATTTGTTAAACTGACTGGGAACAGGCTTAGGGAGCCTGTCATCTTCGAGTACTGTTAAAACGAGCCAATGCGTATTGGTGTGCGAGATCTGCATCTCACACGCCGCCCCTCGGGTATAAATACGGAAGTGGATGCACGCACCAGTTGTGTTTCGCTTCAGAGCCAATCGGTGTCAATGTTTCTGAAGAGTGTTGAAGTTTTCAACAAGCGAGTGTGTCGGTGTTCTTCTGGAAGATTCTCCCAGTGCTGGTGGTTCTACAGCGCGAGTGCAGCGGTGATCGCGAGCTTCTGAGCGCTCAACTCACAGAGCTCATTTCTGTGTGTATGTTGACTGTTGGTAAGAGGGCAAAGAAGTGAGTGCTTCCCTGTTCTCAGTTCACTCTTCAGTGTTGCTGCGGTCATTCCCCTGTGTGCTCCTGGAGTGGTGACGGGTCCCATTTCCTGAAAGAGCAATACGGGTGCGTTTGCGTTTTTTTCAAGATGTCATTTCATCCGTACGTTTCTGAACATTCCCTGTCCCCCTCTGACGGTCACAATGGTTGCATCACGTGTTTTAATATATATATATATATATATATATATATATATATATATATATATATATATATATATATATATATTCATTCAGCACGCTGAAGCAGCTTTTGTGGATATCGCATTGTCAGAACATGACTATCACGGTGTTGAGATCGAGACTCGCCTTCATGCGTGAACGTGGAGTCCCTATGGAGCCTGGAGCCGTGTGTTATAGGTGATCAGAGGATCATAGTGAGGCTTCGCCACCCGGTAACCAATCCCTGTGGGCCCCTCACTCCTCTATCACACCGCAGCCGGTGGAGCCCCCCGTTGAGCGTGCAGGTCCCTCTCTAATGGACCGACTAGCCGTTTCATTCAGGGACCCTCCAGAGGACAGGATGCCGATTGCAGCATCGGATAGTGAGCTGACCTCTGGAAATGATGACTCGGCTGCGTTATCGCCCTCTGGGAGTGTAACGTTTCCCTCGCCAGATCCAGAAATGTCAGCTATGCTGAAACGGGCCACCGAGGCTTTCGGGCTTAAGTGGAAGTACTAAGTCTTAAGTCCTCCACCGTGTCCCAAACAGTCTCGGTTGGATGACTGGTATCTAAGACCCCTAAGGCCTGTGAGTTCTCATCCGTTCCGACAGGCAGAGCTTACAAAGCCTGTGGGCAAGCCGCCTCCTTACTGTAGGTCTACAGGTCTATCAGGCCAGGGCAATCGTGGACATGCACGAGGGTAGCCCAGACCGTGCGCTCATAGGTGAGCTCCGCACGGCAACCTACCTCGCTCTCCGGGCATGAGCGTTGTGGCGTGCGCGATCGGTCTGGCAATGTCCACTTTAGTGGTTCAGAAGCGCCATCGCTGGCTCAGCCTGGTTGATATGGCGGATTCGGACAAGGTTTGGTTCCTGGACTCCCCAATTTCCCAGGTTGGCCTGTTCGGCGACGCGGTGGACAACTGCGCCCAAAGGTTCTCTGTCACCCAAGCACAAACGGTGGCCATCCGGCACATCCTGCCCTGCTGCCTCCACCCTGCCGCCGGTGGCAGATCCTCCACCTGTTTGTCACTGAGGGCGTCCCCCTGCCGCTGGCAGGCTGCCAAGCCTGTGTCAGACGCTGCCAATCCAGGTGGCAAGCGTAAGGCCAAGCATGGGATGGGGGAATGAGCTCTTTAGATGGTTACTGTTCCGCCGCTGGCTCCCTGGAGTCCAGCGGTACCAGACTCAAAACAAAGAGCAAATCCCTCTGTTCCTAGCTCCCAAGAGGGCCAGACTGGCGGTGTGCGACCCTGTAAAGCATTGAACCCCTCAGTCCCCTCTTGTATCGCCAGCCAGCAGCTGGGTGTGATACAGATACAGATCTCGCACGCCAATGTGCATTAGCTCGTTTTAACAGTACTCGAAGATGACAGGCTCCCTAAGCGTGAGACATTTCGTTCCGTAAGGGAATGCTTACTGATAAATCCGATTGGAGTGACTTTGTGCTTTGTAAGTTTCGCGCTAAAACAGCAACCCTAAACACTAAAAATGTTTTAATAAAGCATAATAGGTCATCTTTGAATTGAACATTACTGTACATTTTTACAACTACTTGCTTTTTTCTCTCCACAGTATCCAGTGACATAATCCAACCATCAGCAATAACTGTCCAGAAAGGTCATTCTGTTCAAATGACTGTACAAAAACATGCAAATGAGACAATATTTGATGATTTGGATTGGATACATGGATTGGGAAATAATCCTGATGTTGTAGTCTCATATAATGTTAAAACAAATACAGAAATTGTTTCCCCTACTTACAAGGGGAGAGTTGATTTCAATACTGGAAACTACTCTCTAACACTGAAGGGCATGCAGGAGACAGACAGTGGACTCTACAAAGCAAGAGCAAGTGGAGAAACAAATATTATTATTGGTCTATACAATGTAACTGTTGGTAAGTAATCTGGGAGTTTTGTTGTCAAATTTAGAATTCAGAATCTTACAATATACTCAACAATCACAAGAAAGTATAATCAGTGGCACTTCAACTCATAGTTGAACACAATTTTGTGATTAGCACATTCTAAACTAATTTAAAGTCAGTGCTATATTAAAAATGTAAAAAGCTCTTAGCTTTTTGTGATTTTTTTTTTTTTTACCTTCATTATAATGAACTAACCGATTCTTAAATTTCTTTTACAATTTCTTCTTAGAGACAAGCAGTCATGGATCAACCATGGGATCTGTTTCTACTTGGATCATTTTCCTTTTTCTTTTGGGTGCAATGATGATTTGAGCTACAGACAAACAAAAAAATAACTGTATTGTTCGCTTAAAAAGCATCCTTAAAGGCACAATAAAAATATTTTAGGATGAAAATATCCAAAAACCACTATCGTTGAAAACGAATCATTGTTATATAGCTCTTTGTTTGAATCTCTTGCTTCTTGATTTACCGTGAGTAAAACATTTCTGTATCATGCCTTAGAGAGGCAACACTATTTTCTCAAGTGGCTTACATAGCATAATGTGTAGTAGCATTTGTAGTAGCAGTAATACAGCCTTTTCTCCACCATATTTTAAAATGAATTGCATACCATTTAGCAACACAAGTTATCCAGCTGTTATGATATTCTAATATTGATCTAGCTTACTGCATTTTGCAGTATTTTAGTATGATTTTTCTGACCAAGTAAAACACACAATTTAAATTTGTTACATAAAGGGAAATTTTAGATCTTGCGTCTCTTTTATTAGAATGAAATAAAATAATGTGAATTTAAATTTTCAAACGTAACTGTAACAAAGTTCAATTTCAGGGAAGAAGGAGGTGGAAGTTAAACGTAACTTCAATCACAACTTTAATCATAAAATATGAATAAAAAAACTAAATGAAAGGAGCGGCATTATCCAACTGTGGAAAATAAGCAGGATCTTGGCCCCACCCTGCTTCCTACCACTGTAACATAAATAAAACTTTATTACATTAGCTCACCTATCAGGATTTCTGCCCATATGAGGACACTCTAATGAGGACCAAAATTAAATATGAGTTGTTTCTGGGTATTGATCTCCAAGTACACCTGGCTGCAGCCTACAGATCGGGGCAGGGGTGCACCTGGGGCCCCACCCACAATGCTTCTCATTGGTTAGTGGCACAGTAAAGTCCACGCCACGGCAAACAGGAAAGGCGGTTGAAAACAATGCTTATGACTTATACATGGCAGTATAAAACAATGAATCCTTTAATTACTTATATTTGGTAATAATATATAGTATTATGAATATTGTTATTTTTTGGAAAACGTTTCATTGTGTACAATTCCAAGCAATAATCCAGTTACTTCTTTTGACTTGTCACATTGCAATGCCAACAAACTATAGTTTCAAGTTATTTTATTAATTCTAATGTTATTTCAGTATATGCTTTACAGTTACAAGTATTAATTATTAACATTTAAAACAGTCTAATATTTTCAGCAAGTCTCAAGATGTTATTAAAATGAATAAATGATGGATTTACTTGATAATGAAAAGGGTTATGGTTAAAATACCAGCATTGTTTATAACATGCCAAGACGATTATTTCATTGTCATTTATTTAGGTATCAAACGGTTTAATTAGTTCTGATAAAGATAGGTGAAACTTTACATATACATTACTCATATACGTATCTGTTTGTACAAATTAATTTGTAATTAAACAAATTAACATCTGTGGTTAGACATTAACATCCTTTACACACTTTCCTCAATCTCCTTTCCCCAGTTCCCGTCACCTGTAGCAAAAAACACATAAAACAGAACCCTTTCATATGCACATCTAAGATCATGTTAGCCATGATACTGCTTAAGAAAATGCATGAAGCAAAATTACTTAAAAAAAAAAAACTTATACCCATGAGGCCTTATGCCGCACACATTTAAACTTTAACACACTTGTTTGCCTTTTGTGCCTAAAAGGATAGCAGAGAATACATGTTGAAATATAACATGGTAAGAGAAGTAAAAATGTCTTATTAAATGTCTCATACATTCTTTTCACTATGCCTCATTAGCCTTTTTCTTGCCCGTCTTTCTTCATCAGACCTGTAATGAAAAGTAGTACAGGAAAGGTATGTGTAATGCACAGGGTTTGTACACATTTCTACCAATAATTTAAATTACTTTTCCATGACTTTTAGGCAAATTTTCATGTTCAAATGTCAAAAATCAAAGCATATCTTAACTAATTAAATAACTAACTATGTGTTTGGCAAGTTTAAAAGGCTGCATATTTTCAATGGCTGACCATTTCATATGCCGAGCCACAGGAGAAGAAATCCTTGATGCCAAAAAAGTTCAATTCAATTCAATTCAAATTTATTTGTATAGCGCTTTTCACAATACACATTGTCTCAAAGCAGCTTTACAGAAAGTGCATTTCGGAAATGTACATATAAAAATACAGTCAGTTAATCATGTATTAATTTATGGCATAACATATCGCCGGCTTTGAGTCGTCTTCACAGGCGTCGAGTCGTCTCTTCACAGGCGTTGGGGCATCTGAAGTCTCCGTGAGAGGCTGGATACAAACTGGAGCTGACGAACGCTATTTACCTCGGGACTAGCGTCCCGAGATAAAAAGTCCAAAATTGAACGTAAAAGGAAACGTGACTGGAGATTACAAAAAAACAAGAGTCAATGTCGGGATAGCTTTTTCGAGGTGGAAGGAACTAATGCAGGAGAAAGATTTCAAAAGAGATGCTGAAGTTGCCTGCTATCACCTCGACAGGTAGGCTAATTCAATATTACAGTCTTAATTACATGCTTTTTTTCATTGCTTGGTTGTGTACTTTATTATATAGACAGTAGAACATTTATAGTTAAAAGTTAAACAGGTTCTTTGATGAATAGCAGCTATTGAGTAAAATTGAGAAAGCACTAACAACAAGGTTTGTAAGTTTACTTTTTGTAACCTAGAAATTCGATAAGAATATATTCAGAGACTATTAAAGTCTATTAAAATTGTTCTTGCATTGTTTGTTATAGCTTGTTGGTACATAACAGCTACCGTAGATGCGACACGCATTTGAAAAAGCGAGGCGCTGGAGAGCACAATTCGTTTGAATGCAAAATATAATTTCACAGCTAGATGGGAGAAATCCCTACACAATGTCCCTTTAACGCATTACAAAAGTAATGCATTACAGTAACTATTACTTTTTGCTGTAGCGCAGAAGTGTAAGGCATTACTAATCAATTTTCAGGAATATTTTACTCAGTATATGTTCTGTAATGCTTGCGTTACAACACACTTTTGGCCCAAAATTTTATTGTTCAAAAAAGAAAAAGAAAAAAGATGTCTCACACCAGAGCATGAGCGGAGTGGTAATATTTCCTCCAGAGCAGAGAGCGCATTTCTGAAGATTACGCCGCTCGCACAGAACGCCTGCAGTGACATGCTGGTTAAAAGATATGTGAAATAAGTAGGGCTGCCCGTGTACGAATAAAGTTTTTTTTCTAATCGACTAGTAGTAGTTCATTTAAGCCACTAGTCTAATCACATATTTATATTGATTTACGTAATTACTTAAATATGGAAGAGAATGCTAAACCGTAATGAGCGTTTTTGTAATAGCCTATATTGCCTATTCCGCATCTCAACGCACACCTAAAGCTTGCCACAAAGAACCGGCAAAAGTATGATTATGCATGAAACATTTGAATTGTTTATTAATAAACTAGAGTTTTCTGTGTCACCGTCGGCTGCAAAGATAAAGTTGACTATGCTGACTCGCTTCGCAGTAGGCAAGTGAACGCGCCTAGAAATGCACACTTTATACGAATTAGCCTACATAAGTAGAGAGTAGACAATTTATTTTTGTTTTTAATTGTTTTGTTTAAAAGTAGACATTTCAAGCTTTCTATAGATATGCTTCCCAGGTATGTGAGGCAAGTAGCTTATAGCCTACGCTGAGTTTCGGTTCATCTATGAGACGCGCTCCAGTTCACGCGCCGGCGCCTCCGTGTCCTGATTATATTGTCTACTGTATTTGCGTCTTATTTATTAATCCAGGCAATTTGTTGATGAAGCATTAATTAAAATGAAGATACAATTTATACAAAACGATATTCACCTTAAAGAAAGGCTTTCTACAAAACAAAACTAAATAAGTGGTCATGTCTGACCCATTCCAAATGTCTCCTGATATATTGGGCATCTTATGATCCTATCTTACTAATCTCATGCTGTTCCCTTTTCATATAATCAACATAGATGGCATTTAAAAAATAAAATTATATTATTTAAACATAAATATGAAACGTAGCCTATGTTTACGTTTATTTAACTTACATTTAAGCGTCACACCGCTCTGCTTTGCTCACATGCTCTGGTTTGTAGCCTATAAATGCATGTGGTAGAGGGGTGCGATTTTCGAATAATAATCGAATAATACCCAGCGATCTTCAAATATTATTTTTGCTTGAAATGCCCATCCCTAAAGCTATCGCCATAATCACTTTACTTCTACCATACTTTTAAAAGACTTGGATCGTTTGTGATTCTGTTTGTCATCCTTTCTTGCAATGTCTTGAGCCTTCACTTTGCCAATGATATGCTATATTGTTAGTAGCCTAGCCCAGTTATTATACATCATATCACCTTCTACTGGATGTAAAATGCTCTGTAGTACATTTTGTCATCTTAGAATGTTAAGTTCTACTTCTGTAGTTATTTTGGTGAAAGTAACTCAAAAGTAATACAGGAGTAATGTAACGCATTGCAATTCTGAGACAGTAATATTGTAAGGTAAAGGATTACTTTTAAATAACAGTAACAAGTAATCTATAATGTATTTCAGTTTGGAAGTAACTTGCACAACACTGTTTGTTAATATATTTAAACATCAGAAAATACATTAAGTCAGTATTTTTTGTCAAAGTTTAAAATTTTTTGTTGTTGTTTGAGATCTTTTGAAGAGTCTTGTTTGTGCGGACATGTTTGTGTGATCATGTCCGTTTCACATTGCATTTGTGCTCTAGTACCAGGCCTTCATTTATGTAACATTTTTTTGATTTATTGGATTTATTTATAAAAAAATTAAAATCATAATTCCCAATCATTTTCAATTGAGGTCATTCCTCTTTTTTTGAGAAACAAGTATGTGAACTTAGCATGTTTCCTAAATCTCTGCAAACATATTATGATTTGTTTGTGCTTAAGTACAGTAAAAAGAAACAAAAAAAAAAAAATCTAACATACTGCACCTTTAACTCCAGCCAGTAAGGAGGACTAAGGCACCTTTAACTGCAGATCATAAGGTGGAGGTAAGCTAGAGAATGTCCAAATAAGGAGAAGCTCAGATCACAAGACAAAATATGTCTTTTTCAAAAGATGTCACGTGGGAGCACAACACCCACTAGTGAGCCTAAAAAAGACCCCTATAAAATAAAAAAATATAAAAGTATAAATACAGAAAATATTGTGAGGCAAAAGAAAAAGGCCACAGCTGTGCACTGACCATTGCTTAAAATAAAATAACATGATCTATAACAGGAGTTTTTAAACAGCACTCCCTACAGCAGCATATGTCCTCTCTGAAAGAGGAAGGATATGTGGGCTTCAGCTTCAGTTATCTGATCTGTATCACCTACATCTCTCTCACCTCTCTCTCGCTCTGTCTTTAAGCTAAACAGCCCACGATGAAAGGCAAAGTTGAAGATAAAAGAATACTTACTGGCACTGCAGAAGAAAAAACAACCCAGACTCTTTTAAGTCTGGTTTATGAGACAATTTTTGCATGTGTTGAGAAATCATGAGCTTTACAAATGTATTCTCTGTTCAAAGTTAAATTCCTTAAATGTTGGCCTATGTATATCCCACATTTGTGATTTATGTGAAAAACACGAGAGACATTAAGGTTAAATGAGCTGATGTACTAAAAAAATACATGACCTCCTAAATCAAATTCCCCTAAGGTTTTTTTGGAGAACAACTTGTACTTCCCTGTTGACTTTGTGATAATCATACATGGTTTGTTTTGTCAGTTGATTGGACTTGTTTATGTTTATGTTCGATGAAATGTTCGATGAAATTTACATCAAACATGAGATTATGAGGTGAGATGTAACTTTGATGGCTTCTGAAAATAATCTGATAGGTTAACAAGTGCAGCCTACTTTGGTCTGCAAACACACACACACACACTGCGAAGGGCTAGTGGTTTATAAAAAAGAGGTTAGTAACCAAAGGCAGTAAGATCTTCCTTTGTTGATGTCTTGAAGGGGCTTGTGTCATGCTACAGTATCATCACTCTGGGCAGTTTGAGTTCAGTTTCACAGATGCAAGGACAGGCTATTAGACAGTGACGGAGAGCAGAACAACAGAGATACAGTATGCGACATTACATTTAGTTTTTGCAATATGCGGTAATATGCATTTTTGACTAGACCACTTAAATAAGGTTCACTGAGTGTTTCAGACAAAACGATCAACTTCTTCTTGACAAGTAGGTGTTACAGTATATCACCCCGGCTGGATCGACACCATCTGTGCAATGGAATTTATACACCTTTTAACGCTATTCATGACAATTCTGATCTCCAGCACAGGTATGAAAAGCTGCTCACATGATCAATGGTTAATTATTATATTGTTATATGCAATACATTTCAGTATTCTTATTTTAAGGAATGGGTGTTGTTTGTATACGATATTCAAACATTCAAAAAATTCCGGAAATTCTCCTTTAAACTGATTTAGAGTTCACATGACATCCATTGCATTGTGCGCTTACTCACAATGTTATGTATGGTGTCAAACAAAAGTGGATTTATTAACAAGAAAATATTGAAAACCAGAAACAAAGGAAAAAAATTCTTTAGTGGAGTTTGGCTAAAGTGCAAAAAGATGCACATTCTGTTGAACACATGCGACTCAACTAGGCCACACTCTTTGAAGAGTTACCTTTCTGCTAGACTTCCGTTTCAAAGCAGGACAAGCTGCAATGAGGTGCCTAAACTCATGACAGTAAAAACATTCAAGGCTTTACATATTGTAACTATCTGTGTTATCTTTTTTCGCGACCTCTTTAGAATACCGTGCACTAACATAAAAATTGTGCCGAAAAAACCTAAACACTTGGTGAGAGCACAAATTCATCCGATCCGAGAAAACAGCTGCTTCTGTAAGAGTAGACACTTCCTGTTCAAATAAACAATTGAAAAAAATGTAAGATCTCTACGAAGCTGTTAATGAAAGGGAAAGAAATTACTATCTTGGCTGGCTATTACTTGGTAATAAAAGTGACGGATTTACGTTGAATTTGTTCAAATGCCACATTCACATAATTTTTTATTTTGTAATTAATGGGCATTCTTTTTATGGTTAGTGCCATTTCTCCAGTCACACTCTTAAAAATAAAGGTTCTTTATTGGTATTGATGGTTAGATGAAGAACCTTTAACATCTACAGAACATTTTCATTGTTCAAAAGGTTCATTATAGTGGTAAAGGTTCCTTTAGGTTATTAAGTGTTCTTTACACTAAGACAAAAAATGATTTAAAAACTGTTCACTGAAAGGTTCTTTGGGTAACCAAAAATAATCATTCTATTTAAATTCTCTTCCGGAACCTTTATATATATATATATATATATATATATATTAAAAAAAAGCTCCATATTGAAACTAAGATAACAGCTCCGCCAAGTGGAAATATTATGCACAATAAATACATAGACCATTTGGGTGGAGCCTACCTAGTGGCAGTTCGATGACAGTTCGGATAGTAGTGGTCTATGGAAGTATTGGCCAATTAGTAGTGGTCGATTAGTAGTGGTCGATAGTAGTGGTCGATGGTAGTGGTCTATGGAAGTCATGGAATAAGAGTAAATTTTATCTCTCACAATTCTGAAAAGAAAAACCACAAAAAAAGTATCCTTCAAGTGTTTAGAATATTTTTAAGAATACTTTATGTAGTAAGTATACTAATATCAATGTACTAGTAGTATACTTATAAGTGTACTACTTCAATACTTCTTGGGACTAAAGTGGTCCACATTTTAGTTTAAAAATTATACTTTAAGTGTAAAAGTTGTAAACTTTTAGTACACAATTGTTTACAACTACGTTTTTTTTGTACTGCAACTTACAAGTGAGTCTCCTTAATTGTTTTATACTGCAAGTATACTTCATACTTATAGGCCTGGTTTCACAAACAGGGTTTAGATTAAGCCAGGATTATAGTTTAATTAGGATAAACATGCCTTAGAAAAGGCCACCAACAACAACACACTGCATTGACGTATTTTAAGATATATCAGTGCAAGTTGCTTTCAGTTAAAACAGCTCTAACATGCATTTTAGTCTGGGGCTAAAGGCTTTAGCCTTGTCTGTGAAACCGGGGGATAGTTTACTATTTGTATATTATTTTTGCACTTTACAAGTAGCTTATACTACTATGTTCCTATTTAGCTATTTATTTGTATACTTGAAATTAATACCTTTAACTATATATGCTTTAAGTAGATTTGAAGTAAATTCCCATGTACACTACCAGTGAAATGCACATTTTCAGAATTAGGAACATATCTGTTTTCTTTATAAATCAATTATAACAAAACTATTATTTGGGATATACTTGATTATACTTTTAAGTATATCTTGATCAAAAGATTGAGTACAAGTACTGTATAAGCCAAATACTTTTTCTGTCAGTATAGGTCAAGTATAAGTATAAGTGTAATTTGAAGCATTCTGAGAAGTAGAAGTAAGAAAAAAAAGTCTTTTTTTTTCTTTAAAAGAAGCATTTACACACTTGAATAAACTTCTTTTTTGTAAGGGCTGTCTGTTTATTGGCTCACATCCATCTGTGTTTTGCTTCAAAGGGTGCTTTTTTTCAGTCCGATTCTGACATGCAAATCTACAACAAGACATTTTTGTCTTGTTCCATGGATTTCGTTTGTTTTCCTCAACTTTACCTTATTTCTGCCACCACAACGTGTGTGCAGCTGCAATGATGTAACTGTGACGTCTGCTCCCAAATCTAAATAAATTCATTTAAAGGTTAAAAGCAGTTAAAATTTAAACCAAGGCATGACAGATTTTTTGAAAATAACTTCTCTTCTTGTTTCTCTCCTCAGCATCCAGAAATCACGTGTTTGTACAGACGGGGCACGCTGTTAAACTGGACATAAAAAATAAAACACTGCCAGACTTTAACAGATTTCTCTGGATAAATGATAAATCAAACAATGTAGTCAGATTTTCAAATGGAGATTTAACACCTCACAGTTTATATAAGGACAGAGTGGATTTTAACACTGAAACCTTCTCTCTAACACTGAAGAACATGCAGAAGACCGACAGTGGACTCTACAAAGCAAAAACAATAGGACAAAAAGAAACAACTGTTGCTGAACACAATGTATCAGTTATAGGTAATTGTCAGACAATTTTTCAGATCAGAATATCAAGAGACTATGCGTTATGGATGTAGCAGAAACAGTATATGGAGGATGTTGTTATTTGTGCATATACTTATGGAGTAAAAGTTTACAATGTATTTTTTTTCTTTTCTCAAGTAAATCTGCAGTGGCAAATATTATTATTATTACATGGAAATGGAAGCAAATACAATTTTTTACATTAACTAAAATGAGGCTAACTTCCAAAAAAAAATTGATGTGATGCAGTGGTAGTTCTGTTGTGACGAGCAGAAGTCAATTTGATTTTTTATTTATTTTTGCGTTTAAAATGTTTATTCTTCTGGATCAATATATATATATATATATATATATATATATATATATATATATATATATATATATATATATATATATATATATATAGTTATATAGTTATATATATATAGTTATAAATATAGCTCACTTCATCTAAAAAGAATCCAAGTTAGAAAGTCTTCTCACTCAACATCAAGGGAGTAGAAAAGCACCAGAATAATTGTCTTTGTTGCATTGCATAGCTAGAACATGCTCACTGAAAAGTCGTTTAACCCATATCTTGATGCAAAGTTTTCTTAAATATGTGTTTCAGATTCAGTGGATTCTCCTGTCCTGAACTGGAACGCCACCATGATCAGTGTTAACTCCTGTATTGTGAATGTCTCGTGTAGTGGTCACGTCCTTACACTCAGCACCACATACCACAGCAACAACTGTAGTCGAGAGCAAGTGACATCATCTGAAATGCAGACACTAACCCTGCATTGTGTAGAGAACATAGTTGTTTGTAACTATAGCAACCCAGTCAGCTGGAAGAATGACACCATAGAGATTAACCAACTTTGTACACCTCATGAGCTCACCTCAAGTAAATAACTTACATCAGCTATAATTATTTTCTTTAAAATGTATTCTCATTACTAAAAAGTAGGCCTATCTTTAATTCAATAAGTATGAGTGTTCTGATGGCTGTAGTTGTTAATGTGATGTCTTGCATTTCAGCAGAGAATCCCAAAGAAAGCAACAGTTCTTTTCCTCTCCATTGGCTCTCGATCATCGCTGTTGTTCCACTGTTGGTTTTTGCAGCAGTTTCTGTAATATGCTGCTCTTACAAGAAGCTTAAAAAAGGTATTTGTATCTTAATGAAATAAAAAGGACTGTATCCTCGATATATTCTAGGTACTTAAGTCGCTGCTTGAAGAAAAAGCAAAAAACACACACAAATAGTCACACTTACACTTTCTGTGGTGACTATAATGGTCAGTTGATTCTTTAAAATAATGCTATTCTCAATCTCTTAGGGGCCCAAGAAGAGAATGATCAAACAATCTATGCACAAGTTCAGGTAAGGTAAGGTTATATTTTGTCATCTTAGATAATAAATGCTCTTAATTCCTCAATGAATTAATGGATCCTTATTCATAATGTGATGTTTTTTGGTTAATTTATTCTTGCCTGTTGACACTGGAGGGCGCTCCAGGTTGCATGTTTGACTGATGCTGAAAAGTAATAAAACGAAGGACAAGTTGTTTCCCCTATACTCACGGTGTTGAGTCTGTTCCTAGAAGAAAATATATATAATCAGTATTATACTAGCATATTGATGTAGACATAATAGTATAAAATAATAAAATAATACATACTTCTCTAGAATGTCGATTTATGCTGTAGAATTATTGGAAATACATCAAACCTCTTCAGTGTCCACATAATACTATCCATATTGTAAATGGGAATGTACAGAAGGATTTTTGACTGTGTGATTGGATTGTTCTGCAGCCAAAGATTAAAGAGCCAAGACCCCTGGAGATGTTGGAGAAATCAGCGAATCCTCTAACTGTGTATGGGTTTACAGGAGAGCACAAACATACTCACAATACCAGTCAGAACATGCTTAGTCCTGAGGTAAGAAAGAGAAGACGACATTTACTTTCCTCATTGTGCAGACACTTTCATACAAAGCCTTGCTGATTGATAGATAGATAGATAGATAGATAGATAGATAGATAGATAGATAGATAGATAGATAGATAGATAGATAGATAGATAGATAGATAGATAGATGGAAAATATATGTAGGCCTGCTTAATTTGTATTTACTGTACATCTTTATATTTCACAGATACGGACACAGGTGCAAACAGAAAATCCCCCCAGCACCACCTACAGTACAATAGGACAACACCAAAAAACCTCATTTCCTACTGAAACAGACAATACAATTTATTCAATTGTGTGTAAATCCTCACAAGGGAGACAACTTTGTTAACTTTGCTATCAACTTTGTTCATAACTGCGGATGAATATATGTAAAAATGTGGCTGCAAACAGTAGATGCTGTGTTAATCAATATATCTAAGCCATGCACAAGCATAAAATGTAAGTCAATAGTATGAGTGATAATTATATTGTTGTAGTTGCTTGATTGTCATTAAAGTGTTTGTTTAATTAACTGTGTTCTGACTTCTTTTTGCAATTATACAGCTCATAATATTAATTGGATTTATATAATCATGTCTCTCTCTTGGAGAGATTAAAGGAGTGTTCCAGGTTAAATGTGATTTAAACACTACAATATTTTGTCTCATTTGCATAGGAGAAGATTTTCACTCATATTTTTCTCAAACAAAACTTGTAAAACTAATGACAGAATTGTTATTTTGTACACAATTTATGTACAGTATGAAGTTTCATAACATTTAATATTAATGTCCAATTACAATTGCAAAATAAAATTGTTATTGTACATTAACAAAGTTTTTTTTTATTGGAAGTGTCTGGGTTGGTAAGAGACAGGGTTGTGAGTCACTGACTTTTAAAGTTCAAAATGAAGGTCAGGTGACACACGTATATATATAGCCTACATACATATATTTTTTATACATACATATGGATCAATAATTCAGTATGAAAAAATGGCTGTAATTGGCCATTAACGTATCTTTAAATATGTTGAAGACTAATGGACTATAAGGTGGAAACACGGTCAATACAAACAAAATTTTGTCATTGAACTGAGATCAACTGCTTTGAAGCATCAGCTACAGAATGTCTGAATTTGTTTTAGCATTGTGGAATGAAAAAAGGCCTAGAAAAGTGAAATTAGATCTGAGAAAAGATCTAGAATCATTTGTTAGGAGACTCCACAGCATGTGGTGCAGATTGCAACTTTTTATATAGATGTCTTTAAAGTTGAAAAAAACCTCTTGAGTAACCATAGATATAAACACTAGATGTCACCATGGGGTTCTAAGCATGCGTCAAAACCGCAGCCATCTTGGAACAGGGGTCTTGTCATAGGAAGTAGCTAGGTAACACTGAATTCATGGATGATGCCGGACTTTTGTGCTGCGTATGGATGTTCACGAGAACAAAATCTAAAAACCAGACAGCAAGGGATTACATTTCACAAGATTGTGAAATTTTGTAAATTTTGTAAAATTTCTCTTTACTCTATAATAAATACGTCTGACCGTTGGAACGAACCAAAACAACTAGAAAATCGCATTCATGACGATTTATGGTGATTTTATTTCCGTTAGACCTTTTCCTACAGTGATGCTGATGAGGGGCTCCGCTGTTTCAAGATGGCTGCTCTATTGACGCATTCGTTCCAATGAACTGCCGTAGCCAAGGCGACATCTAGTGTTTATATCTATGTTGAGTAACACACAAACAGACATACCCTTATGTTCCAGGATATATTAATGAGATGGAGATATGTCTGTTAAAGCTCCAGTAGGTAGCTTTTGTAAACAAATATTTGTTAAAACTCTCATTATGTCGAGAAAGTAGAATATGAGACAGATAATCTGTGAAAAAAATCAAGCTCCTCTGGCTCCTCCCTGTGTCCTATTGCCATTTGCAGAAATACACCGCTCCCGGTCAGAAACAACCAATCAGAGCCAGGAGGAATGTCTTAGCAGTGTCAATCACGCTCGTGTACGCGCTGATCACCCCTCTCTTGCACAGCGCGAGCGCGTACCGTCGTTCGTGACTCTCCTGTTCAAACTTGTTAATCCAAATGAACGAATCTTTTTTCGAGTCATTTCGTTCATTCAACGAACGAATGACTCGAAAAAAGATTTGTTCATTTGGATGAACGAGTTCGAACAGGATAACGAACGTGCATCACAGAACAGAGCAAGGCGAGCATTTGTGCTTATAAAACTTAAAGTTTTTTATTTATTTTTTAAATGACCGATCGTTTCACTAGGTAAGACCCTTATTCATCGTCTGTTATCGTTTAAAACCCTTTGAAGCTGCGCTGAAACTGTCATTTGGTCCTCGAAACGTTTGTGTCCTATTGAAGTCCATTATATGGAGAAAAAGCCTGGAATGTTTTCATCAAAAAACTTAATTTCTTTTCGACTGAAGAAAGAAAGACATGGACATCTTGGATGACATAGGGGTGAGTAAATTATCAGCAAAAGTTTTTTTTTAAAGTGAACTAATCCTTTAACGTTATCTTAGTAGCTATAACTTATAGAAAGAGAGCAACCTTATAAAGTTACATGTATTGCAAAATACATAATGATTTGAGGACTAAGTTTGTAGTCAAAGTATGGGCAGGCCATAGTCAATGTAAAGCATATTGTTGATGTTTCGTCCCTATTAATGAATGTTCCATAACTGTTATAATCCGCCGTCATCGGTGGTCCTGCTTACTAGCCTGCGCGTTCACGGCAGGCTCTGCTGTGGAGGAGGAGCTGTGGAGGGAGGAGCTGTGGAGGAGGAGCTGTGGAGGGAGGAGCTGTGGAGGGAGGAGCTGTGGAGGAGGAGCTGTGGAGGGAGGAGCTGTGGAGGGAGGAGCTGTGGAGGGAGGAGCTGTGGGGGAGGAGCTGTGGAGGGAGGAGCTGTGGAGGGAGGAGCTGTGGAGGGAGGAGCTGTAGGGGAGGAGCTGTGGAGGAGGAGCTGTGGAGGGAGGAGCTGTGGAGGGAGGAGCTGTGGGGGAGGAGCTGTGGAGGAGGAGCTGTGGAGGGAGGGCTGTGGAGGGAGGAGCTGTGGAGGGAGGAGCTGTGGAGGGAGGAGCTGTGGGGGAGGAGCTGTGGAGGGAGGAGCTGTGGAGGGAGGAGCTGTGGAGGGAGGAGCTGTGGGGGAGGAGCTGTGGGGGAGGAGCTGTGGAGGAGGAGCTGTGGAGGGAGGAGCTGTGGAGGGAGGAGCTGTGGGGGAGGAGCTGTGGGGGAGGAGCTGTGGAGGAGGAGCTGTGGAGGGAGGAGCTGTGGAGGGAGGAGCTGTGGGGGAGGAGCTGTGGAGGGAGGAGCTGTGGAGGGAGGAGCTGTGGGGGAGGAGCTGTGGAGGGAGGAGCTGTGGAGGGAGGAGCTGTGGAGGGAGGAGCTGTAGGGGAGGAGCTGTGGAGGAGGAGCTGTGGAGGGAGGAGCTGTGGAGGGAGGAGCTGTGGAGGGAGGAGCTGTGGGGGAGGAGCTGTGGAGGGAGGAGCTGTGGAGGGAGGAGCTGTGGAGGGAGGAGCTGTGGGGGAGGAGCTGTGGAGGGAGGAGCTGTGGAGGAGGAGCTGTGGAGGGAGGAGATGTGGGGGAGGAGCTGTGGAGGGAGGAGCTGTGGAGGGAGGAGCTGTGGAGGGAGGAGCTGTGGAGGGAGGAGCTGTGGGGGAGGAGCTGTGGAGGGAGGGCTGTAGCGCAGCAGAGAGCAAGGGGGTTGGACCTGTAAGTTGTGCTTCTTCAAATTTTCAGGCTAAGTCAACATTTTCTCAAAACTCCCTACTGCAGCTTTAAATGAGAAGTCAAAATGTGCTTACACTGTTTAAAACAGGACTTCTGAGGAACTTTCTATTTCCGTTATAGGAGGCTCAGCAGCAGTGATTTTCAGTTCTTTTTTTTAATCTGTTCATTTTGTGAAGATGGCAGTATATCACCTACGCGTATTTCTTCTTTTTCTTTTTCTTCTGACCTTCAAAACGGGTAAAAACACATGTTCATTATGTTGATTGATCATTAATGATTATTGTGACAGTGATGACTGCACAGGACATGGCTCGGATACAGTCAATGTACATTTATTGGCATATCTAAATGATACCACTTTATATAACATTTTTATACAATTATACAATTTAAATTTATTTTGTCAATCCTTATATTATTATTTATTTATTTATTTCACTCTTTTTTAACCCAAATGCTGGGTTCAGCCTGCTGGGTAATGTTTTATTATTTTTACCCATGTGCTGGGAAAGGTAGTCAGCTCTACCAAACCAACTACTTCATTATGGGAGCCAAAGGAATTACTTTTTTAAATATCAGATTAATACACAGGCATGAAACAATGCTCTCTCTAGACAAAAAGACAACAATGGGCTCTAGACTACAAAACAGGCAGTTAGCTTATTTTAATACCGAATTATTGATAAGTAGCCTTATTGTAGCAAGAAATGTAACAAGTATGGATATATTTATTTTTCATAAATATCACACTTGTATGAAAAGGGTACATGGGGTTCATGCCTCAATTTTCCTCCTTATATTGTTTATTTAGGTAATCAGCAACAAATATCTCCAGATGTGTGCATTATAGCTGTATTTAAATTGTATTAGGCTATTAGTTTTATTAAATGTCATACATATTATTTTTTTGATCATGCCCATTTCAGAAAAATGTGTACAATGGGTCTAGTGAATACACCAGCTGTACTCAGAAACTCTTTCTCTCTCCTCAGGGTTCAGTGCTGAGATCTCTGTGTTTGTGAAGACGGGAGATTCTGTTCAACTGGATATACAGACACAGAAACTACCAGAGTTTGATCTTTTATCCTGGAGAAATGATAAATCAGAGAATATAGTTAAATATATAAGTGGAACTAAAGAAGTAAAACGTCACTCTTCCTACAAGGACAGAGTGGATTTCAATGATGAAACCTTCTCTCTCACACTGAAGAACATGCAGAAGACAGATAGTGGACTCTATACAGCGAAGACAAGTGGAGAATCAGAGATAAATATTGTAACACACAGAGTATCTGTTATAGGTGAGTGTGATTTTGCTTGGCGTTTTCATATCATAAGACTCATTTATGTTGACGTGACCAGCTATTGAAATTGGACAGCTTACAATAGAGTGATGTATGATATTGTAAAAAAAACTAAATGTGTTTCAGACGCTGTGGAGGATCCTGTTCTTACTGTAAACTCAAACTCCAGCAGTGACTCCTGTACTGTGAACTTCACATGCAGAGCTCATGACCTCATGATAAACTCTAGCTATCAGAACAACAGCTGCTTTCCAGGGGAAGTGACATCACAAATCAACACTCTATTTCTGCACTGCAGTGAGGAATCCATCATCTGTAACCATAGCAACCCAGTTAGCTGGAAAAAAGACAGAATAAACATTACACAGCTCTGTGTCAATAATAAAGGTATTCGGCCAAACACACACACAAATAATACATTTAGAGTGCAAATGAACATCTCTCAAATAAAATATCTCTGTTTGGTTAATAGTCTAACTGATGCATTATTGAGTGACCTCAGAATACATGAACTGACAAATGCAGTTCTTAATGACATGTGTCTCACTTTTCAGAAAACAACTCAAGTGACAAGACTGAGCCAACCTTCCAGTTGTTGACATATATTTTGGGGGCCGTGTGTCTTTTATGGGGAATTGCATTATAGTCTTTCTCTGTTGCAAGTGTAAAAAAAGGTACATCCATGTTGACTCTGGTACATCCATAAAAAGGTACATCCACCATGAACAGAGAACCAAACTGTTCTCTGTTCATCAGTTTGATCTCTTGTGCTAAAATAGTAATTGAAAAGTAAGTTGAAAATACATTTACACCGTTTTTTCCCCTCTTTTGGTCAATTTTAATTCTGTAGAATACTGTGTGATACACATCACCCTGATGGATTCACATTTAACAGCCTACGTCTTTTCTCTGTTACACTTTACAATACGGGTGCACTATGCATAGCATGTGTTAATGTATGACTCAACTACATTTATTAATGATTACTGCATCAGCAACTTTAAAATGTCTATATAATTAAAAAAATTAGAAATATATGAATTGCTATAAATTAAATGTGCAATTATTGATTACATAGTATTACCCAATAGTGTAAATTAATGTGTTTATCACCACAATGGGTAAAAGTTATGTACTTCAACTTTCAGGTGTCTGATTTAATGAATCCTTAGCTAATGATTTGCAAATGTATCATTATGTTATGACTTTACTTGTCGAGGCACATGACTATTAAATAACTGCCAAGTAATATGTCATTTTTGGTTATAGGTTATGGGGCAGTTGCACATGCAGTGAATGTAATGTCAGAGAATGTGTTTGAAGGATGGTTTGATTAGATTAACTTCTGAATAACCATTCTGTTTGTCACAGAGCAGAAATTTTTCTTTTTGACACTGGTGTCATACACTTATCTGAGGGTTTTGGTTTTTCAGCAAGAGTGAATGGTTTTGAGTGTAGAGCTTCATTTTGACCTGAAAATAACATGTTTGGGTAATTGAGTTAGACGTTATGGATTTGTGTTTTGAGAATACGATACATAGTTTCATGAAATGTGTTTAAGCAATCAAGAAAAACTGCAATGTCAATTGTGTGTCCTTATACTTATTACTATATTATTCCTCATTACAGTATGACAAAATGTCTGTAGTTGGCCACCAGACGGAGACATTGCAGTAGACGATCTTTAAATATATTAAAGACCATTTGCCTTGTTTACCTGGTGTTAAGATTCGATTTAATCTATTAAAGTGCAAGTGTTCAGTGCTACACACAGATGGGGTGGTGGCGCAGTCGATAAGACACATGCCTTTGGTGTGAGAGACCTGGGTTCGAATCCACTGTGAGACACCAATGTGTCCCTGAGCAAGACACTTAACCCCTAGATGCTCCAGAGGTGTGCGACATCTGACATATATAGCAATTGTAAGTTGCTTTGGATAAAAGCGTCAGCTAAATGAATAAATGTAAGATGGAAACAGTACTAAAACAAATGGTAACACTTTAGAATACGGTTCCTTCGTTGATGAATAACTACACAGGAACAAATGAGTAACACAATATTAACAATCTAGTAACTACTATTAACTAAAAATAAATTCTAATTAATTAATTAGTAAGTAATAGCACACAGATGAAAGTAGTAGTTCACTATTAACTAATCAATAACTACTATTTTTTTAATGCTTCCCAGAGAACTACTGAAAAAGTTTCATAATTCATGCAAAAACTAATCAATAACTAATGCAGGACAAATGACTAGCACTACATTAACATTTTAACTGCTACTGTAAACAAATAAACAAGGTTTATCAATATGTAATAGCATAGCAGACTTATGATTTGGGAAATAATTAGCCTATGCTCTCTCCTAGAGAACTATTTGTCAACTGAATTATTTTAAAGAAATGGATTTTTAAATGCAGTTGTCAGGACCTTACTTGTCCTTTGGCCAATTTTCAGGCATTCCTCTGGACTGGCATTGAATCACTAGAGTCACGGTGACTACTGGAACATATTGAGTTATCAGCCATCCAAATACCGTATACAGTTATTTTATTATTTAACCTACCTCACAAAAAATATGTTGTTATGCATGTCTCCTTGCTCATATATGTGTGTGCAAATATCTTGTAAAGGATTAGAAGATTCTACACTTTAGGATTGGCTTTTCATTACTAACTACTGTAAGAATTTTGGTAACTAACTAGTAATGACTCAAGTGTTACTGTATACTTCTAAAGGAATTACTAATTATTTGGATCCGTATTCTAAAGTGAAGATCATGGTAACTAACTAGCAATTGCTAAAGTGTTACTACATACTTCTATGGGAATAACTATTTAAAACTTCACCAAAAACCTCAAAAGTTTAAAATAATTAGTAATTTCTTTAGAAGTATGTATTAACACTTTAGTCATTACCAGTTAGTTCCCATGATCTTCACTTTAGAATATGGATCCAAATAATTAGTAATTCTTTTAGAAGTATGTAGTAACACTTGAGTCATTACTAGTTAGTTACCATGATTCTCACAGTAGTTCTCTGGGAAGCATTAAAAAACAAATTAGTTAATAGTGAACTACCACTTTCACCTGTGTGCTATTACTTACTAATTCGTTAATCAGAATGTCTTGTTAGTTAATAGTAGTTACTAGATTGTTAATATTGTGTTACTCATTTGTTCCTGTGTAGTTATTCATTAACGAAGGAACCGTATTCTAAAGTGTTACCAAACAAACAAAATTTTGCAAATGAATTGAGATCATCTGTTTTGAAGCATCCGCTACAGAATGACAACAATGTCATCTAAAAATGCATAAACAATGTATCTGACCAAATGTTAAAACAATGTACCTGAACACGTGAGATGATCTACGCTTGATACAAGTAACTTTTAAGTCACAATTTAGAGTCACTGCATTAGATAAATAAATAAAAAATTCAAAACAAGGGACAGATTTTTAAAAGAAAGATGGAACTAACACATTTCAAGCAAAGCATTTTTCAATTCCCCCCCCCCCCCCCCAATATTTATAAAATTGATACACAGCATTCCTATAGCTCAGAGGTCATAGGTTCAATTGGAATGCATAATCTTATAACATGTGTACAGTATACCTTCAATACAATTTAAGTCATTTTGGATAAAAGCTTCTGCCAAATGCATAAATGTAAATATATTGTTCAAAATACAAGACAACATGTTTTGTCACTTTGCTGTGGTTGTGAAACACTATAACGTGGGAAGTGAGGGCAACTGACTTCCACCCTCTAAAAACTACCAAATGACCTCCTGACTGAAGTCACTGCACAAAAAAGGCCCAGAGAATTAAAGTTAGTTCTGAGAAAACATCTAGCATCGTTTGCTTGCATACAGTTTGCTGCTTGGTTTGACATTTTGTTAATTTGTGTGGCTTAAGTGTGTGAATATTTCCATACTGTAAGCAATATGACCATGACATGTCACATGTGTTTTTTTTCCCAGTGTTACTTTCTGTTTCTGTCCACATCTAAATAAGGTTATTGATATTACCGTTTCTCATCCTTTATACATTCTGATCAACTTTTGTTTCATTAGTCTAATAGTGCACTCACACACACTGCTGAGTAGGAAGGGTTTTTTGCTGAAGCTTCAGCTGACTGAGCACCGGAAAGTTTGCTTCTTTTTTTAATGTTCATGTTTCCTGCACAGATCATGTGGTTCTTTCATGTTGCACATTTCACTATTTCCAGCCTTCTGTGACTTCTGTTTCTACACTATATGCATCTTGATGCAAGTAGCAGGATGTGCTGCTAAACGTGTAAAAATGTATCAGAAAGTGTATTTGGCTGAATTCATAAGTGGTTTATTGCAATGCTGTAGCCAGGAGAAAGGAAGGGAGTGGTGTAACTTTTGATATGTAAGGTTTTTTGTTAAAAGAAAACTATTAAGAACTCTCTGAACAACACACACAAAAACTTTTGTGTTTTCGTGTTTTATGGGGACTTTCCATTGACTTGATTTTTATTCTGTACAAACTATATTCTATCCCCTAACCCTACTCAAAACCGAAACATTCAGCATATTTACATTTTCAAAAACACATATTTTAGAATGACTAATAAACTGTTTTCCTCATGGGGGCATCACTAGGTTTTCTGGGCCCCTGTAGAGCTCGGCCCCCAATGCCCTGCACACAGCGCCCTGCCCTCCAGCTTATCGACACGACTCTGAGGCGGATGAGGAACTTGCTTTAGTTCTACATGCTTCATGTTTCCGCTTTTACACATAGGAAGCCACAGCATTCATTTGATCTTTTTAGTTTGTTACAATGGCAGTAAATCATCTACTTGTATTTATTTTTCTTCTGGCCTTCAAAACAGGTAAAAGACATGTTTGTTTTATAACTGTTGATTGATAATGATTATTGTGACCGTGATGATTAAACATGGTAAGGCTCAGATCACCATATTTATTAGCACATCATCTATAGGCTACCTCTTTATATATATTTTTATAAAATTATACAAATTTACACTTATTTTGTTTAATCTGTGTTTTTTATTATTCATTTGTAAAAAATATTCTGAAAGAAACTTACCACACTTGAGTTCTTATGTTAGACCTCTATTACAAGCAGAATCATTTTTTATTTTATTTTTATATATGAATCATAGGCGTGAAGAGTGTTGTGTAAGGGAGAGATGGTTGGTCACTAAATGTTTTGCAGTTCTGATCAGTGAGGTTTACACCCACAGCTCTTACTAGCTTGTCTCTATTGTCTCTACTAAGTTCTTTATACATCCCTGCAACATTTAATACATAAAATAATTTAAGACATAAAATAATTATAAATGTTAGTTAGATTATATTCTGTACCTGTATAGTGATTTATGTTTATGCTGAAACATAATTAACATCTTTTGCGTGTCATTATGTGTATTGAGTTGGTTCACACGATTTATGTTTCAAGCTTTAGGAACATAGTGGCTGTGTCACATTTTAAAGGCCATCTCCTCTGAAGGTTTGTTAGCCACATAGACGTTTCCTCATTGCATTTGAAAGTCCTAAAAAATCTACAACAATTTACACTCCACAAGGAATAAAAGTCAATCTTATAATGGTTATTTTTCTGAAATGAGACATACGTATGCGAATGACAAATATGACCTCTAGAAGATGATCGACACTAGCTGCATCCCAGAGGCTGGATCCTTGGAGCGCTGCATTTGAAGGCTTATTGCATCACAACGAAGGCTGTCCCAAGTCAAAGGCTCCTTCAAATGTGTCCTTTGTTTCGCGGGAAATAAAGGATGGATCCTTTGCATCCTACCCTATACCCCAGAATTTATTGCGTGTCTGATTACAGGATTTTTTTAGAGAATTAGACTTGTATTGGCTTTCAGCTTACTTAATCTAATGTATTGTAAAAATAATGTTGACTATCTTACAAAGATGCGATTTACAGTTTATACTCATTATGTACATAAATGGATCAAGGTGAACATATTTTGACAGGTTTTGAACCACATTTTGTTTTACACAGTTGAATATAACTTTCAATTAAAGTCCAATACAAATGTTACTGCCGCACATCAACAGCTGTCACAGTTCCTAGGCAACAAGAACAGTCCTCAGTAGGTTACACAGTCCCATTAACAATGTTAGATCCGACCTTCACTGCCTTCGAATGTGTAGCCTGTGAAGTCTGAGTGTTTCGAAGGATGCAGCCTCTGAATTGGGTTAGCACTGATACTTCCTGGTTTTCATTGAGACAGCCCTTAAAAATGGCAGACTTCCTGACCAGTGCCCTAACTACTGAACTATGGGAAGCTGATTGAGCTCCCCGCACTGCCTTCAACTGTGCACATAAAAAAAAAAATATATACTTTGGGTTAAGCAACTGGTTTGCATCTCTTCTTAGCATTCCTCTGCCCAAGCACACCCTCGACACTTAACCACAATGGTTACCCCCCAAAACACCAACATAACAGAAATGTTCAAATACCAACGTAATCAAATTAAACACTAACAGGACTGACTGTTTTAACATCTTGCTAAAAACAAATGTAATAACTCTTTATTTAAACATTTACTCTCCCTATCCATCTTTGTACAAAACTTGATAGAAAGTGGAAATCATGTTCCCAGTTTCTTAATGCTATACTGTTACATAGATACTCATCTAGGTTTTGGAGCAAGTAATAAAATAAAAAAATTAATAAAAAAAAATATCCATGGCGAGAAAAAGGATGATCCAAGCTTTTGCTCAAGAATCAACACACAAACACCAGTCCAACACAAGTAACTTTTAATTTGTAATCTCCAAGTGGCCAAAAGTGATGTCCGCCGGAGAGGGATATTTGTTTTTAACATGACCCTACAAGTTCAATTATACCATCAAAATGTGAAAATATGTTTTTATATTTAATAAATATGAGTCAAGAACAAAACACAAAACTTAGTTTAGGTATTTTTCAGCAGCAGGTTTTATTTTACTATGCAAATAAATGCATAGAAAAAAAAAAAGCTCACAGAAAAACGTATGCATTGACTTCATCATAATATGTTAATATTTTGTTGATTTTCTCTTGTTTTTACGTGTTCATTTCAATGGTTCATTTAATTTCTTTGTATGACAGCCTATGTAAAAATTATGTTGCACAATTTGGTATGTTTCATTGCGTTGATATCACAAATAAAACGATTGACTCCAAGCAAAAAAGTGCAATATGCTTACAAAATCTTTAACAAATAACATTTTAAATAACATTTGAATAAAGGGTGAAGATTTCCATTTTCCTAAGCTGGACATCACTTTTTGCCACCACTGTATAATAATAACAGACATAAGAATAAGTAATAATAATAATAATAACAATAGGGACGGCCACAATAAACAAAACTTAACTAACAAGTCCTTTAAATTACCTAATAAAAGAAACCAAGGAAAAGGGCTATGCCCTCACGAAAATAACATATTTCCCGATATTTGATTGATCAATATATTAAATGATATAAAAGTATATTTGAAATTAGTATAAAAAAGTATATTTGTGTTAATATATTACTATATATTAAATATTACATATGGAATTGCCGCTTTTCATATATTGAAAAATATGTGACGATATATTCATATATATATATATATATACAGTATATCATAATGTATGTAATTTTATATTCAGTAATCCACTTAAAGGGTTAGTTCACCCAAAAATGAAAATTATGTCATTAATGACTCACCCTCATGTCGTTCCAAGCCCGTAAGACCTCCGTTCATCTTCAGAACACAGTTTAAGATATTTTAGATTCAGTCCGAGAGCTTTTTGTCCCTCCATTGAAAATCTATGTGCGGTATACTGTCCTTGTCCAGAAAGGAAATAAAGACATCATCAAAGTAGTCCATGTGACCTCAGGGGGTTAGTTAATTTTTTGAAGCATTGAAAATACATTTTGTTCCAAAAATAACAAAAACGATGACTTTATTCAGCATTGTATTCTCTTCCAGTTCTGTTGTCAATCTGCATTCACGAGGCCAGTGACACTTCTGACGTAAGACGCTGCTGACGTGTTATCTGGTGCGTCCGTGTTTTCGGGTTCAAATAAATATGTCTGGTTAAAAAAATGCAAGTCTTCCCCTGTGTCGAAATCCTTAGACATGTTTGCAAAGATTGTTTTGTTTACAGCGTGTGTCTCCCTCAGACTGTAAACGAAGCTCGGGCGCACCAGATTACATGTCAGCTCGTCTTACGTCAGCGGACTCATGAAATTTCAGAAAAATGTGTACAATGGGTCTAGTGAATACACCAGCTGTACTCAGAAACTCTTTCTCTCTCCTCAGGGTTCAGTGCTGAGATCTCTGTGTTTGTGCAGACGGGAGATTCTGTTCAACTGGATATACAGACACAGAAACTACCAGAGTTTGATCTTTTATCCTGGATAAATGATAAATCAGAGAATATAGTTAAATATATAAGTGGAACTAAAGAAGTAAAACCTCACTCTTCCTACAAGGACAGAGTGGATTTCAATAATGAAACCTTCTCTCTCACACTGAAGAACATGCAGAAGACAGACAGTGGACTCTATACAGCAAGAGCAAGTGCAGAATCAAACAAGGATATTGTTACATACAGAGTTTCTGTTATAGGTGAGTGTGATTTTGCTTGGCGTTTTCAGATCATAAGACTCATTTATGTTCAGTCTTTTATTCTTAGGACTGCTGTACAATACACGTAGTTAAATTAAATGTTAAAATTAAATATTAAATATAAAAATGTGTTTTTTATTCATCATTTATCTGCCAACGTTTCAGTCAGTACATTCTGTAAACAGGAATTGGACAGCTTACAATAGAGTGTGTATGATATTGTAAAAAAAACTGAATGTGTTTCAGACGCTGTGGAGGATCCTGTTCTTACTGTAAACTCAAACTCCAACAGTGACTCCTGTACTGTGAACTTCACATGCAGAGCTCATGACCTCATGATAAACTCTATCTATCAGAACAACAGCTGCTTTCCACGGGAAGTGACACATATACTACTACTAGTGACATCATATAACTACACTCTAACCCTGCACTGCAGTGAGGAATCCATCATCTGTAACCATAGCAACCCAGTTAGCTGGAAAAAAGACAGAATAAACATTACAAAGCTCTGTGTCAAAGGTATCTGGTCAAACACACACACACACACACACACACACACACACACACACACACACACACACACACACACACACACACACACACACACACACACACACACACACACACACACACACACACACACACACACACACACACACACACACACACACACACACACACACACACACACACCATTTACTCATCAATGTAAAATCAAATATCTCATTTTGGTTTACTAAATGATATGTTTAATGATATGTTTCTATTTTTCCAGGGAATGAGGCTGAGACACCTCTCCGGTCTTGGCAATATATTTTAGGGGCAGGGGCAGGGGCAGGGGCAGTGGCAGTGGTAGTGTGTCTTTTGATAATTGCATTTCTCTGCTGGAAGTGTAAAAAAGGTATGCCCATGTTGCCTCAAACATATTTTCTTATGTTTATGACAATGTTTTGCACTTACAGAAATGTATTTGTTCTTTGCTGGTGCCACAAAAGAAGGAAAGGAAAACAACAAATTCAAGAATATTCATAATATTTAGTAAAATATTAAATGCAATACAAAGGGTTACTACTAAATACTAATGCAATAATTATCTTTATTTATAACTGAAATGGTTTACACTACACCTGTTTTTTACACAGTGTAAAACAAACTTTTCTGTAAAAAAAAAAACAACACAACTTTTCTATCAGATGCAGAAGGTCCACAAATTAGAAGACGCACTGATTAGAGCAGTTTGAGAAATTAATACATTCCCTTTTATTTTGATGTTGATATATATTATTGTACATTCTAAATCTCATAGGTGCCCAAGAGGCTGAAAGTACAGTCTATGCTGCAGTTGAGGTAAGCTTCACATTACTATTCATCATTTTGCTCGCAGACTCTATGAATATGTTGTCATGCTGTTATTTTTATTCATGTTATGTTTTCTATTGATGTTATCAACATGAATAATTGGTTTCATATTTAGTGCCATATTTGTCAAGCAAATGTATTACTATGCAGTATAAACAAGATGCATAACCAAATTATTTAACACATAAACACATAATTTATCTTATGGCAATGTTTGACTTTGCATAGCAGAAAGTGTTTAGACACATTTCGATTATAAATAATAACTATTATTGCTGCTTAATTTTTCAAACCTTCTCAAGAAAACATTGATATGCTAAATCCTGAATTAATCCTTCTGCTTTTTTACAATTTTACTTTTTTTTGGCACCAGCAAAGATTTGTTTCACTTGCAAATAGAGCAAGAGTAATATAATACATGTCATGCATACAGGTTCACAGTAAAAATGACTGTAGATAAAACTTTCTGATTGCTAAAAAGGTATGTTCATATGAATGTGTGTAGTATAAATGTAATCCAGATGTACTACATTCACCATATTATCATTATCATGTGATCCACCGGCGTCAGTTGCGTCACTTCACTGTCATTCATAAATCCTCTATGGCCTCATGGGATAGTAAAGTGTACATTGTATGCGCACTTCAGAATCTCGGGAGTATTAAGTCATACTTTTTTTCTACTCTTTTATGAGTTCGGACATACTAATCTTGTCACATACTGTTTTTCACCTACTATATCAAGAAGAATGATCATGCGCTTCTCTTGTCATGCCTCCTTGCTTCCTTTTGCTATGTCCACTAATTTAGTCCTTTTCTGAATTCAAGAGTAGCTAGTACAGTATACAGTTCCGAATTCAGAATCCGACTTGTCCTCGTTCAACTAAAAATTTCCTTCCTTTCCTCAAATGTCCTCTGGATTGTTTTGTGCCTGTTTGTCTGTGTTTTTCACTTTCTTAGTGATAATCTCTGTATTAGTCTTGTTGTGTCTCCACGTTGTTTCAGCTAACTGCCTTATCCAGAGACTTGCTTCTCAGCTGGTGTTGCTCTCTTTTCAAACTGCCTATCACAGCGTGGCAAGCCTAAGCCATACTATTAGTTTTGAAAGAACATTATAAATAACATTTTTGAATTGAAAATTTCAGACCCAAGAAATGCAGAAAACCAAAAGTGACGGTCATACATATGTTTCTCCAGAACGGGTGAGAATAATCTAAAAAGTCAACAGGCTAAGATTATGAAAAATGCTTCTATTAAATGCTTGTTTTGTTAACTTTAGGTTAGTGAATGTTTGATTGAATTGTCCTTCTTTATTTTAGTAATTGTATAGCTAAGCATGATTATTAAGGGGACATTTTAAAAATACCACTTTTTATATTTAATTCATAAGGTTCGAGATCAGACACAGGAGCAACAAGGAGATAATCGACCCAACACAACCTACTGCACAGTAGGACAACACCAAAAACCTGCAGTCCCCATCGAAACAGACCTTACAATTTATTCAATGGTGTGCAAACAATCAACCAAGAAACCACCCACCATTTCATCTGATGACGCATAACATGAAACCCTGGCTGTTTGTCACATGGGGAAGTTTCACAAGGGCTGATCTCAAAATGGCATCTTACTCTTATTATCTCTGTCATATCAGCATATGGTGGAAATAATAAGAACAATATTCTAGTATGCTATTCTGAAATTAGAATCAGAATCAAAATCATAAAAAATCTGTAGTATAAAACAGCAGATGGATATAATATTGGCCCCACTTTCCATGTTATATTTAATAATTATACATTTCAATTTAAACGGGTATAAAGCCAAACAAGTTAATTCAGTACTGCAAATCCAAAAGGCCTATTACTTACCAATGCCTAGTAGCCTAAGTCTTCCTAGTGCATTTTGACAGATATCCACTAGATGGAGACATCGTATCTTAGTTCTATACCACAGTTCCTGGAGCTGCACAGTTTAGCTTCAACCTTAATTAAATACACCTGATCCAGATAAATCCTTCAGGCTTATTTGAACTCTTTGTTAAAGAGTTACCAGCTACGAGGTGAATAACAACATTACAAACTTTTATTTGAAGCAAAAAACAAAAGTCGGATTTAATTTTTTCCCCCCGATTTTCCAAGTTTTCTTCACAAATTCCGCTGTTAAATATGATCATTTTAAAAATAGTAAAGTCATCTTTATTTATATAAGGTCTTTTTACAATAGATTGTTTCAAAGCAGCTTTACAGTGATAACAGGAAAATAATGCAACAAAATTTGTTTCTGCTGTAGAGCAGATCTAGAAGAAAATTGTGTCATAGTCCAGCTTAAGTAAGTTCCGTATTGATTCATTTCAGTTGTAAAAATGTTATTTATTTAGTTCATTTATTTATAGGCTACAGCCGCTCAGAAACCAGGCTCATTCAGCGGGCTAGTTCTTCTCTGGCCAGCCTACATTAAAATAATGTGAACATGGCTTCAACAAAAAAGCTTATAGGCCAAATTAACAACCTAGTCGTAGCTCATAACAGCAATGTCTTTAAAGGTTTATAAGTTATTGTTACAAATCCTTTTCTTTTTTTACTCCCGGATCCGACTGTTGCACTCCTGTTACATTGGAATCTCAGGAACCATTTGATGTAATTATCTGATGGTGTAATGGAAAGCTGTATCCTTTTTAACTGGTTATTCAAGTGTTTGTGTTCGCATGGGGAGTTGCAGCCTGTGGGAGATTGTTAGTATAGTCTATTGTTTATTTGAATAATAAACACTGACTTAGGACAGAACGGTTTATCTCTTTTTATGTAACAAAATCGTCACAGCTGCGTTAATAAAATAAAAATGTGTCGCTTATAGCCCATTTTAAAACCAGTGTTCATAAAGTGCTTTGCAGAGAACATACATTATGTATCCTACACACATTAACATACAGGTCCTATCAGATTGGAAAAGGTTAGACTTTATTTGTATTCACTTGCCTTGTTTAAAGCATGTAGGCTATAGTGAATACAAATAAAGTTTAACCTTTTCCAATCTGATATATAATTTAAGGCTTAATGCTCTAAAATGTAGGCTAATTTCTTTAAACTAATGTGCAGGAATTAAAATCTATTTTTGATATAATTGTTGAAATAATGTAATTTCTGTTTTAGTTCTACTGTTAATTTAAAATATAAATAGACTGAAATTTGCAACATGTTAACAATATTTTGAGTAACATTATTTTCATTAATTTCCAATGTGTGTGTGTAGTTTTTAATGTGAATAAAATCTTGAATGAATTGAACGTTTTGAATGTAAATAAAAGTAATGTGAAAATAAAGTCCAAAGGTGGTTTTTCTATGTGGGATCTCTAGGTCTCCTCTGAACGAGGCTTTAGTGCAAAAAACTCTATTCGTGTTTGGTTTAATGTATGTAGAAAGGGGACGTGGGGCTAGACCGTGAAGAACTTTATAAATTAAACAGCTATTTTTAAAATGAATAACATTTTCAAAAGCATATTGTATTTTTTACAAAATATTAAATTGATGGGATGACAGTGGCTTTTGATCGAATATTTTTATTTTCATTGAAAAACGTGACACTACATTTCAAAAGAACTTTGTGGAAAAGTATTTTTTGTGGAACCAATTGTGAGTCAGGGATTTTTTTTTTTTTTTTTTACAAAAGTCAGGAAGTTGGGTTTACCTTTATGTAAACAGTCATGTTTTAGATAGTAGAAATCCATTGCTAAAAATAGCATTATGCATATTGGCAGTAGGCTATAAGGTACAAAACCTATAGGGTTCACATTTTAAATATTGATAGATTTATTATTGTCACGTAATGATGAGGTATGGAGCTAAATTCAAGCTGTTTATTAATTAGAGAAAACGATACTTAAAACACAAAAGAAACCAAAATCAGAACACAGTCCAAAGGATAATCCACAACATAAAGACAAAATCCAAATGAGCACCAATTTAACAGTCTAAATTAAGTTAAAGCAAGAAACGACCAAGAACAAGGAAAACCAAAAGGATATACACAAAGGTAAATGATGGGCTAAAAAAAGAATTGTGATTGTAAAAAGAATTGGGTAAAGGGAACTAACTACACAAAGTGAAATTGGAAACCAGGGAGACCAAGGCAAACTAAGAGTCTAAGATAAAAAAAAAAAAGCAAAGACTGTTTTGACATGATAATTATGTATATTTATATCTATAAAATGAAATTAATGTGAAAATATTCAACCCATTCTCACTCCCAAGGCGTCAACAACTGAAGCATGGTCAAGCGCCCGAGGCGTCACATAACAGACGCCGAAGGCGCCCCTTGGCGTCACTCTGTGGCGCATTAGGAACTCCATTGCTTTCAATGGGAAACCTGTGGCGGCAATAACAGACGCGAATTGTATCAGTAGGAAATAGCGTTGAAGAAGTCTCATTCCGAACACATCGCGATGTTTGGCATCAGGTCACGTTTGCCAGATGTTGGTAAGTAGCCTACATAGACATATAGATAGACGCCCTATCACCGCTACTGCCTATTGGCGCGGACGAGCCGTGGGGGCGCCATCTTAAACCGGTCACCCGCTCCGCTCAGTGTAATCTGTTTGGCAGGTGCAATGAGCTGCCAGCGCATTTAATTAATCATATCTCACTGAATACCGACTGATTTAATACAAAATACTACCAATAGTACGGTAATGTTAATTGTTAAATCTTACTTGTGTAAAGTAATCACCGAGTGATGGTCCGCCGATTTGAGCAGGAATATGCTGCACAGTGCTCTGGCATCTACTGCTGCTATGCAACGCAAATAGGAGTATGACCGGTTTAAGATGGCGGCCGCATTTCTTGCGCCTGAGCGGCCAATAGGGCATCTAGTCTCTAGATGATATCTATGGGTAGCCTAGTCGTAAATACACTGTCCAAATACACGGGTTTCTTGTATGCAAACAATACCGGATGCGCGGCATCCAGGGGGCAAAAAAACGCTATCTGTTATGCCGAGTTCTGTAAATGAACATTGTAATTAACGTAGATTTCGCATTGTTTGTAATTTCTTGTTGACTCAATAATAAACTGCAATTTCAGAGTTGGATCTGTTTGTTTGTGTTTCCTATTAATATAACATTATGTAAAACCTCCAACTGTTTACGAATCAAAATCCGGACATACTGATGCATGTATGAATTATCATGTTAGACTAAGTTAGTTATGTAATAGCCTCTATAGAGCCCGAATTTGCTTTTATATAAGTTAACCTTGTTTAAGTTACTTTACGACCTGCAACATATCATGACTGCACACATATAACGTTACTTTACTGTAAAGCAAAGATTTGACGATGGATTATGTAGGAAGTAGTAGCCTACCTCCGACCGTGGCGATTATATTAAAAAACTTACTCTCAGCAATGGTGAGATCTTGCCGGATCCCTACGCAATACCTGACAATCTTTGGATTGTGGATGACAAGAAGTGGCCAGCAATTGTATGGCCTGATATATATATATATATATATATATATATATATATATATTTGTCTAATTCAGACACCAAGTGTGTATACAAGAGAAATGATTAGAGCGTACAAATCCCTTGATGCATACAACTACGTGCTAAGTGGTCATGTGCAGCTCGTCAAATACTTTGATGCTGCACCGGCTTTTTGCGTGTTGAGGTCAGATGTGCTCCCTAGTCAAAGGCAAGTCATTAAAGCCAAGCCTTATGATGCCTGGGTGTATGTCCATACGGGCCTTGGTTACATCCTAACGGCTAACTGCAAATGTATGGCAGGGTACGTCTATCAAAATGTATCTGCCAACAGAAACCCTTTACTCCGGTACGAAGACCGCGGGTCTTTTGCCCCCTGGCTGCGTGCGCAAGCAGTGATGACGTCGCCGAGAAATCCATGTAGGCCTATAATGTTTGCTATAATGTCTTTTCTGTTTGTCGATATTAATCAGATTAGCTCTCTCATGTTCAGTCACTGCATTATATCTGTCATCTCCACGGAGGCTTTGCGTTTCATTGATTTCTAATTCTAAACACATTACTAAACTAACGTGATTAAACACTGTCTGTCACGTGACGTGCTATAGCTTAGGCCTAGACCTTCAATCAGTTAATCATATATATGAAATATATATTCATATCAGGTTCAAAGTAGTAATTAGTTCCAAAGTGGTGTTTGTAGTAGAAGCGCAGTAAGCACAACACTTACCATGCTTTTACCACAGTATTTGCCGTTTTAATGTGTCATTTGTCGTAAATGCACAGTAAGCACAACACTTACCATGCTTTTACCACAGTATTTGCAGTTTTAATGTGTCATTTGTTGTAAATGCACAGTAACCACAAAACTTACCATGCTTTAACCTCAGTATTGGTAGTTTTAAAGTAATATGTGTTGTAAATGCATAGTAACCACAACATTTACCATGCTTTTACCACAGTATTTGCAGTTTCAATGTGTCATTTGTTGTAAATGCACAGTAACCACAAAACTTACCATGCTTTTACCTCAGTATTGGTAGTTTTATAGAAATATTTGTTGTATATGCATAGTAACCACAACACTTACCATGCTTTTAATGCCTAATAATTTAAAATCCAAAAATTGTAAGGTACATATTTGTATACTCGTACATAATCCTGCAGCTTTTACTCCTAGTGCTGTCATTGGCTACTGCCTCAATTCCTGTACATATTTATCGCGATATTTGCAAATCAGTTGCGGATGCCCCACACACTGTCAGAAAGTTTATATTAATTACATTGTATTATTTAAAATTATTACAAATTGGACCCTGTCTGTTCATGTTCCAATGATACATGATGTCTCTCCAAACCTCATGACCTACCTCTGTCTGTTTGCAAGAGTGGAAAAGCTAATCTGACTTGTCACACGACATCAGATACTCGATTATTTTGTCATGATCAGATCAGTTACACTGCTGATAACTGTCCCATTTGCATGTAAATCGTGTTATTTTTGCTTGCTATTAATGACGTACTTTTAATCATGCCCACATATCAGCAAACGTATTACATAAATGCATTTAACATTTAATTATGCAACACTATACAGAAATAAATCCTACTGTTATTTATAAACTTTCTACTTGCTTGTAATGTAATAAAATTACCTTCCTTTCTGTCTTGCAGGATTACTTAGTCCTTTTTTTAAGATCTCTACAACATCAAACTCAACAGCTCTTTTAAGAGCCGACCCTCACAAGAGCTACTAGTGAGCCTCAGTGAATCTTGCCGTGATCAGCCCTTCCCAGGTAAAGATCCTACAAATTTCAATCAGTATTTAATCATCAAATGCTCTCTCCTGAATTGTATGGTAAAATAACTTATTTATAACTGTCTTCATTTCTATGTTTTAAGAACAATAGTAATTGCACATAGAGTAAGTAGAGACTTTTTTTGTTTTACAGCAGAGAAGGAAGACCAGTCCTTATATCAACGCAAGCTAATCGAATGAATCCTTTGTTTCGGTGAGGAAGGAACATCCGGTGCCCAAAGACAGAAAGGTGCGCGTGGCCATTGGTATGTCTTGTATTGAAACTATGCTGTAATATGTAGGCTAGTACATCATTTGATGTTGACAATTTTACGTTGTACAGGTTATCACTTGGTTATTGACCAAGTAAAGCTCTTGAAACAAGTGACAGAAGAGTACGTTGTCTTGAAAGAAATCAAGCATCACTGGCAAAGGCTCAAAGAGACCATGCCTTTCTAAAATATCTTTTAAAACAGGTTGCTGTTGATATGGGTAAAACAGTTTTTTTTTTCAGTACTTAACTTATATTACAGGTGAAACTCGAAAAATTAGAATATCGTGCAAAAGTTCATTTATTTCAGAAAATTCAACTTAAAAGGTGAAACTAATATATTATATAGACTCATTCATGACATGCAAAGTGAGATATTTCAAGCCTTTATTTGTTATAATTTTGATGATTATGGCTTACAGCTATGAAAACCTTTTCACAATATTCTAATTTTGGGGTTTTCATAGCTGTAAGCCATTATCATCCAAATTGTAACAAATAAAGGCTTGAAATATCTCACTTTACATGTAATTAGTCTGTATAATATATTAGCTTCACCTTTTAAGTTGAATTACTGAAATACATTTTTGCACGATAAAAAAAACTTTTGCTAAAAAAAACTTTTCCACGATATTCAAATTTTCCGAGTTTCAGCTGTATGTGCTGCATTTTTATATATACTTCAATGTGTATAATATAATGTACCCTAATTGAGCACATCTGAACATTTTAACCAAAGTCTTCAGGTTTACTTGTAGACATAGGCAGGAGGGTTTGCGGTTGGAGCTAAATCTACAGGACAGTGGACGCTGAGGGGCAGAGTAGCCCGTCACTGCTTTAAATAACACACAACAGAAGCTGACCTGACTGTCCATTAAACTACTTAATTTGAATTGTTTGTTTTACTTTCAGACCAGGACTGGAGAACGCCTGACGATGAGATGTTGAGACTTCTTCCTCTGGTTTAGAAAAAGCTGCACCACATCAGTGATCACATCCTCTGTTCATCAGTTGTACTGTAGGGTGCAACTGAACAAACTGTTTAGATGAGGAAGAAGAACATGAGCCACGATAGAGACGTACAGAGAAGAGCAAGAAGTTTAGCTGTGATAATGAATCATTATTTTCCAACACAATATCAAATCTGTTTTCTGTATCATAGGTGACTGAATATGATTCTCTGGCACTCATTTGTGTGGCTTCAGCAGCTGTGAATGGATTAATGTGATGTTAATGTATTTTGAAGACCCATTTTTATTTATCTTGAATCACATTTGTCTTTATGCTTATTAACTTTATGCTGTGTCCTCCAATAAAGTATTGTGTAATAAAATATGGTGAATATTGTGTATTGAAAGTGGTGTTTGGTACAGTAAATGTAATATTTTATTTGAGGAATTTTAATTTCTTATGAGTTTAGTTCATAATTTAAAAATAAACAGGACATAAACAGTTTTGATCTAGTTAATGACATTTGGGACAACAATGCAGTAAAAGTTGCACATACTTGCATGTGGTGAGAAGTATGCCAGTTTTCAGTGAAATAAAGGGAAGGTATGCGAATACCAAGAGGCTGCAGTGGGTTATATTACTACAAACACTTCAATCATAATTGAAGATGATCCATGTTGATCATTTTAGTACATCTACTGCATTTAGTATGAAAGCATAGATATTACTGATGTCAGGCATATAAGAAGCAATCAGAGGGGGTGAAATAGAAATGTTGGCACTGTTTCTTTGTTGTTTTACTAAATAGTGCATTATCCTTGTGTAATAGTAAAGTGTAAATATATAAATTGATTTTTGTTTACTGCCAACACTGGAAATTGGATAATGACAAGTTGTTGTAGGTTCATCCATTATATTTGTTGGTGTTCATACAAAAAAAGTAAATACATATTAATTGTTATTATTGTTATATATTACAGCATTTCTTTAAAATATTTCCATATCAGATGGTCTCACAATACCCATCAAAACCTAATATAAGCATGATGTTAGAATAGAAAAGCGGGGAAAAGATAAAATAGTCTGGTATTTAAATTGTGACTAAACAAAGTTTGTTGTCCATGATGAGGAGAATAGATGTGTGTAGATTGCACTGCCCTTCCACCCTCAGGGGCCCAGCAACGGCCCCCGGTGAGCAAACAAATACACATTTCAAATGGGTGTAACTTAAAGTCTGGTTAGTGTATCAAAGACAAAATCGGCAGGACAAATGCTTATGCTATGTTTACTAAATAATGTTGGGCACAGTTTTCAGACATATATGGAAAGCTGGCATGAAGGTTTTTTAAAAGTGCTCACAGTAAAATATCACATTTCAGTCTGTCATAAAGGCAGTTTATGTCATAAAGGTTTGCACAATGAACATTTAGATATTCAGTTGTCCATTAAATATATTATTTATTTAAAATGTATTGTTTCATTGCTAAACGTTTTAAACTACATTACCCACATATCTCTGTCATTCTATCAATGGAACAGGAAACGTAGTGCTGTAGTTCATTGAGATGTGCAGAAATGCTAAGGGTTAGGGTTGGAATCTCAATAAAGGAGTAATTTCTCACAACATAGAGACATTTTATAGTTAACTTATTGTATAACTAACGTGATAATAACACCAAAACATACTTTGTAACATGAAGCGCCGTTTTATATGGGTTAAAAGATAGTCCAATCACAGCAAGTTCTGCGATAAAGTCACAGCCAATGACAACCCAGCTGAACAGATGCGTCACACCTACTTTCCCATTTATGGTAAATTATGACAGATCTCTTCTGGTTCCGGCTGCAGGGATAGATTTAAAGGGTCATTCCACCGGTGGAGACATGAATATGTATTGAAAGTGGGTCATATATGTAGTAGAATAGTATCATAAATTTCTAATTTGGGACCTTCTTGGCCGATAAAAGGCAGAAAATGACTTTTTAGTGCTTGTGGATTGTAGACAACAATTCCCATAGTACATTGCAATGCTCAGCTCCGCAGACCACTCCCACTACAGTAGCTAGCTTAACTGCAAGATATTTGTGCAATGAACCTGCCACGTTAGCGTGTAAACAAAATGAAAATAAACTTACTTTACAGAAAGACGACCATTTGACCCTGTAGGCTTTGGCTGACGTTGCCAGGTTGACCGTAGGTATTCTAAAGTAGGTCTCCAGGACGCCGCTATCCACATGGGGTGCAAAACTCGTGTGAGCAACAACACACACCTCCGTGTCATCCTCCGATTCCGTAGCACCGCTGGAATTCTCGGCAGCAGACAGACTCTTGTTCTGTGTCCATTGGCGCACAGTGACAGCACAGGCACCACCAATGTGCCGCAGCTCGAGCCATTGCGGGCTCCTCGTCCGCGGCAGGCAGGTCGTCTGCATCGGCTGTGGTGGCAGCAGCTTCAGCCGCCTCCGGTTCCTCCATAGCCCTCAGCTGCTCGTCGCTATACTGTGGCTCATAAAGGTAGCCACGAACATCCGTTTCTACCATAACTTCGTCAAAATCCAGATCCTCCATAATGCATCCGCCTGTGTATTCAGTACCTTTGTCCATATTTTTTTCTCCCGGTGAAATCAAACGCACTGGCACTGATCTGATAGGTCTGTTAGCGCATTAGGTCCAACCCCCTATGGGCGGGTTTGAAAGGGTGGGAACTAGTGCTTGTAGTCTTCACAGAAATCCCCCCCTTTTACACTTCCTCCTACAATGACGTAAAATGACGATTTTTGCATCATTGTAGGAGGAAGTGAAAAAGGTAAATAGAGGATTTCTCTCATCTCAGGGGAAAATGAAAGAGTGTTGCATGACCATTCAATAGTATGACTGGATTTCTAACAATGGAAATCTTAATGCAAATGGGTGGAGTGACCCTTTAATATTTGGCCTGTTAAATATGTATTCCTTCTAATTAAATAATAAAACTCACATTTAAAAAAAAAGACTCCCGTGTGTGTTTACCATCCAAAAACGAGTTAACACGATCAATGACACAAATTAGTTTTTTTGATTATTTGACTCATGCATAAATACATTTGAAAGAGAAACTTTTTTTTTTCAAAGCAGGAGTAGTTTTGCAGTATTTTGTTTAAAGATAATTACATGTACTAAAGTGTTTCTAACATTTACAGTGTATATATAGTATATCAAAGGTATAAACTTAATCACTTCTTTATGCCATTCTCCACCATCTGAACTCTTGGAATTCAAATAAATGTAACAAAAGCATAATGAATGCACACAATTTAGATTGTAAATACTGAATTCCAATATTTAATGTCAAACTGTTTAAAGACAAATGTTGTGCCAAAACTACTGCACAACTGTATAAATATCAGTTAATTATATACAAAAAATAGCCAGATATAGAGGCAAACTATTACAGTTACACATACAGTAACATTAAAAAAAATCACTATGATGAAGTAATATTTTTTACAAACCAAGAAATGAGATTCAAATTTGTTATGTGAAAATATATTTGTTTCTTCCTCCCTTTAAAGAAGAAATAGGCAGAAACTTAAGCACAACATTTTACATTCTCAACTTTAGTTTTATATCCTTGTGATTATTTTTCACTTTTATTAAATGAAACTAAATGAAAGGAAACTTAAAATAGTTAATGATTATAAATGTCATCAAGAAAATGTTTCTATAAAATACATTCACGGGTATATTACATTTACATTAACCAGGCAGTGATATAATGATACCATAGATGCAATTATGGTGGATATTTACTATAGTAACCACTCTAATAAAAGGTTTAATGAAGCTAAATGCAAGACATTAAGTCCATCTAAATGTAAAGGTAACAAACTCACAAAATAATGTCCAGTTGTCAAGTGTCTCATTTCTGTAATACTCTTTCAGCACCAAACAGAATTCCATAAATATTTATTATTTTCAAAAGGTTTTCCTGAACACTCTCACTATCTTCAATTGTTCAGACAAACACCTGCTATATACACTTGCAGAAATATACATTTGACTATTGCACCATGAAGTCGCTGCATGACTAGAACTAATGGATGTCAATGAATATGTCCTTTACCAAAACTCCTGATGAGCACTGACGCTTATTTGATAAAGGCATTAGGCAAACATCAAGTACACATGCCCAAACAACACCGCACAAAGACAGTAATGAAGTGCACACCACCAGGAGGATGCAGGAGACAGGGAATACCAAGGAAGACATGGAGACAGATGTTTCACGAACACCTGAAGAATGTCAGTGTCCCATGCGAAGATGTGGAGAACTGATCCACGGATCGAATACGTTGGAGGACACTTGTTGCCCAATGTGCCCAGCACAGGACTTGATGATGATGTTGTGAGTTTATCCATAACTGTGGGATATTTTTCTGTAAAAAGGTTGGATAATTAAATGTTAAATGCATTTATGTAATAAGTTTACTGATATGTGGGCATGATTAAAAGTATGTCATTAATAGCAAGCAAAAATAACATGATTTACATGAGTAGTTATATGATTCGGCTTATGTCAAAATGATTTATGACCCTATGATTGACAGGTGGGCGGGGCTAACCTTTGACCTTCCGGAGGGTGTTCCGGAGGTCCTTTGATGTAGGGTTTCCATTACACGAGAGTAGATGTTAAAACTTCATGCTGATTTGTACTCGGCTTTCGCCAAGATAATCACCAACTAAGACGTAGCTTTACAGTAACCTATGCTTCTCCATCCATTTACGCTTCTTTCCATCTGGTGACGTGAATCTTCTGTCTGGTGTTAATACAGTGTATTGCGCGTCAGCACACACAACGGCTGCAACCACAGTGCGGTCCCCCATAACAACCCTCTGGATTGAGCGGACTAGGGAACATCTCTAGGGTCTTCAAGTGGGCACCTTCCGTCCTCAGTGTTTCGTCGACTAGCCCACGACACCTCAAGAGGGCTCGACAGTGACTCTGGCGTCCCAGAGTCACCCCCCTCCGTCCCCCACTCAACTCAGCCCAACTTACTGACCTCTACTTCCCTCTTGCTGCTGAGACCTAACCACAATCTCACAATCTCTCAGCAACCCAACCATACGCACCAACCCGTTTGACTAATGCTGTCGAGCCCCACTGGTGCGTTAATATGCAGTTTCAGTTGCAACGGTTCCGTATGGCATACCACCTACCACAAAACACAATATCTGCCCAACCACCCGTCATTCACGCAATGTACACAGGAACATAATGACTGTAAATACTATACAACCTATACAAATAAACCAACAGTTGCTGCTGAGACCTAACCACAATCTCACCGCAACCCAACCATACGCGCCAACCCGTTTGACTAAGGCTGTTGAGCCCCACTGGTGCGTTAATATGCAGTTTCAGTGGCAACGGTTCCGTATGGCATACCACCTACCACAAAACACAATATCTGCCCAACCACCCGTCATTCACGCAATACATACAGGAACGTAATGACTGTAAATACTATACAACCTATACAAATAAACCAACAGTTGCTGCTGAGACCTAACCACAATCTCACAATCTCTCCGCAACCCAACCATACGCGCCAACCCGTTTGACTAAGGCTGTCGAGCCCCACTGGTGCGTTAATATGCAGTTTCAGTGGCAACGGTTCCGTATGGCATACCACCTACCGCAAAACACAATATCTGCCCAACCACCTGTCATTCACGCAATATACACAGGAACGTAATGACTGTAAATACTATACAACCTATACAAATAAACCAACAGACCTTTCAAGTTTTCAAGAATTCTACGGAACCGTAGCATGGCGGCCTGTACACAGCCAGCTAGAATCTTTCCGTCTCAACCACAGCCAGTTGCTGCTCCTTTCTGCTGCTTCAGATAAGTTCTTTACTGTACGACGCAACTCTTGGCCACTGAATCCGACGTCTCTGAGGAACCGGGTTGTAGAGTGTGCCACAAAACCACGACAACCCACTTCCACTGGATAAACCTGGACTCTCCATCCTCGCTGTTCTGCTTCAGTGGCCAGATGAGCATACCGCAGTTTCTTCCTCTCATATGCCTCATCTACCGCATCCTCCCATGGCACTGTTAACTCTATCAGTTGAACAATGCGTGCTGATCCAGACCACAAAACAATATCTGGTCGTAGGTTAGTGGTGGCAATCTCAGGTGGAAAAATAAGCCGTTGATCAAGATCAACCAGCATCTTCCAGTCCCTAGCAGCTTCCAGTTGTCCTGGGCGAGAATTGGTGTTAGCACCTTTTCTTGGTGGTTGCTCGCCTGGGCGGAGGAATATTGTCTTCTGCGTGTAATGTTTTGCTAGAACAGGCGGCAATTTATTGGTCATACTACGCTTGCCTTCCAATGCTAAAGCCAAACATCGCAATACTTGGTCATGGCGCCAAGTAAACCGACCCTGGCTAAGAGCCACCTTACATCCTGTCAAAATGTGCCTTAATGTGGCAGGTGATGAACACAAAGGACAAGATGGATCCTCTCCTACCCAGAGGTTTAGGTTCTGCGGTGATGGGAGAACATCATATGTTGACCTAATAAGGAAACTGATCCTACTCTCTTCCATTGACCAAAGGTCTTGCCAGCCCATTTTGCGTTGTTCCACACTCTCCCATCTCATCCACTCTCCCTGCTTGGCCTGGGAAATGGCCTTTATACATCTCATCCTCTCCTCCTGCTTTCGCACCTCGTTGACTACCAGCTTCCTCCTTTGGGCTGGGCCTGCCTTGTGCCATTTAGGAGGAGCTAAACTGAGCCCAAAACCCCCTCTTCCATGCTGTACCTGTCCCACGATATCCCCAATTTGAAGGTCAGCCTTTGCCTCTACTACAGATTTCTTTGCTGACCACTTTCTACCAGTTTTTACCACAGGGGCTGTCTCCCTTACACATTTGTCACGTGACTCTGCTAAAGTCATTTCCAGTCTGACCTTGGCACACTTAAACTCCTCGGTTAAAGCAGAGACTGGCAGCTGCAATACTCCTTTACTATAAAGTCCCACTCTGCTGAGGCAGCGTGGAACTCCCAACCATTTCCTGATGTATGAACTTATTAACGCTTCCAGCTTATCCACTGTTGTCAAAGAAACCTCATACACAGTCAGTGGCCACAGCAACCTTGGCAGTAGACCAAACTGAAAGCACCAGAGTTTCAGTTTGCCTGGTAGAGCACAGCTGTTTATGCTCTTCAACCCTTCCACTGCTTGTCGTCTAACTTCTCCCACTCGAACTGTGTCCTTTAGATCCCCATCGTACCATCTCCCTAGACTCTTCACTGGCTTCTGAGAAACTGTTGGTATTGCCTCACCATTAATGAAGAATGTTTTATCTACTACCTTGCCTTTAATTATGGAGATGCTCCTTGATTTAGAGGGCTTAAATTGCATTCGTGCCCATTCAATATTATCTGTTAACTTCCCCAATAACCGATTAGTGCAGGCTACCGTTGTAGTCATGGTTGTCATGTCATCCATGTATGCTCTGATTGGTGGTAGTCGCATCCCAGAAGCCAAGCGCTCTCCTCCTACTACCCATTTTGATGCCCTAATGATTACTTCCATTGCCATGGTAAAAGCCAGTGGAGAAATGGTGCATCCTGCCATTATTCCAACCTCTAAGCATTGCCATGTAGTGCTGAATTCTGGAGTTGAGAAACTAAATTGCAAATCTCCAAAATAGGCTTTCACTAAATTTGTTATCGACATCGGTACCCTGAAAAAATCAAATGATGCCCAAAGAAGCTCATGTGGCACTGAACCATATGCATTAGCCAAATCCAGGAATGTCACGTGGAGCTCCTTCCTCTCCTTTTTAGCTGATTGAATTCGTTGCCAGATAACACTGATGTGTTCTAAGCATCCTGAGAATCCTGGAATGCCCGCTTTTTGAACTGAAGTGTCAATGAAGCCATTCTTTAATAGGTAGGTTGACAATCTCTGAGCAATAATGCTGAAGAAAATCTTTCCTTCGACGTTTAATAGTGAAATAGGGCGAAACTGACTGATGCTTGTAGCATCTTTTTCTTTGGGTATAAAGACTCCCCCTGCTCTGCGCCATCCTCTAGGTACAACCTGCTTTTCCCAAGCCACTTTTATCAATTTCCACAGAATTCGTAGAACTCCTGAAGCACTCTTGTACACTCTGTACGGAACTCCATTAGGCCCTGGAGATGATGAAGCCCTTGCCTTTCTCACAACCTGCTCTATCTCTTTCCACTTAGGTGCACAGACCTCCATTTGGTATTCTGGTGGATTGACAGGTGGGATGTCTGACGGAATAGACATAGGCTTATGCCTTTTTGCATCTGTATGTGTTTCCTCCAAATATCTCTCTAGCTCAACCCTAGATGCTTTTAAAGTGCCATTCTTCTCACTGGTGAATAACTTCTTTGCGAATTTGAATGGATCTTTATAGAAATTAGCCCTCGCACGCTCCTTCTTTTTGTAGCGTTTCCGTAGGCGCTCAGCTCTGCGTAATGTTGCAAGCTTATCTTTTATGGCCCTTTGTAAGAGATTGAGTCCCTCCTTCTGACTTTGTTCCGCTCTTTTCCATTGCTTCCTCAGCTGTCTCCTTTCTCTAACTAACCCTTCAATTTTCTGTTGCCGTCTAGACAATCCAGGAGTAGTTTGTACTTTTTCCTTCCTTTTTTCCACACCAAACCTCTCACTTCCATATGCGTAAATGATGTCCCCAAATTTATCCAGCTTCTTTTCAACTGTACCAGTTAATCTTTCTAATGCAAAGCATAGATCTGTGTTTACCGTGTCCCATGCAGTTTTCTCACAAGCTCTTGGCCATCTAACTCCAGGCCTATGCCCGTTGAGGTTCTTTTCTCTCTTATGCTGGTTAGTCTGACCGGGTTCACAAGAATCAATGTGTTCATCACTAACTGTGCAAACCCTCCTCTCCTCTATGACAGGGGTGCTGATATCCTGCGAACTGTGGTTTGCTTCCTGTCGCTGGATTTCATTCGACTGACTTGACTGACTTCGTAAGAGGTACTGATCAATGCGAGGCCCTTGTCCCTTCTCCCTCAAGCATTTCATTTTCCCTTGATGAATCTTCAAACCCCTGACCGTTGTCGCCTTGCTCCAGCCACAGACACAAGCTTGGAGTTCAATGGCTTTGCTAACTGCAGAACCTGAACTAGTCTTTTGTGAAGTACTCTCTATACTCATATCCGTTTCCATTCCAAAGTCGTTAACCATGTTGTCCACCATTGAGTCATCTTCCGCCCCTGCTCTCGCAGACTCTAGGGGTATTTTCCTCTTTAATTTTTCAGAAGCCTTGGGCGGGTGTCTCCAGCATCCTGTAAACACAGAGCTGGATACTGCCGACAAGGGTAGCTAACCCTTACCAGCCCCATTGGGGTCTCTTTCCTCCTGTCAGCTGTCTCTCCAGGCTGTCACAAGGTCTTTCCCTTGTTGCCAGCAGCACTATTCACCGCAGTCACTGGACGTATCCAGATCTTCATGATTTCCATTACACGAGAGTAGATGTTAAAACTTCATGCTGATTTGTACTTGGCTTTCGCCAAGATAATCACCAACTAAGACGTAGCTTTACAGTAACCTATGCTTCTCCATCCATTTACGCTTCTTTCCATCTGGTGACGTGAATCTTCTGTCTGGTGTTAATACAGTGTATTGCGCGTCAGCACACACAACGGCTGCAACCACAGTGCGGTCCCCCATAACAACCCTCTGGATTGAGCGGGGATTAACCTTTGACCTTCCGGAGGGGTTGTTCCGGAGGTCCGTTAATGTAGGGATTAACCTTTGACCTATCGATCGATCAAGTTGACAGTTACTTTACCCTATTGACCTTTGTATGATATATGAAGTTGCCAGTTGTCTTTGCCAGTTGTCTTTGCCCCATTGATTTTGACCTATTGACCCCGGGGGGAAATAACTTCTTGGTGTGGGAAATCCCCTCCGTGTCGGGGTGAGAAAATAATTTTTCTAATGTCGCATATAGATTAGAATAGATTAGAATTACAAAAGTAAAATCATCTTACCGTTTCACTATGGTGAAGAATTGGATTAAAGTTGACAGTCTCCGCACTGTGTGTGTGTGTGTGCGTCTGTCTGTGAGTGTGTGCGTGTCATCCGATATCCTGGCATTCCTGAGCACGCTATATAAATGGGGATAGTGAGAAAATATCTCCCAGTAACTCAAGTTGAACACATTCTGTTCTTTAAAAAGTATATAAATGAAATGGTTAATACAATATCTTTTCAAAACACAAAATAAATAAATAAATTTTCACCTGGGTTGAAGAAGTAAATCTACCGCCATGTGTCTGGCCTCGTGGGTATAAGGGTTTGATTTAATGGAAGTTGTGAAGGTTTTATGTTTGAACTTTGACACGCGGCTTCGCAGGATCTCCCTCCATATTCCGGAGGAGAGGGGATTGCTGAGGACGGTGGAAGTGAGAAAATATCTCCCAGTAACTAAAGTTGAAACACATTCTGTTCTTTAAAAGTATATGAATGAAATATTTATAAAATTTACATTTAGTCATTTACAAATATAATATTTTCACACTAACTAAAGTTGAAAACGTTCTGTTCTTTACAAGTATATATGAAACGGTTATAACATTTACATTTAGTCATTTACAAATATATTATCTTCACCCTAAGTAGAGTTGAAATACATTCTGTTCTTTAAAAGTATATAAATGATATGATTATATCGTTCATTTTAAAAATAACCATGTTTTCTAAATTTACTGAAACACAGTGCACCAATTAGTTTTGTTTTAGATGAACACAAAATAAAGAAAATCATCTTACATTTTCAGAGAATTGAAGAAGTAAATCCCAACACATCATTGTCCTTTTAACGTATGAATGTATTTACAAAGATGCAATAAGTTTAAAGTTTTGATACAAAATATCCCTGAGTGTTTTTCTCCCACACCGGCGTTTGTGACACTCTGTGATTTAGAGTGGTGGAGGAATGTGTGTGCGTGTGTGTGTGTGTGTGTGTGTGTGTGTGTGTGTGTGTGCGTGTGCGTGTGCGTGTGCGTGTGCGCGTGTGTGTGTGTGTGTGTGTGTGTGTGTGTTACATGATACCCTCCGCATTGCTGGGGACAGTGAGAAAAATAAAAGAAGATTTAAATTCAATTCAATGAATTATTTAAAGTCTTAATAAAACGTTGTAAAACAGTCGTATCTTCTATTTATCTTTTGAATGATTTTGTTTAATGGTGCTCTAAAGTATAATGTTTATTAATATAGTCATAGCCATAATGATTTTTGTACTGTAACAGCATATTCTATCCCGTACACCTAAACACGACCATCACAGAAAACTGCATCTTTACATTGTTTTTTACATACTGTTTTACTCTCACACACACAGTAACCCGGCTCCATAAAATTAACTAATCTCTATTTTTAAATTAAATGATTATAAATAACGTATATAACTCAATGAATAATAACAAGTATGTTACTAAAATGAATTCAAACAATTTAAACATAGTTTTAGCTAAATGAATTTATATATATATATATATATATATATATATATATATATATATATATATATATATATATATATATATATATATATATATATATATATATATATAAATATAAAAATACCTTACATTTCCACAGTGCTGAAGATGTAGTTCCCTTACGAAGGGAACTCAACGATGCGTCCATCGACGCCATGGGAACGCCCCCAGCGTGACTGCGTCTGAAGCATCTATGTCAACTAGTCCAATGGAAAGAATGAGCGTCACGGGCGGGTGACGTCATGACCAGGATATGATAAAAGCACATCCGGTGCAAACCGGCATTAGCTTCTGTTGCCTCAGCAAGCGATCTGTGTCAAACTGTCTGTTATATTTACTGTTGTCTGTCTGATATATATATTTATGGAAACTAAACAATTGCACAAACTCTGTGTTCTCCCTGCTCGCGCTATTTAACGAGTAGGGACACACACGAGCTTTGTGTGATGGGTTTGGGAGTAGAGCATGCGGTATCAGCCTCCGAGGGGGCTGATTGCCAACATTGTGAGAAGCTTTCGCTTCGCATGCTCCGCTCCCGCCTGTCACTTTTCGAGGAAAGTGGCCGGGCTCGCAATTCTCAGGGTGACAGGTCCCGCGTCTGCCGAGGCAGCGCGGAGAATGCATTCCTGTGGATCGCGAATAGGATCTCTTTACGGGGTTGGAGACGGGTCCGCGGATCTTATCTCCTCCCTTTCCACGAGGGATCCAGTGCTCTCTCGCCGGTCTCGGAAGCCCGCGCTGCGGTCTCTTCCGCCCGGGGAGAGAGAGAAATCAATGCTTCAGTGCTCTACCTCCGAGGAGGTAGATGTGCTGGGCATTGAAAGTGACACAATCATGGGGGAAGTGAATTTGCCATCTCTTTCCCCAGCGTATGAGAAATATATATAACCTATATATATATATATATATATATGATAGTTTATATATTATATATAAAATAAAGTGAATATATATAAAATATATATATAAAAATAATAAGCTGGTGGAAGTGTTTACTAAGGCTGTAGATAAATTAAATATTTATGGCCAGCAGAAATAAGGGGGCACTCGTCCTAAAAATAAAATAGATTAAACGAGTTTCCTTCCCTCTGTTTTTCCACCTCCATCACGGGGCCTTCCATTTTTCCCGATCTGCACAGCGAGCTGTCTAGATCATGGAAAAAGCCTTACTCCTCTTGTCTTTTAGCCCCCACATTCATGTATATTCAGATATTTGGGGGTTAAGAGGGTATGGCTATGGGGCAATACCCCGGGTAGAACAGACGCTTGCGAGCTATCTGTCTCCCGGTTCAGTATTGTACCTGAAGGCGTCGGCTTCTCTCACTAAACCATTAAAGAAAACTATTTTTTAATCTAGTGGGAAAAGCATATATGGCAGTGGGTCTAGCATGGGCCTGCTTGCACACCATAGCAGTGCTACAAGCATATCAGGCTGACCTGCTGCGGTATTTGGACAGAAGTGAGGGAGTTTGGCCCGATGGGGTTTGAGAACTCCGTCGGGCCACAGATTTATCTCTCAGGGATGGCAGCCCTTGTGGTCACTGAGAGACACCTCTGGCTCAATTTGATGGGAATCATAGAGAAAGATACAAGATAATCTCTCCCTCGCTATGTCCAACCCCCTGGGGCTGCTGGGCGTGAGCAGCTCCAGCCGTCTAGTTTCTCATACACAACACAGCAGCCAAAGCCTTCAAAGCAGAAGCCGGATCCGAGGACCGTTCTTCACGCTGAGAAGGCTGCGGCTCAAAAGAAAAAAAGGTCCTGATGTTCACGCATCAGGCCTGTGAGGACAGCCCCGACCGAAGTGGAGCGGTGTACACCTCATTTTACGGTGCCCGTTCCATTTCGGGGTCCTCACGAGACCGTTCTGCCAACCCTGCCACCCTCGGTGCTTCAGGGCGCAGCGGTCTCCAGCGAGTCGCTGATGCTATGCTGCGGCACAGCATCGGTTTCGCGCCCTCTGAGGGGGGCCTTAGAGCGGCCAGTTCAGGTAGTTCCTGCCATTATGTTTCAGGCTCCGGAATTGGCTGTCTCGATAACACCAGAGACCAGCCTCGAGAGGCTGGTTCCCTTAGTAAATTTTCTGGCAGCGTGGAAGCTTCTGCCGAATATTTCTCATTGGGTCCTGCAGATTGTAGAGAAAGGATACAGAATCCAGTTTGGTTCTCGTCCTCCTCGTTACAACGGGGTGCTGCCCACAGTGGTGCATCCCGAGCAGGCTCTGGTAATGGAGCAAGAGGTAAAGGCCCTGTTAGCAAAGGAAGCTATTGAGCAGGTGTACTCACCCGACATTGCGTCGGGTCTTTACAGTCGTTATCTCATTGTTCCAAAAAAGGATGGAGAGCTGCGTCACATACTAGATCTTCGTCTGTTGGAGTGTTTGGTGCTGGAACTCAATTCCAAAATGCTGACACTCAAACAGATCGTGACTCAAATCAGATCCGAGGACTGGTTTGTCACGATAGATCTAAAAGACGCATACTTCCATATCTCCATCCTCCCTCAGCACAGGAGGTTCCTGAGGTTTTCTTTGGGGCAAAGAACACCAGTATCAGGCACTTCCTTTCGGTCTAGCTCTATCACCCCGCACATTCACGAAGCGTGTAGACGCAGCTCTGGCCCCGCCAGGCTGCAGTGCATATGCATTATGAATTGCATAGATGACTGGCTGATTCTAGCGGAATCAGAACAGTTAGCGGTTCGGCACCGAGGTGTCGTTCTCGCTCCTATGCAGATGTTGGGGTTGAGGCTCAATGCCAAGAAGAGTGTGCTTTCTCCAGTACAGAGAACCACTTTCCTTGGTGTGGTATGGGATTCAGTGACGATGCGGGCCACTCTGTCGCCCGTTCGTGTAGCTGCTATCCTAACAGCCACAAAAGAGCTGAGGCTAGGCCAGTCACGCACTGTAAAACAGTTAGAGAGACTGTTGGGTCTTGTGACAGCAGCGTTCAACGTGATAACTTTTGGCCTGCTGTACATGAGACCTTTACAGTGGTGGCTCAGGACCAGAGGGTTCTCCCCGAGGGGAAACCCACTTCGTATGATCAAGATCACGCGGCGGTGTCTCCGCACCTTGGTTATATGGAGGAAACACTGGTTCTTAACCCAGGGTCCGGTGTTGGGAGCTCTTTGCCATCGAGTTGTGATCTCGACAGATGCTTCCCTCACCGGCTGGGGAGCGGTATTGGAAGGCCGCTCAGCTCAGGGCTTGTGGAGGAGTCATCATCTCTCTTGGCACATGAATTGCCTAGAGATGATGGTCGTCTTCAATGCGTTGAGACATCTCCTCCCAGACCTGAGGGGCCATCATGTGTTGTTCTGGTGACTGTTAGGCCTCAGGGCAGCAGCGTCCAATGTGATACCCTTTGACCTGCTGTACGTGAGACCTTTACAGAGGTGGCTCAGGACCAGAGGGTTCTCCCTGAGGGGAAACCCACTCCTTACGATCAAGATCACGCGGCAGTATCCCCGCGCCTTGGTTATATGGAGGAAACTCTGGTTCTTGACCCACAGACAACACGTTGGTGGCCTCTTATTTTGGTCCCTCAAGAAATTACGCTGTCTGAGGGCAGTGTATATTCCGGGGGGGGGCCAGAATATTGGAGCAGACACCCTGTCGAGGCAGGGGCTGAGGCCAGGGGACTCCACCCCGAGGCGGTGGAGCAAATATGGGAGTTTTACGGCCAGGCAGAAGTGGATTTGTTCTCGTCTCAGCATACGACGCACTGTCCACTCTGGTTATCCCTCACTCAACCAGTCCCCTCGGGGCTGGATGCTATGGTGCAGACGTGGCCGAGGCTACGTCTGTACGCATTTCCCTCCGTTGCTCTGCTCCCAGGAGTTCTGGAGTGAATCCGCCAGGATGGAATAAGCCTATTTAGTAGCACCACCCTGGCCGAGCTGAATTTGGTTTGCGGACCTAATTTTTCTCCTCGACGGACCTCCCTTGGAGGTCCCGATCAGGAGAGACCTTCTGTCTCAGGCAGGGGATGCAATATTGCACCCCCGGCAGGGGATTTGGGAACTGTGGGTTTGGCCTCTGAGGGGGCCCAACTCATAGAGAGTGGTCTCTCAACCGAGGTTGTTTAGACCATTCTAAGCTCCAGAGCTCCCGCTACGAGGAAACTATATTCACTATTTCGAGAGTTTTTCACTTCTTGGTGTTACCAGCGTCAGTGGGATCCGGTTAACTGTTCAGTAAACACAGTATTCGAGTTTCTGCAAGAACGCTTTGTATCAGGTCTATGTCCTTCCACGCTTAAGGTATAATATGTGTGGCGGCCATTGCGGCTTTCCACGCCCTGGTGGGTAGTACATTTTTGGGTCGAGACCCCCTGATCACTCGTTTCCTTCGTGGCACTTTGAGGCTGAGGCATGCAACTTGCACTAAGGTGCTGGCTTGGGACCTTGCAATAGTTCTAGTAGGCCTATCTGGGGCTCCCTTCGAGCCCTTAGATTTGGTCTCAGAGAAGTTCCTTTCTTTTAAGACTATTTTCTGCTAGCTATTTCGTCCCTATAAGAGTCAGACCTTCAGGCCCTTTCGGTCCCCACCTGCCTTGAGTGCACCGGGATGGCCAAGGCAATCTTACCCGAAACATGGATATGTTCCAAAGGTGCCTACCATTATTCCGAGGCCTATTGTGCTGCAGGTTTCTGTCCTCCCCCATTTTTCGGACCAGGAAAAGCTGAACCTCTTGTGCCAGTGCGAGCACTGGACACTTATGTTCATCGGACTTCTCTGTCGAGAAAATCCAACCTATTGAGCATATAGATAGTCGAGACTATTCTTCTTGCTTGTGAGTCTTCTGGCCAACCATTTGGTGGTCAGGGCTCATTCCACTAGGAGTATGGCTTCTAAGCGTATTATCTGGAGTTCTCTCCAAGACGTTTGTGATGCGGCGGGCTGGTCCTCACCGCTCACACTCATGAGGTTTTACAGCTTGGACCTGGATGCTGCCCCAGGATCCCAGGTGCTTGGTGCAGTGTGACAACAGGCTGACACTCAGGCATTTGAAAGTCTGGCGCTTTGGGTATTCTCGTTCCCATGGCGTCGATGGACGCATCGTTGAGTTCCCTTCGTAAGGGAACGTCTCAGGTTACTATTGTAACCATAGTTCCCTGAGAACAGGGAACGAGACGATGCGTCACCCTGCCATACTTCCTGCATCCCTGTGATCGGCTTGCTTCGGCAATTTTCGAAGCTAATGCCGGTTTGCACCGGATGTGCTTTTATCATATCCTGGTCATGACGTCACCCGCCCGTGACGCTCATTCTTTCCATTGGACTAGTTGACATAGATGCTTCAGACGCAGTCACGCTGGGGGCGTTCCCATGGCGTCGATGGACGCATCGTCTCGTTCCCTGTTCTCAGGGAACTATGGTTACAATAGTAACCTGAGACGTTCTTTATGCAATGATAAAAACAGTCCAAAGTCATAAACAAAACCCTCCTGGTTCCTCCTGGAGTTACAGGACAGATGGACCTCTGAGGTACACTGTCACAGTAAAGTTAGTCTGATTTTCAGAGTTTTATTTATACTAAATTCATTTCAAATATTAAAAGTTTAAATTAGATCTTTTAAAATTAAAAGACTGTTTAAATTAAATCTTTAACGTTTTATTAAAATCGTATCTTCTATTTATCTTCTTAGAAAACATCTGTATGATATAAATGATTTTACATAAATTTAACCTAAGGTATTATTTTTACTAAAGCGTCTGTTCAAAAAATAAAGCAAAAACTGTACTTTGGTATCTTAGATCTTATACAAAAATATTTCAAACAGTATTTTTGTCCATGCCGCATGAAACATGTTGTCAAAGTTTGTCACAGTGTGTTTGTTTGTTTTTGTTATGTTTTGTTTTTAAGAAATCTTTTAAAATGTTATCATTTGTTGATGCGACAGTTTGTCTGTTGGAACAGCCTTTGGGGGAGCTGATGATACTCTATAGAAGGAAAACATGCCCTTTGACCTCCTCCATTTTGAAAGCTGTTTGTTAAAGACCCTACAATTTAGTCCTTTAAGGTACGTTGTGTAGGAATTTCTCCCATCTAGCGCCTCACTTTTTCAAAAGCGTGTTGTAACTACGGTAACCATTATGTACCGAGAAGCTACGACATGTCTTCCGATAGCACTTCATCGAGTTTAACTATACATGTTCTACTGTTATGCTGCCTATATCATGAATTAAACAATCAAGCAATGAAAAAAGCTTGTAATTTAAACCATAACATTGACTTACCTACGAGAAGAAAGCAGGACTTCAGCGTCCCTTTTCAACGTCTTTCTCATTCATTAGCTCTATCCACCGGGGAAAAGCTAATATTTACCCTCGTTTTGAATATGTTCTGAATATGCTTTTTGGTTACGAGGATTGCATTATGAAGTACCGCGCAGTGCAGCCTTTTCAAATTTGCCGGGGGAGTGTCAGCCGGCTCTGAGCGAAAACGCCTTGAGGTTGGCTAGTGCTTTTTGTCCCTCTCGGCTATTATAGTTTTTCAAGATGGCGGAACGACACGGAAGTCTCCATGGCCTTCCCATGTAAATAAAGATAAGAAATTATTCGCTTTCGAGGATAAGTCAGATCATTGGCAGAGCTAATTTTACACCAATGAGATCATATTTATGAATAAAGACATTGATTTTAGCTAATAAAATACTAGTGTACCTTTAATTTCAGATGTGTAATTTACAAATCAGCATTTTTCAACCGAGTGAATCTACACATGAGAGATCTTCAGAAGTCGTAACTTCAGGGGTCAAGGGGTCTCTCGAGAATATTTAATTTCCCTTAAAAACCAAAGATTAAGTTTAACGACGCTAGTTTGCAACGTTCCCCCAAAAATCAAATACTGTATTAACCTTTTCAAAGGATAATCTAGCTTTAAAGTTAAAACCAAACATATCTTCATACCTGTTGTGTTCGGACGCAAGGCCATTAACTGGTTCTTTTGTTTTATACATTTACTTTGCTTATTTCTACAAATATCAGCCTCACGATGAAGTTATAACACGATCAACAAGATAATCATACTACCAAATACGCCTGACACAATGTTTTAAAATACAACTAAACAATGATAACAGATGATTTTTGACAGACCTAGAAATGCATGTTGATTACTAAGTTTCAGGCATAGTGCAATTGTGCAATGTTCGAGAAAGCCAATATTGGTGTAATCTTTTGTGCGGTCTCACCCACAACGCAAAACTTTGTGTTGGCTGATCCAGGCATAGCTTTACAAAAAGAAAATAATATGCAAGTCATTATCAAACTTTAATTAAACCATATTTTATTTATTAATATTGTGGTTTCATGCTGATTTAACGTTTTCGTTTGGTTGTTATTAACCTATATTTTTTACATCCAGCACAAATTAAAGAGATGTATGAGCTAAGGGTGTTCGCTGACCCCAAATACACAGATGGTGGAATGTTCACAAGCGACAGTTAGATATTCTCCCGCTTAGTATGGGTGCACATAGTTGTGCTTAAATGTTTGGGTGTATTTTTACACACCAACATATTTTGTCACACCGCAGCGATATTTATTCAACATGTTTTGTCACACACTTGTAAAGACTATGGCCTACCTTTAAAACATAATCTTTATGATCAGGAACAGGAATATAAACAGGAATCACCCGGTCCAAAACATCCATGTAAGATTCAAAAGACCAAATCACTAAGAAAAGAGGATTGAAAAGCATCGTTTATAACAAATACACAAAAGTTTGCAAATGATGGTTTTATTACTAATACTATTCAGATAACAGACAACACTTTTTCACATTTTGAATGTCGGACTGTATACGTTTTTCAGTTGAAGAATTTTCTTTGACAGCCGTCAACATTCACTGTTCATAGGAATAAATGACCATTAATAATTTAAGCGATAGTATTTCTGTTTGAGAACTAAATTGATACTTTTTTTTAGTTTTACGTTTTTTAGTGCAACTTTCCCTCTATCTATGATGTGAAATCACACAAAGTATTAACGCAAAAGTAAGGGCATGCTGTTTCACACTTAAACTATTACAGCAGAATCACAACTGACTATTGCGCTGAGATAGACCTATTCATTAAAGCTCGAGGCTGTTAAACAAAGTCCCGCACTACGGCTGATAAAATTGCACAAAAGTAAATTCTAGAGGCCAACTTGCTAAAAAAGTAAATACGGCACGAACCATTTAAAACAAATACAGGAAGACTAGTTGTAATCAGTTTTGAATGTTTGTAATTGACATTTTATATACTAGTCGATTACGCCGTTTACATATTGTTTCTTTTTGTTTTTGTACAGTTTGCAAAACTATAGTCTACGAGTGCGGTCAAACATTTAGGAATTTATGAGAAACATGGGCAAATATAGCATAAAGAGAATTAAATCCTTCTATGTGAGTGTTTAAGACTAAACCAATCAAATTTCTTTTAGAACATCTTTCTACTATGTCTACGAAACATCATCATGAAAGATGAGTATTACTGTTTTTATGGTACCTATAAAACTATTACGCTTCAAACTCGTCTAACTATTGCACATTTCACAGCATGGTCATAGATACACAGTTATTTTGTGCATGTAGCCGAACAGCAGTTAAGCTAATGAATTGTCTTTGATAAGCAGTATTTTTACGTGTAAGGTGGGATGATTCATTTTTATTCCGTCCACACCAATACTTTGACACCAGAGTTTTAGGTCTGATCCAGAAAACAGACGGTAAGCAGTAAGTTATGAAAACATGTGGTAAGCAGTTTTTGCCCCATCATCAAAATGTTTTAACATATCATAAATTTCAATTGATTGATAAATTATCTAACGATTATACCTAACTATCAACAGTTATAAGTGAAACGAGCTCAGTCGCATTAGAGTTGGATTCTTGTTTATACTGAACATTGTTATTTGAACCGCATGTTTAACAGCGCTAGTGTTCTTAAATTGTTTACCGCGGTTTCATTTTAACAACACTATCGTAACACTTATCGTATCGCCGGGTGTGATTGTAATGTTTGGATGGTGTTTTTCTTTACACTTTCCCCATGGATATCTGTTTCCTACATTTAGCGGTAATGTTAGTGAACTCTATGTCTTCTCTTTGTTCATATACGACAGTATTCACAGGAATTGGTGTAATTTAATAAAATGATGGTTCAAACCATCATCTTCACTTGAGACATGTAGGTTGTGTAAAACATCTATCTATGTTTTAAAAAATACACCAAAACAAAGAATGAATCTTTCTATAAGTGTCCCTCAACATCTGTGCATACAACAAAACACAGTGCATCCGTGTACGATGATTTATCAGAAAATTACTTTTTTCTGAATAATCTCGCCAAGTGCGGGTGTTTGATAACTATTGAACAACCCTGAATTCGGTTACTCAATAAAAAAAACTCAATAATGCGCTAAAGGTCTATAACTGAACTTTAACATCTTAATAGTTGGTAAAAGTTCACTTAAAGTCTGCGCAAAATAAAATACATCCTAGCTACTTTCTAAACAGAGCTTATCGCGATCCATTCACCCATCCATATGTTTTGAACTTTTAATGTTTAATCAACATTTTGTTGGAAAACATATGCTGGATTTACTCAACTTTTTATGTCAACAGGTTCTGCATAGCGGGGTAATGTCGCATTTAATTAACATTGTTTATTTCAGTAAACTTAAGTTTATTACATAAGATTAATTAAATGCCATTTAGTTGAATCAGGTTAACATTCTTAATTTAGTCCAAAAACTATTAAGTTCAAATAATCCAATTGTTTCGTTTATTTAGGGATTGTGTTCAACAACCTTTACAAATATATCTAATAAGATAACCTTTTACAAAATCTTTACTCGGTAAAGACTCTTATTGGTTTTGTCGCATCCAATGCACCCCCAAAGTAGTTGTTTTTATAATGATTAAAACCGCTTTAATTAATATTATCATGGTCTACACTTTATGGTAAAACACTAACATATCAGAAACTCTTTTAAATATAAACATTAAAAAAATTTATCTTGCTGTTAAAACACATAAATAACATTTTATTTCAAATTGTACACCCCTATCCAGCATGATGGGAAGGGGAAATCCATAGGATCTCTGAAATATTTAATCTCTTAAATATTCTCATCTAGTATTTATTCATTAAATTATTAATGCGCAAGAATCAAGACTTATAATACCATTTTATTATAAAATTGTGAAACTCCAAAGCTCCGACACGGTCGCAAAGAATGATGAGTTAAGCGGTCCAATCTTTTATTTCAACAGTATTTTTCTTTACAAAATGATGATAGACCGATATTAAATATACATAAAGTAGACAATAACTCCATTTATTTGTGATCCAACCAGAATAGAAAGTCTCGGCACGCTACCATGTCTTGGTCTTGGGTATAGTTGACGAGGCCTTGAATTATTTCGGCAAGATCTGTTTTGGCATTTTTTGATGCCAGTGACGCACAGAGATCTGTTACAAACGTAAACATAACGAGTAGTTCATCGACTGCGAATTCGTGACTAGATGCATACATCACATCCAGAACTTTTCTGAGGATTACGCCTGTCGGCTCTAGGGTGTTAAAAAACATGGGCGTCACATCGGTCCATGTCCCCACCAACCCTCTTATGACATCCATTTCTTTTTTGAGATTTGTGACACGTTTGGTGTCCCGCTCACAATCGGTTTTCCTATCGCACGCAGCATCGATGATACTGTCCATCAAGTAAACCATCTGGTCTCTAAAATGATCTTTAAACATAGAGTCTAGCGTGGCCCTTAAACGACACTCTTTCCCCGTGGAGCACTCACACAGCGGATGATACTTGTGTCCCGCATCGCCGGAACTCGACGGGCAGTTGTTCACCGTCTGCTTTTGCGTCGCCATCTCAGAGGTTTCTAGATTTTCAAATACGAAACTGTTTGATGGTGAAAGTTTCCGGAATCTCTTGAGCGAGTCCTTGCAGCACAATCGTCCAGGCCTAGTGCTTTAACGCTCGGAAGCTTGTGATCAATGAGATCACTATAGATCCACTTTAGATCAATGAGATGTTGTAGTACCCCCGCAGTCGCGTTTTTTACGATTTCGAATCCGATGTCGTTGAAGCATCCGTCCGTAGCGTTGAAACGGGGTTTCGTCGAAAACGTCGAAACTCTGTGTAGAGTTTATTAACCCATGCGATTGGGGTCCGCCCTCGCACCCCTGGTGTGTACGGTGGGGGTCGTCATCAGGACGCCGTAAATAACCATGTCCTGCATATCTCCGAGAGAATTCAGCCGAAAATTATTTTACGATACTGTTCAGTTTATTTAAAAAATATTTTTCATTGAACACCGTTATATTTGTTTTCTCATTCAAAGTCATGTTGAAAGAACCTGTTTCAGTTAAGTAAACCAAAAAAAATTATTACTTAAGTAAATGGAGTTAAATCAACACAATACTTTTCAAACATTTTACTTTATCCATTTAAGTCGAGATTACACAAATGAGTTTAATTAAAATAGCAATATAGAAAACTAGGAACAGTACAATTTGAAATAAAACGTTATTTATGTGTTTTAACAGCAAGATAAATTTTTTTAATGTTTATATTTAAAAGAGTTTCTGATATGTTAGTGTTTTACCATAAAGTGTAGACCATGATAATATTAATTAAAGCGGTTTTAATCATTATAAAAACAACTACTTTGGGGGTGCATTGGATGCGACAAAACCAATAAGAGTCTTTACCGAGTAAAGATTTTGTAAAAGGTTATCTTATTAGATATATTTGTAAAGGTTGTTGAACACAATCCCTAAATAAACGAAACAATTGGATTATTTGAACTTAATAGTTTTTGGACTAAATTAAGAATGTTAACCTGATTCAACTAAATGGCATTTAATTAATCTTATGTAATAAACTTAAGTTTACTGAAATAAACAATGTTAATTAAATGCGACATTACCCCGCTATGCAGAACCTGTTGACATAAAAAGTTGAGTAAATCCAGCATATGTTTTCCAACAAAATGTTGATTAAACATTAAAAGTTCAAAACATATGGATGGGTGAATGGATCGCGATAAGCTCTGTTTAGAAAGTAGCTAGGATGTATTTTATTTTGCGCAGACTTTAAGTGAACTTTTACCAACTATTAAGATGTTAAAGTTCAGTTATAGACCTTTAGCGCATTATTGAGTTTTTTTTATTGAGTAACCGAATTCAGGGTTGTTCAATAGTTATCAAACACCCGCACTTGGCGAGATTATTCAGAAAAAAGTAATTTTCTGATAAATCATCGTACACGGATGCACTGTGTTTTGTTGTATGCACAGATGTTGAGGGACACTTATAGAAAGATTCATTCTTTGTTTTGGTGTATTTTTTAAAACATAGATAGATGTTTTACACAACCTACATGTCTCAAGTGAAGATGATGGTTTGAACCATCATTTTATTAAATTACACCAATTCCTGTGAATACTGTCGTATATGAACAAAGAGAAGACATAGAGTTCACTAACATTACCGCTAAATGTAGGAAACAGATATCCATGGGGAAAGTGTAAAGAAAAACACCATCCAAACATTACAATCACACCCGGCGATACGATAAGTGTTACGATAGTGTTGTTAAAATGAAACCGCGGTAAACAATTTAAGAACACTAGCGCTGTTAAACATGCGGTTCAAATAACAATGTTCAGTATAAACAAGAATCCAACTCTAATGCGACTGAGCTCGTTTCACTTATAACTGTTGATAGTTAGGTATAATCGTTAGATAATTTATCAATCAATTGAAATTTATGATATGTTAAAACATTTTGATGATGGGGCAAAAACTGCTTACCACATGTTTTCATAACTTACTGCTTACCGTCTGTTTTCTGGATCAGACCTAAAACTCTGGTGTCAAAGTATTGGTGTGGACGGAATAAAAATGAATCATCCCACCTTACACGTAAAAATACTGCTTATCAAAGACAATTCATTAGCTTAACTGCTGTTCGGCTACATGCACAAAATAACTGTGTATCTATGACCATGCTGTGAAATGTGCAATAGTTAGACGAGTTTGAAGCGTAATAGTTTTATAGGTACCATAAAAACAGTAATACTCATCTTTCATGATGATGTTTCGTAGACATAGTAGAAAGATGTTCTAAAAGAAATTTGATTGGTTTAGTCTTAAACACTCACATAGAAGGATTTAATTCTCTTTATGCTATATTTGCCCATGTTTCTCATAAATTCCTAAATGTTTGACCGCACTCGTAGACTATAGTTTTGCAAACTGTACAAAAACAAAAAGAAACAATATGTAAACGGCGTAATCGACTAGTATATAAAATGTCAATTACAAACATTCAAAACTGATTACAACTAGTCTTCCTGTATTTGTTTTAAATGGTTCGTGCCGTATTTACTTTTTTAGCAAGTTGGCCTCTAGAATTTACTTTTGTGCAATTTTATCAGCCGTAGTGCGGGACTTTGTTTAACAGCCTCGAGCTTTAATGAATAGGTCTATCTCAGCGCAATAGTCAGTTGTGATTCTGCTGTAATAGTTTAAGTGTGAAACAGCATGCCCTTACTTTTGCGTTAATACTTTGTGTGATTTCACATCATAGATAGAGGGAAAGTTGCACTAAAAAACGAAGTATCAATTTAGTTCTCAAACAGAAATACTATCGCTTAAATTATTAATGGTCATTTATTCCTATGAACAGTGAATGTTGACGGCTGTCAAAGAAAATTCTTCAACTGAAAAACGTATACAGTCCGACATTCAAAATGTGAAAAAGTGTTGTCTGTTATCTGAATAGTATTAGTAATAAAACCATCATTTGCAAACTTTTGTGTATTTGTTATAAACGATGCTTTTCAATCCTCTTTTCTTAGTGATTTGGTCTTTTGAATCTTACATGGATGTTTTGGACCGGGTGATTCCTGTTTATATTCCTGTTCCTGATCATAAAGATTATGTTTTAAAGGTAGGCCATAGTCTTTACAAGTGTGTGACAAAACATGTTGAATAAATATCGCTGCGGTGTGACAAAATATGTTGGTGTGTAAAAATACACCCAAACATTTAAGCACAACTATGTGCACCCATACTAAGCGGGAGAATATCTAACTGTCGCTTGTGAACATTCCACCATCTGTGTATTTGGGGTCAGCGAACACCCTTAGCTCATACATCTCTTTAATTTGTGCTGGATGTAAAAAATAAAGGTTAATAACAACCAAACGAAAACGTTAAATCAGCATGAAACCACAATATTAATAAATAAAATATGGTTTAATTAAAGTTTGATAATGACTTGCATATTATTTTCTTTTTGTAAAGCTATGCCTGGATCAGCCAACACAAAGTTTTGCGTTGTGGGTGAGACCGCACAAAAGATTACACCAATATTGGCTTTCTCGAACATTGCACAATTGCACTATGCCTGAAACTTAGTAATCAACATGCATTTCTAGGTCTGTCAAAAATCATCTGTTATCATTGTTTAGTTGTATTTTAAAACATTGTGTCAGGCGTATTTGGTAGTATGATTATCTTGTTGATCGTGTTATAACTTCATCGTGAGGCTGATATTTGTAGAAATAAGCAAAGTAAATGTATAAAACAAAAGAACCAGTTAATGGCCTTGCGTCCGAACACAACAGGTATGAAGATATGTTTGGTTTTAACTTTAAAGCTAGATTATCCTTTGAAAAGGTTAATACAGTATTTGATTTTTGGGGGAACGTTGCAAACTAGCGTCGTTAAACTTAATCTTTGGTTTTTAAGGGAAATTAAATATTCTCGAGAGACCCCTTGACCCCTGAAGTTACGACTTCTGAAGATCTCTCATGTGTAGATTCACTCGGTTGAAAAATGCTGATTTGTAAATTACACATCTGAAATTAAAGGTACACTAGTATTTTATTAGCTAAAATCAATGTCTTTATTCATAAATATGATCTCATTGGTGTAAAATTAGCTCTGCCAATGATCTGACTTATCCTCGAAAGCGAATAATTTCTTATCTTTATTTACATGGGAAGGCCATGGAGACTTCCGTGTCGTTCCGCCATCTTGAAAAACTATAATAGCCGAGAGGGACAAAAAGCACTAGCCAACCTCAAGGCGTTTTCGCTCAGAGCCGGCTGACACTCCCCCGGCAAATTTGAAAAGGCTGCACTGCGCGGTACTTCATAATGCAATCCTCGTAACCAAAAAGCATATTCAGAACATATTCAAAACGAGGGTAAATATTAGCTTTTCCCCGGTGGATAGAGCTAATGAATGAGAAAGACGTTGAAAAGGGACGCTGAAGTCCTGCTTTCTTCTCGTAGGTAAGTCAATGTTATGGTTTAAATTACAAGCTTTTTTCATTGCTTGATTGTTTAATTCATGATATAGGCAGCATAACAGTAGAACATGTATAGTTAAACTCGATGAAGTGCTATCGGAAGACATGTCGTAGCTTCTCGGTACATAATGGTTACCGTAGTTACAACACGCTTTTGAAAAAGCGAGGCGCTAGATGGGAGAAATTCCTACACAACGTACCTTAAAGGACTAAATTGTAGGGTCTTTAACAAACAGCTTTCAAAATGGAGGAGGTCAAAGGGCATGTTTTCCTTCTATAGAGTATCATCAGCTCCCCCAAAGGCTGTTCCAACAGACAAACTGTCGCATCAACAAATGATAACATTTTAAAAGATTTCTTAAAAACAAAACATAACAAAAACAAACAAACACACTGTGACAAACTTTGACAACATGTTTCATGCGGCATGGACAAAAAATACTGTTTGAAATATTTTTGTATAAGATCTAAGATACCAAAGTACAGTTTTTGCTTTATTTTTTGAACAGACGCTTTAGTAAAAATAATACCTTAGGTTAAATTTATGTAAAATCATTTATATCATACAGATGTTTTCTAAGAAGATAAATAGAAGATACGATTTTAATAAAACGTTAAAGATTTAATTTAAACAGTCTTTTAATTTTAAAAGATCTAATTTAAACTTTTAATATTTGAAATGAATTTAGTATAAATAAAACTCTGAAAATCAGACTAACTTTACTGTGACAGTGTACCTCAGAGGTCCATCTGTCCTGTAACTCCAGGAGGAACCAGGAGGGTTTTGTTTATGACTTTGGACTGTTTTTATCATTGCATAAAGAACTACATCTTCAGCACTGTGGAAATGTAAGGTATTTTTATATTTATATATATATATATATATATATATATATATACATTCATTTAGCTAAAACTATGTTTAAATTGTTTGAATTCATTTTAGTAACATACTTGTTATTATTCATTGAGTTATATACGTTATTTATAATCATTTAATTTAAAAATAGAGATTAGTTAATTTTATGGAGCCGGGTTACTGTGTGTGTGAGAGTAAAACAGTATGTAAAAAACAATGTAAAGATGCAGTTTTCTGTGATGGTCGTGTTTAGGTGTACGGGATAGAATATGCTGTTACAGTACAAAAATCATTATGGCTATGACTATATTAATAAACATTATACTTTAGAGCACCATTAAACAAAATCATTCAAAAGATAAATAGAAGATATGACTGTATTACAACGTTTTATTAAGACTTTAAATAATTCATTGAATTGAATTTAAATCTTCTTTTATTTTTCTCACTGTCCCCAGCAATGCGGAGGGTATCATGTAACACACACACACACACACACACACACACACACACACACACACGCGCACACGCACACACACACACACACACACACACACACACACACACACACACACACACACACACACACACACACACACACACACACACACACACACACACACGCACACACATTCCTCCACCACTCTAAATCACAGAGTGTCACAAACGCCGGTGTGGGAGAAAAACACTCAGGGATATTTTGTATCAAAACTTTAAACTTATTGCATCTTTGTAAATACATTCATACGTTAAAAGGACAATGATGTGTTGGGATTTACTTCTTCAATTCTCTGAAAATGTAAGATGATTTTCTTTATTTTGTGTTCATCTAAAACAAAACTAATTGGTGCACTGTGTTTCAGTAAATTTAGAAAACATGGTTATTTTTAAAATGAACGATATAATCATATCATTTATATACTTTTAAAGAACAGAATGTATTTCAACTCTACTTAGGGTGAAGATAATATATTTGTAAATGACTAAATGTAAATGTTATAACCGTTTCATATATACTTGTAAAGAACAGAACGTTTTCAACTTTAGTTAGTGTGAAAATATTATATTTGTAAATGACTAAATGTAAATTTTATAAATATTTCATTCATATACTTTTAAAGAACAGATTGTGTTTCAACTTTAGTTACTGGGAGATATTTTCTCACTTCCACCGTCCTCAGCAATCCCCTCTCCTCTGGAATATGGAGGGAGATCCTGCGAAGCCGCGTGTCAAAGTTCAAACATAAAACCTTCACAACTTCCATTAAATCAAACCCTTATACCCACGAGGCCAGACACATGGCGGTAGATTTACTTCTTCAACCCAGGTGAAAATTTATTTATTTATTTTGTGTTTTGAAAAGATATTGTATTAACCATTTCATTTATATACTTTTTAAAGAACAGAATGTGTTCAACTTGAGTTACTGGGAGATATTTTCTCACTATCCCCATTTATATAGCGTGCTCAGGAATGCCAGGATATCGGATGACACGCACACACTCACAGACAGACGCACACACACACACAGTGCGGAGACTGTCAACTTTAATCCAATTCTTCACCATAGTGAAACGGTCAGATGATTTTACTTTTGTAATTCTAATCTATTCTAATCTATATGCGACATTAGAAAAATTATTTTCTCACCCCGACACGGAGGGGATTTCCCACACCAAGAAGTTATTTCCCCCCGGGGTCAATAGGTCAAAATCAATGGGGCAAAGACAACTGGCAAAGACAACTGGCAACTTCATATATCATACAAAGGTCAATAGGGTAAAGACAACTGTCAACTTGATCGATCGATAGGTCAAAGGTTAATCCCTACATTAACGGACCTCCGGAACAACCCCTCCGGAAGGTCAAAGGTTAATCCCCTACATCAAAGGACCTCCGGAACACCCTCCGGAAGGTCAAAGGTTAGCCCCGCCCACCTGTCAATCATAGGGTCATAAATCATTGTGAGGTGTGGAGAGACATCATGTATCATTGGAACATAAACAGACAGGGTCCAATTTGTAATAATTTTAATGAATACAATGCAATTAATATAAACTTTTTGACAGTGTGTGGGGCATCCGCAACTGATTTGCAAATATCGCGATAAATATGTACAGGAATTGAGGCAGTAGCCAATGACAGCACTAGGAGTAAAAGCTGCAGGATTATGTACGAGTATACAAATATGTATGAGCACTGTATGAATTTGAGAACTTGTTAAATCTTGTGAATTATTAAGACTTAGAGACTATGTTTGTACTGATTGGGCTATGGGTTTTGTAAGAAAAGGTTTAAGAAACAACAAATGATTGATAAAATGTTTGATTACAGGTTAAAACCAACACATACATACCATTGTGAATATTTGCCTTTGTAGCTTTTCGTCTCCCGTTTACTTCTCCTCAAACAATAATGAACTGACTGAGTCCGAAAGGCCCTTTTGGTCTTTTCAGCTGAAAAAAGAGAAAATAAAATATCATTATGTATAATATATAGGATTATTAAAAGGAAAAATTACAGATTTACCTTACAATTTTTGGATTTTAAATTATTAGGCATTAAAAGCATGGTAAGTGTTGTGGTTACTATGCATATACAACAAATATTACTATAAAACTACCAATACTGAGGTAAAAGCATGGTAAGTTTTGTGGTTACTGTGCATTTACAACAAATGACACATTGAAACTCCAAATACTGTGGTAAAAGCATGGTAAGTGTTGTGCTTACTACGCTTCTACTACAAACACCACTTTGGAACTAATTACTACTTTGAACCTGATATGAATATATATTTCATTTATGATTAACTGATTGAAGGTCTAGGCCTAAGTTATAGCACGTCACGTGACAGACAGTGTTTAATCACGTTAGTTTAGTAATGTGTTTCGAATTAGAAACCAATGAAACGCAAAGCCTCCGTGGAGATGACAGATATAATGCAGTGACTGAACATGAGAGAGCTAATCTGATTAATATCGACAAACAGAAAAGACATTATAGCAAACATTATTTGGACAGCGTATTTACGACTAGGCTACTTACCAACATCTGGCACACGTGACCTGATGCCAAACATCGCGATGTGTTCGGAATGAGACTTCTTCAACGCTATTTCCTACTGATAAAATTTGCGTCTGTTATTGCCGCCACAGGTTTCTCATTGAAAGCAATGGAGTTCCTAATGTGCCACAGAATAGAGGTGGGCGATACTGCAAAATTTGTTATCGATCCGATACCAAGTAAATACAGGGCCAGAATCGCCGATATCGATACCAATACCAATAATTTTTAATTTTAAAAGCATGCACTTGAACTTACATGCACTTTCCTCTGCTAGAGCAGTGTGTCATGATTTATGAGGTGAATGCATTATTAATATGCTAAATCTGAATACGTTTTCATGACCACTAAATATTTTGTGATTTGTGCTCTCAACTCGCCTGTAATTAGTCAGTGACTTTTACCAAACTACCCTAATTATAGTAAATGCACTATTGTACACTAGCCTAATGTTCAAAAGTTTGGCGTCTGTAAGATTTTTAATTCTGTTCTGCATTTATTTGATCAAAAATACAGTAAAAACTGTAATATTATTACAATTTAACATAGGCTATTCTGTAATTTATTCCTGTGATCAAAGCTGAATTTTCAGTATCATTACTCCAGTCTTCATGATCCTTCATGATGAGAATTCATTTTAATATGCTGATTTGCTGCTCAAGAAACATTTCTTATTATTATCAATGAAAACAGTTTTATGTTTTTGTGGAAACCAAATCATTTTGCATAAAATGTATCATGATGAACAAAGTTGAAAGAACAGCATTTATATGAAATATTTTTTTTTAACAGTGTAAAACCCTTGACTGTCACTTTGGATCAATTTAATGAATCAGTCCTTGTTGAATAAAAATATTAATTTCATTAAAAAAATCTTACTTACGTCAACATGTTGAACCGTTATGTAAACTTTTAATTTGTTTATTGCGAAATAACTCCCGATTGTTTCTCTGTCATCTAAGCAAGGCTTCGTTTCCCAAACGCACTGTGACAGAAGCACCAGCTTTGAACGCTCTCTGTGATTGATTGGTTTCGTCTTGTATCCAGATGACTAGGAGAAATAGTTCCCTTTCGAACGGTCACTTCGTATTGCGTAGCTATACGCAGTGGGGGAAACTCCTTTTCCTCGATTTACTGAAGCCTTTATGTAAAGCGCATTTGCAGCTGCACAGCTAGAACATGAGCGTCTGGCTCGCTCATAGGCTGCGCTGCGGCAACTGCACATCCAATGGCGCGGGCGTCATACACGTCAGAGCCCGCCAAGGGGGCGTGACCTCAGTCTATAATAGCCCCCGAATTCGGCATTATAGCAGGTTTAACGACTGAAGCGACAACTTGCCATGTTACCATAGTGCGGCTGGCTACGCAATACTCGTTCCCTAACTCAGGGAACTGAGGTTACGTGAGTAACCGAGTAGTTCCCTTTCGAACGGTCACTTCGTATTGCGTAGCTATACGCAGTGGGGACGCCATGCAAAACGCCGCACTGAGTAACTGGCTGTCACTGCAACTCAGGACCCCTGAGCGTACAGAACAAGCCATAACCGCATAATTTATGTAAAAATAGACCAGACACCGTCAGGTCTCAGTAGTATACATCAGTAGAAATACCCAATATACTACACCAATGAACCCAGACTCTGTCGGGGTTATTAGTATACGAACATATACCCAGTCAAGTGGGTTTATATATGAAATCTTAACCAGCTAAAGCGGGTTGATATCTGTTATGGAATATAACCGGCCGAAGCAGGTTTTATATATGTATGGAATTTATATATGTCATATAACCGGCCAAAGCGGGTTTTATATATGTCATATAACCGGCCAAAAACGGGTTTATATATATATATAAATATAACCAGCCACAGCGGGTTTATGTATGAACTACAACCGGCCAGCAGCGGGTTTCATGTATATATGTGAATGTGATTGTGCACAGTAATATATGACAAGACCGGCCACCAACGGGTCTTAATCATACCGAAAGCACCTTCGCCTGCAGGGAAGGCACTTCCATATTATAAAAACTCATAAATGTGGAAGGCGAGGACCAGCCGGCCGCATCACAAATATCACTAATGGGAATGCCAGATGACCAAGCCCATGACGAGGCCATACCTCTGGTTGAATGGGCCTTGACGCCTATAGGGCAAACTTGACCCGCTGCGGTATAAGCCATAGAAATAGCATCCACTATCCATCTAGACAGTCTTTGCTTAGTGACTGGATCCCCCTTGGATCTACCACCAAAGCAGACAAAAAGCTGTTCTGATTGTCTAAAAGACGCAGAACGCTCCAGATAGATTCTCAGCGCTCTGACAGGGCAGAGAAGATTAACCTCTCCATCCTCTGCAGAAGGAGGGAGGGCTGATAACGTCACCACCTGTGCTCTGAACGGTGTTGAGAGCACTTTAGGAACGTAACCATGTCTGGGCTTGAGGACGACTCTGGAGTCATCTGGACCCCACTCCAAACATGCAGGGCTCACAGAGAGTGCCTGCAGATCTCCCACTCGCTTGATAGATGCCAAAGCCATAAGGAGAGCGGTCTTCAGCGAGAGGGGTTTTAGATCAACCGATTGGAGCGGTTCGAAAGGTGGACCTTTCAGAGCCCCCAGGACCGTGGAGAGGTCCCAAGATGGCACAGATGGAGGTCTGGAGGGGTTCATTCTCCTAGCACCTTTAAGGAATCTGACGACCAGGTCGTTTCTTCCTAGTGACTGGCCAGCCACCAGAACATGATGTGCTGCTATGGCTGCCACATACACTTTGAGCGTGGACGGGGAGCGACCCGCATCCAGCAGCTCCTGTAAGAATGAGAGAACTACAGATATCTCACATGACTCTGGGTCAGCCTGATTTTTCGAGCACCAGCTGGAAAAACCTGACCATTTCGAAGCGTAAAGGCGCCGAGTCGACGGGGCCCTGGCTTCAGATATAGTGCTTAAGACCTTCTCAGGAAGGTCTTTGGGTACCCGTTGAGGGGCCACACATGGAGGGCCCATAAATCGGGTCTCGGATGCCACAATGTCCCGTTCGCCTGTGTGAGGAGGTCTTTCCTCAGTGGGACAGGCCATGGGATTGTGTCCGATAACTGAACCAGTTCCGGGAACCACGGTCTGGTTTTCCAGAGAGGGGCCACCAGAAGGACTGGGCACCCGCTCTCTCTGACCCGTTTGATGACTTTTGGAATCATCGAGACGGGGGGAAAGGCATAAAGGGGACGGTTGGGCCAGACATGGGCCAGCGCGTCCCTGTCCTTCGAGAAGAACAATTTGCAGTGGGTGTTGATTCTCGAGGCGAACAGGTCGACTTCGGCCTCGCCAAACACCTTCCATATCAGACTGACCGTCTGTGGGTTCAGGGACCACTCGCCAAGGGGAGTGTTGCCCCGTGAAAGCATATCCGCGCCCACATTCTGGATGCCCGGTATATGCGCTGCTCTCAGAGAGCTCAGGTTGGTTTGTGCCCATAAGAGGAGGTCTCTCGCCATCGCATGCAGGTTTCCTGACCTGATGCCCCCCTGGCGATTTATGTAGGCCACCACTGATATATTGTCTGTGCGGACTAAAACGTGGTGACCCCTGAGGTTCGACAGAAATGCTTTCAGGGCCAATCCAACTGCTTTCATCTCCAGACAGTTGATATGTAAGCTCTGCTCCGTGCTCGACCAGAGGCCGGATGCAGGCATGCCCTCGTGCAGCGCTCCCCAACCCAGGTTGGACGCATCTGTAAGAACCATTTTCCTTCTGGAAATTGTTCCCATTGTCACCCCCTCGTGGTACCAGTTCTGCGCTCGCCAGGGAATCAGGGTTCTTAAACAACCGTGATTTACCATAACGCGCAAGTTGCCTGACTGCCATGCGTGAGTTGGCACACGTCGTTTCAGCCAATGCTGCAGCGGGCGCATGCGCAGTAATCCCAAGCGGAGTACTGGCGATGCTGCTGCCATGAGACCAAGCAGTTTCTGAAATTTCTTCAGTGGCGCGTGCTCGCGCGCTCTGAAAGTGCCTGTAAGCGCTCGCATTGAGAGCGCGCGCTCTGGTGTGAGTCGCGCTGTCATCGCTCTCGAGTCTAAAACTGTACCCAGAAAGATCACACTCTGGCTGGGGGTTAGTTTGCTTTTTGAAACATTGATTGTGAAACCCAGGTATTTTAGATGGCTGAGAATCAAATCCCTGTGAGCTAATAGCTCGGTTCTCGACTGTGCCAGCACCAGCCAGTCGTCGAGATAATTTAACACACGCACTCCCTGATGTCTCAGAGGAGAAAGCGCTGCATCCACACACTTCGTGAATGTACGGGGTGCTAACGATAGACCGAACGGCAGAACGGTGTATTGATAAGCTTGGCCCTCGAAGGCGAATCTCAAGAATGGCCTGTGACGAGGGTTTATCTGAATGTGAAAGTAAGCGTCTTTCAGATCCATTGTGACAAACCAATCCCCCGTGCGCACTTGCGCGAGGATATGTTTGATAGTTAACATTTTGAACGGCCGTCTCATGAGAGCTTTGTTCAAATGTCTCAAATCTAGAATGGGTCTGAGACCGCCGTCTTTTTTCGGAATCAGAAAATAGCGGCTGTAAAAACCCATGTGTTTTAGCGCGGGGGGGGACTAATTCTATCGCCCCTTTTGCTAATAGATTCTGTACTTCGGTGCGAAGCATGTGACCCACGTTGCTTCTCACCGAAGTCTCGAGAACCGCCTGAAATTTCGGGGGTCTGCGAGCGAATTGGAGCGAGTAAACTCGCTTTATAGTGTTTATGACCCAACTCGACACACCGGGGATAGCTTGCCAGGCTAGAACACGTGTGGCTAGGGCTTGACACACTGACTGGGGCTGGTCGCCTAATGTAGGGGGACCGGATACCCTTATCATGTGATTTGTGCATACATTGAGTATTGGACTGACTGTACAAGCATTCGCGTGTGGGGAAGTCAGTGTTACAACAGGGGAGGGGCCGCCTAGTGAAGGGGGACCTGATACCCTTATATTGTGATTTGTGCACACATTGAGTATTGGACTGACTGTACAAGCATTTGCGTGTAGGGAAGGCAGTATTATAACGGGGGAGGGGCCGCCTGATGAAGGGGGACCGTGAACCCACGTGTTGTGTTTGTGAAACATACTCTTTTTGTGCTTTATATGGGTCGCCGTGAAAACGGCGTTTGTTTGCAAGAACGCGCTTACTGTTGCGGGCCTGTTTGCAGTAATAAAATCCCCAGCCACCTGAACTGAACAAGGGGCTGTGGGAAGTTTTGTTGACTTCTTCGAGGGTGGTCCGGCGAGTGCGGGACCCGTGCCCTCTCTCTTTCCCCTGCATGCTAGGACGACTTTGGCGGCGCTGTGTGAGGCGCGGCGCTTGGTCTGGGGCCTTGGCGTCGGGGAAGCGGGAAGCGCTTGGTTGCTCTCGGCTGGCGCTGGGCATCAGCCGCAGGGCGGGGCTGAGAGGCCTGCTTTGTGGGCTTTGTTGGCCGAGGCGTCGGCGGGGCTAGCTTGTGAGCACTTGACGCCGAGCTAGAGCGCTTAGGCAGGAAGTGACGCATGGCCTGGGACGCTTTCTGTGCCTCGGTGTATCTTTCTGAGAACCCCTTCACTGCCGGGCCGAAGAGGCCGGTGCTGGATACTGGGGCGTCGAGGAACTTTGTTCTCTCCGCGTCCTTAATGTCAGTGAGGGTAAGCCAGAGGTGGCGCTCGAGCACGACCAAACTCGCCATATTCCTCCCGATAGCCTGCGCTGTGGCCTTAGTAGCTCTCAGGGCCAGGTCTGTGGCGCTCCGAAGGTCCCGAAAAGCCTCAGGGTCCGGGCCAGCCTCGTCCATAGACCGGAGGAGTTTGGCCTGGTAAACCTGCAGCACGGCCATCGTGTGCAGGGCCGATGCAGCCTGACCGGAGGCGGAATAAGCGCGTCCGGCGAGGGCTGAAGTGCTACGGCACGGCTTGTTGGGATGCACAGCTCTAGTTCGCCAGCTAGCAGCTGTGTTCGGGCAGAGATGAGCGGCCAACGCCTCTTCGAGGGGCGGCAACGACTCATAGCCTTTTTCCGCTGCTCCGTCCACGGAGGAGAGCGTCGCGAAAACTGCGGGGCCTCGTGTAGAATAAGGAGTGCGCCAGGCCTTGGTAAGCTCCTCGTGTACCTCAGGAAAAAATGGCGCTGGCTTGTGACGAGGGGCCTGTTGGTGCCCTGGCAGAAACCAGCCATCCAGCCGACTTCGAGGGGGTTCAGCGGGCGCGGCCCACTCGAGCTCGAGGTCCGTTACGGCCTGCGTCAGGATCCGAAGCATTTCCGCGTCGGAGTTAGTCCTGGTAGCTGAGGCGTTGGGCGTCGGCTGGAAAGCCATGACGGGGTCGAAAGAGCCCGGCCATTCTTCCTCAGACGCAGCGATAGACAGGCTGTCGTCGTGCTCGCTAGGCCCGCCGAAGGAGACAAGGCCCGCCACGTGGGGGGGGGGCGCTGATCTCCCTCGAACAGGACCGGAGATGAACGGGTTGGAGAGAGTGAGGCACGCGGGGACGAGGCCGGCGTGCGTTCACTAACATCCATGTTCTCCGGATGCCGTTGGCTGCGCCGCTTCTTCTTCCTTGGCTGAAGTAGGGCCGGAGAAGGAAGCGCGGGAGAGGCGGCGTCGCCGTCACGGGAGAGGGCTAGCCGAGTTCGCAGCACGGAGATAGGCATGCTCTCGCAGGCCGCACATCCGCCGGCAGACAGTGCATTCTCCGCGTGGTGAAGTCCCAGGCATGGAATGCAGCTAGCGTGTTCGTCCGCCTCGTGCAGCTTGCATCCGCATGTGGCGCAGGTCTTAAAACGAGGCATTTGAACAACGCTCGTACAAATAATACAACAATATACAATGAGCAATGAAAAGGATATCGCCGGATAGCCACAGGAGAGACGGCGTCAGGAGAAACACGGTGAAATGTGTCGTCTGCTGAACTGTAGCTGGCTCAGGCTGAAGGCTTGTTCGACGGCGAAGGCTCAATAAATGGTCAGAGACGTGAAGTTTGTCGCTGAAGGAGTAAAATCTGCTATAATGGCGAATTCGGGGGCTATTATAGACTGAGGTCACGCCCCCTTGGTGGGCTCTGACGTGTATGACGCAGAGTGTTCTCATTGGTCGTACGTCAGAGGCGCCCGCGCCATTGGATGTGCAGTTGCCGCAGCGCAGCCTATGAGCGAGCCAGACGCTCATGTTCTAGCTGTGCAGCTGCAAATGCGCTTTACATAAAGGCTTCAGTAAATCGAGGAAAAGGAGTTTCCCCCACTGCGTATAGCTACGCAATACGAAGTGACCGTTCGAAAGGGAACTATTTCTCCTAGTCATCTGGATACAAGACGAAACCAATCAATCACAGAGAGCGTTCAAAGCTGGTGCTTCTGTCACAGTGCGTTTGGGAAACGAAGCCTTGCTTAGATGACAGAGAAACAATCGGGAGTTATTTCGCAATAAACAAATTAAAAGTTTACATAACGGTTCAACATGTTGACGTAAGTAAGATTTTTTTAATGAAATTAATATTTTTATTCAACAAGGACTGATTCATTAAATTGATCCAAAGTGACAGTCAAGGGTTTTACACTGTTAAAAAAAAATATTTCATATAAATGCTGTTCTTTCAACTTTGTTCATCATGATACATTTTATGCAAAATGATTTGGTTTCCACAAAAACATAAAACTGTTTTCATTGATAATAATAAGAAATGTTTCTTGAGCAGCAAATCAGCATATTAAAATGAATTCTCATCATGAAGGATCATGAAGACTGGAGTAATGATACTGAAAATTCAGCTTTGATCACAGGAATAAATTACAGAATAGCCTATGTTAAATTGTAATAATATTACAGTTTTTACTGTATTTTTGATCAAATAAATGCAGAACAGAATTAAAAATCTTACAGACGCCAAACTTTTGAACATTAGGCTAGTGTACAATAGTGCATTTACTATAATTAGGGTAGTTTGGTAAAAGTCACTGACTAATTACAGGCGAGTTGAGAGCACAAATCACAAAATATTTAGTGGTCATGAAAACGTATTCAGATTTAGCATATTAATAATGCATTCACCTCATAAATCATGACACACTGCTCTAGCAGAGGAAAGTGCATGTAAGTTCAAGTGCATGCTTTTAAAATTAAAAATTATTGGTATTGGTATCGATATCGGCGATTCTGGCCCTGTATTTACTTGGTATCGGATCGATAACAAATTTTGCAGTATCGCCCACCTCTATTCTGTGGCACATTAGGAACTCCATTGCTTTCAATGAGAAACCTGTGGCGGCAATAACAGACGCAAATTTTATCAGTAGGAAATAGCGTTGAAGAAGTCTCATTCCGAACACATCGCGATGTTTGGCATCAGGTCACGTGTGCCAGATGTTGGTAAGTAGCCTAGTCGTAAATACGCTGTCCAAATAATGTTTGCTATAATGTCTTTTCTGTTTGTCGATATTAATCAGATTAGCTCTCTCATGTTCAGTCACTGCATTATATCTGTCATCTCCACGGAGGCTTTGCGTTTCATTGGTTTCTAATTCGAAACACATTACTAAACTAACGTGATTAAACACTGTCTGTCACGTGACGTGCTATAACTTAGGCCTAGACCTTCAATCAGTTAATCATAAATGAAATATATATTCATATCAGGTTCAAAGTAGTAATTAGTTCCAAAGTGGTGTTTGTAGTAGAAGCGTAGTAAGCACAACACTTACCATGCTTTTACCACAGTATTTGGAGTTTCAATGTGTCATTTGTTGTAAATGCACAGTAACCACAAAACTTACCATGCTTTTACCTCAGTATTGGTAGTTTTATAGTAATATTTGTTGTATATGCATAGTAACCACAACACTTACCATGCTTTTAATGCCTAATAATTTAAAATCCAAAAATTGTAAGGTAAATCTGTAATTTTTCCTTTTAATAATCCTATATATTATACATAATGATATTTTATTTTCTCTTTTTTCAGCTGAAAAGACCAAAAGGGCCTTTCGGACTCAGTCAGTTCATTATTGTTTGAGGAGAAGTAAACGGGAGACGAAAAGCTACAAAGGCAAATATTCACAATGGTATGTATGTGTTGGTTTTAACCTGTAATCAAACATTTTATCAATCATTTGTTGTTTCTTAAACCTTTTCTTACAAAACCCATAGCCCAATCAGTACAAACATAGTCTCTAAGTCTTAATAATTCACAAGATTTAACAAGTTCTCAAATTCATACAGTGCTCATACATATTTGTATACTCGTACATAATCCTGCAGCTTTTACTCCTAGTGCTGTCATTGGCTACTGCCTCAATTCCTGTACATATTTATCGCGATATTTGCAAATCAGTTGCGGATGCCCCACACACTGTCAAAAAGTTTATATTAATTGCATTGTATTCATTAAAATTATTACAAATTGGACCCTGTCTGTTTATGTTCCAATGATACATGATGTCTCTCCACACCTCACAATGATTTATGACCCTATGATTGACAGGTGGGCGGGGCTAACCTTTGACCTTCCGGAGGGTGTTCCGGAGGTCCTTTGATGTAGGGGATTAACCTTTGACCTTCCGGAGGGGTTGTTCCGGAGGTCCGTTAATGTAGGGATTAACCTTTGACCTATCGATCGATCAAGTTGACAGTTGTCTTTACCCTATTGACCTTTGTATGATATATGAAGTTGCCAGTTGTCTTTGCCAGTTGTCTTTGCCCCATTGATTTTGACCTATTGACCCCGGGGGGAAATAACTTCTTGGTGTGGGAAATCCCCTCCGTGTCGGGGTGAGAAAATAATTTTTCTAATGTCGCATATAGATTAGAATAGATTAGAATTACAAAAGTAAAATCATCTGACCGTTTCACTATGGTGAAGAATTGGATTAAAGTTGACAGTCTCCGCACTGTGTGTGTGTGTGCGTCTGTCTGTGAGTGTGTGCGTGTCATCCGATATCCTGGCATTCCTGAGCACGCTATATAAATGGGGATAGTGAGAAAATATCTCCCAGTAACTCAAGTTGAACACATTCTGTTCTTTAAAAAGTATATAAATGAAATGGTTAATACAATATCTTTTCAAAACACAAAATAAATAAATAAATTTTCACCTGGGTTGAAGAAGTAAATCTACCGCCATGTGTCTGGCCTCGTGGGTATAAGGGTTTGATTTAATGGAAGTTGTGAAGGTTTTATGTTTGAACTTTGACACGCGGCTTCGCAGGATCTCCCTCCATATTCCAGAGGAGAGGGGATTGCTGAGGACGGTGGAAGTGAGAAAATATCTCCCAGTAACTAAAGTTGAAACACAATCTGTTCTTTAAAAGTATATGAATGAAATATTTATAAAATTTACATTTAGTCATTTACAAATATAATATTTTCACACTAACTAAAGTTGAAAACGTTCTGTTCTTTACAAGTATATATGAAACGGTTATAACATTTACATTTAGTCATTTACAAATATATTATCTTCACCCTAAGTAGAGTTGAAATACATTCTGTTCTTTAAAAGTATATAAATGATATGATTATATCGTTCATTTTAAAAATAACCATGTTTTCTAAATTTACTGAAACACAGTGCACCAATTAGTTTTGTTTTAGATGAACACAAAATAAAGAAAATCATCTTACATTTTCAGAGAATTGAAGAAGTAAATCCCAACACATCATTGTCCTTTTAACGTATGAATGTATTTACAAAGATGCAATAAGTTTAAAGTTTTGATACAAAATATCCCTGAGTGTTTTTCTCCCACACCGGCGTTTGTGACACTCTGTGATTTAGAGTGGTGGAGGAATGTGTGTGCGTGTGTGTGTGTGTGTGTGTGTGTGTGTGTGTGTGTGTGTGTGTGTGTGTGTGTGTGTGTGTGTGTGTGTGTGTGTGTGTGTGTGTGTGTGCGTGTGCGCGTGTGTGTGTGTGTGTGTGTGTGTGTGTGTGTGTGTGTGTGTTACATGATACCCTCCGCATTGCTGGGGACAGTGAGAAAAATAAAAGAAGATTTAAATTCAATTCAATGAATTATTTAAAGTCTTAATAAAACGTTGTAATACAGTCATATCTTCTATTTATCTTTTGAATGATTTTGTTTAATGGTGCTCTAAAGTATAATGTTTATTAATATAGTCATAGCCATAATGATTTTTGTACTGTAACAGCATATTCTATCCCGTACACCTAAACACGACCATCACAGAAAACTGCATCTTTACATTGTTTTTTACATACTGTTTTACTCTCACACACACAGTAACCCGGCTCCATAAAATTAACTAATCTCTATTTTTAAATTAAATGATTATAAATAACGTATATAACTCAATGAATAATAACAAGTATGTTACTAAAATGAATTCAAACAATTTAAACATAGTTTTAGCTAAATGAATGTATATATATATATATATATATATATATATATATAAATATAAAAATACCTTACATTTCCACAGTGCTGAAGATGTAGTTCTTTATGCAATGATAAAAACAGTCCAAAGTCATAAACAAAACCCTCCTGGTTCCTCCTGGAGTTACAGGACAGATGGACCTCTGAGGTACACTGTCACAGTAAAGTTAGTCTGATTTTCAGAGTTTTATTTATACTAAATTCATTTCAAATATTAAAAGTTTAAATTAGATCTTTTAAAATTAAAAGACTGTTTAAATTAAATCTTTAACGTTTTATTAAAATCGTATCTTCTATTTATCTTCTTAGAAAACATCTGTATGATATAAATGATTTTACATAAATTTAACCTAAGGTATTATTTTTACTAAAGCGTCTGTTCAAAAAATAAAGCAAAAACTGTACTTTGGTATCTTAGATCTTATACAAAAATATTTCAAACAGTATTTTTTGTCCATGCCGCATGAAACATGTTGTCAAAGTTTGTCACAGTGTGTTTGTTTGTTTTTGTTATGTTTTGTTTTTAAGAAATCTTTTAAAATGTTATCATTTGTTGATGCGACAGTTTGTCTGTTGGAACAGCCTTTGGGGGAGCTGATGATACTCTATAGAAGGAAAACATGCCCTTTGACCTCCTCCATTTTGAAAGCTGTTTGTTAAAGACCCTACAATTTAGTCCTTTAAGGTACGTTGTGTAGGAATTTCTCCCATCTAGCGCCTCGCTTTTTCAAAAGCGTGTTGTAACTACGGTAACCATTATGTACCGAGAAGCTACGACATGTCTTCCGATAGCACTTCATCGAGTTTAACTATACATGTTCTACTGTTATGCTGCCTATATCATGAATTAAACAATCAAGCAATGAAAAAAGCTTGTAATTTAAACCATAACATTGACTTACCTACGAGAAGAAAGCAGGACTTCAGCGTCCCTTTTCAACGTCTTTCTCATTCATTAGCTCTATCCACCGGGGAAAAGCTAATATTTACCCTCGTTTTGAATATGTTCTGAATATGCTTTTTGGTTACGAGGATTGCATTATGAAGTACCGCGCAGTGCAGCCTTTTCAAATTTGCCGGGGGAGTGTCAGCCGGCTCTGAGCGAAAACGCCTTGAGGTTGGCTAGTGCTTTTTGTCCCTCTCGGCTATTATAGTTTTTCAAGATGGCGGAACGACACGGAAGTCTCCATGGCCTTCCCATGTAAATAAAGATAAGAAATTATTCGCTTTCGAGGATAAGTCAGATCATTGGCAGAGCTAATTTTACACCAATGAGATCATATTTATGAATAAAGACATTGATTTTAGCTAATAAAATACTAGTGTACCTTTAATTTCAGATGTGTAATTTACAAATCAGCATTTTTCAACCGAGTGAATCTACACATGAGAGATCTTCAGAAGTCGTAACTTCAGGGGTCAAGGGGTCTCTCGAGAATATTTAATTTCCCTTAAAAACCAAAGATTAAGTTTAACGACGCTAGTTTGCAACGTTCCCCCAAAAATCAAATACTGTATTAACCTTTTCAAAGGATAATCTAGCTTTAAAGTTAAAACCAAACATATCTTCATACCTGTTGTGTTCGGACGCAAGGCCATTAACTGGTTCTTTTGTTTTATACATTTACTTTGCTTATTTCTACAAATATCAGCCTCACGATGAAGTTATAACACGATCAACAAGATAATCATACTACCAAATACGCCTGACACAATGTTTTAAAATACAACTAAACAATGATAACAGATGATTTTTGACAGACCTAGAAATGCATGTTGATTACTAAGTTTCAGGCATAGTGCAATTGTGCAATGTTCGAGAAAGCCAATATTGGTGTAATCTTTTGTGCGGTCTCACCCACAACGCAAAACTTTGTGTTGGCTGATCCAGGCATAGCTTTACAAAAAGAAAATAATATGCAAGTCATTATCAAACTTTAATTAAACCATATTTTATTTATTAATATTGTGGTTTCATGCTGATTTAACGTTTTCGTTTGGTTGTTATTAACCTTTATTTTTTACATCCAGCACAAATTAAAGAGATGTATGAGCTAAGGGTGTTCGCTGACCCCAAATACACAGATGGTGGAATGTTCACAAGCGACAGTTAGATATTCTCCCGCTTAGTATGGGTGCACATAGTTGTGCTTAAATGTTTGGGTGTATTTTTACACACCAACATATTTTGTCACACCGCAGCGATATTTATTCAACATGTTTTGTCACACACTTGTAAAGACTATGGCCTACCTTTAAAACATAATCTTTATGATCAGGAACAGGAATATAAACAGGAATCACCCGGTCCAAAACATCCATGTAAGATTCAAAAGACCAAATCACTAAGAAAAGAGGATTGAAAAGCATCGTTTATAACAAATACACAAAAGTTTGCAAATGATGGTTTTATTACTAATACTATTCAGATAACAGACAACACTTTTTCACATTTTGAATGTCGGACTGTATACGTTTTTCAGTTGAAGAATTTTCTTTGACAGCCGTCAACATTCACTGTTCATAGGAATAAATGACCATTAATAATTTAAGCGATAGTATTTCTGTTTGAGAACTAAATTGATACTTCGTTTTTTAGTGCAACTTTCCCTCTATCTATGATGTGAAATCACACAAAGTATTAACGCAAAAGTAAGGGCATGCTGTTTCACACTTAAACTATTACAGCAGAATCACAACTGACTATTGCGCTGAGATAGACCTATTCATTAAAGCTCGAGGCTGTTAAACAAAGTCCCGCACTACGGCTGATAAAATTGCACAAAAGTAAATTCTAGAGGCCAACTTGCTAAAAAAGTAAATACGGCACGAACCATTTAAAACAAATACAGGAAGACTAGTTGTAATCAGTTTTGAATGTTTGTAATTGACATTTTATATACTAGTCGATTACGCCGTTTACATATTGTTTCTTTTTGTTTTTGTACAGTTTGCAAAACTATAGTCTACGAGTGCGGTCAAACATTTAGGAATTTATGAGAAACATGGGCAAATATAGCATAAAGAGAATTAAATCCTTCTATGTGAGTGTTTAAGACTAAACCAATCAAATTTCTTTTAGAACATCTTTCTACTATGTCTACGAAACATCATCATGAAAGATGAGTATTACTGTTTTTATGGTACCTATAAAACTATTACGCTTCAAACTCGTCTAACTATTGCACATTTCACAGCATGGTCATAGATACACAGTTATTTTGTGCATGTAGCCGAACAGCAGTTAAGCTAATGAATTGTCTTTGATAAGCAGTATTTTTACGTGTAAGGTGGGATGATTCATTTTTATTCCGTCCACACCAATACTTTGACACCAGAGTTTTAGGTCTGATCCAGAAAACAGACGGTAAGCAGTAAGTTATGAAAACATGTGGTAAGCAGTTTTTGCCCCATCATCAAAATGTTTTAACATATCATAAATTTCAATTGATTGATAAATTATCTAACGATTATACCTAACTATCAACAGTTATAAGTGAAACGAGCTCAGTCGCATTAGAGTTGGATTCTTGTTTATACTGAACATTGTTATTTGAACCGCATGTTTAACAGCGCTAGTGTTCTTAAATTGTTTACCGCGGTTTCATTTTAACAACACTATCGTAACACTTATCGTATCGCCGGGTGTGATTGTAATGTTTGGATGGTGTTTTTCTTTACACTTTCCCCATGGATATCTGTTTCCTACATTTAGCGGTAATGTTAGTGAACTCTATGTCTTCTCTTTGTTCATATACGACAGTATTCACAGGAATTGGTGTAATTTAATAAAATGATGGTTCAAACCATCATCTTCACTTGAGACATGTAGGTTGTGTAAAACATCTATCTATGTTTTAAAAAATACACCAAAACAAAGAATGAATCTTTCTATAAGTGTCCCTCAACATCTGTGCATACAACAAAACACAGTGCATCCGTGTACGATGATTTATCAGAAAATTACTTTTTTCTGAATAATCTCGCCAAGTGCGGGTGTTTGATAACTATTGAACAACCCTGAATTCGGTTACTCAATAAAAAAAACTCAATAATGCGCTAAAGGTCTATAACTGAACTTTAACATCTTAATAGTTGGTAAAAGTTCACTTAAAGTCTGCGCAAAATAAAATACATCCTAGCTACTTTCTAAACAGAGCTTATCGCGATCCATTCACCCATCCATATGTTTTGAACTTTTAATGTTTAATCAACATTTTGTTGGAAAACATATGCTGGATTTACTCAACTTTTTATGTCAACAGGTTCTGCATAGCGGGGTAATGTCGCATTTAATTAACATTGTTTATTTCAGTAAACTTAAGTTTATTACATAAGATTAATTAAATGCCATTTAGTTGAATCAGGTTAACATTCTTAATTTAGTCCAAAAACTATTAAGTTCAAATAATCCAATTGTTTCGTTTATTTAGGGATTGTGTTCAACAACCTTTACAAATATATCTAATAAGATAACCTTTTACAAAATCTTTACTCGGTAAAGACTCTTATTGGTTTTGTCGCATCCAATGCACCCCCAAAGTAGTTGTTTTTATAATGATTAAAACCGCTTTAATTAATATTATCATGGTCTACACTTTATGGTAAAACACTAACATATCAGAAACTCTTTTAAATATAAACATTAAAAAAATTTATCTTGCTGTTAAAACACATAAATAACGTTTTATTTCAAATTGTACTGTTCCTAGTTTTCTATATTGCTATTTTAATTAAACTCATTTGTGTAATCTCGACTTAAATGGATAAAGTAAAATGTTTGAAAAGTATTGTGTTGATTTAACTCCATTTACTTAAGTAATAATTTTTTTTGGTTTACTTAACTGAAACAGGTTCTTTCAACATGACTTTGAATGAGAAAACAAATATAACGGTGTTCAATGAAAAATATTTTTTAAATAAACTGAACAGTATCGTAAAATAATTTTCGGCTGAATTCTCTCGGAGATATGCAGGACATGGTTATTTACGGCGTCCTGATGACGACCCCCACCGTACACACCAGGGGTGCGAGGGCGGACCCCAATCGCATGGGTTAATAAACTCTACACAGAGTTTCGACGTTTTCGACGAAACCCCGTTTCAACGCTACGGACGGATGCTTCAACGACATCGGATTCGAAATCGTAAAAAACGCGACTGCGGGGGTACTACAACATCTCATTGATCTAAAGTGGATCTATAGTGATCTCATTGATCACAAGCTTCCGAGCGTTAAAGCACTAGGCCTGGACGATTGTGCTGCAAGGACTCGCTCAAGAGATTCCGGAAACTTTCACCATCAAACAGTTTCGTATTTGAAAATCTAGAAACCTCTGAGATGGCGACGCAAAAGCAGACGGTGAACAACTGCCCGTCGAGTTCCGGCGATGCGGGACACAAGTATCATCCGCTGTGTGAGTGCTCCACGGGGAAAGAGTGTCGTTTAAGGGCCACGCTAGACTCTATGTTTAAAGATCATTTTAGAGACCAGATGGTTTACTTGATGGACAGTATCATCGATGCTGCGTGCGATAGGAAAACCGATTGTGAGCGGGACACCAAACGTGTCACAAATCTCAAAAAAGAAATGGATGTCATAAGAGGGTTGGTGGGGACATGGACCGATGTGACGCCCATGTTTTTTAACACCCTAGAGCCGACAGGCGTAATCCTCAGAAAAGTTCTGGATGTGATGTATGCATCTAGTCACGAATTCGCAGTCGATGAACTACTCGTTATGTTTACGTTTGTAACAGATCTCTGTGCGTCACTGGCATCAAAAAATGCCAAAACAGATCTTGCCGAAATAATTCAAGGCCTCGTCAACTATACCCAAGACCAAGACATGGTAGCGTGCCGAGACTTTCTATTCTGGTTGGATCACAAATAAATGGAGTTATTGTCTACTTTATGTATATTTAATATCGGTCTATCATCATTTTGTAAAGAAAAATACTGTTGAAATAAAAGATTGGACCGCTTAACTCATCATTCTTTGCGACCGTGTCGGAGCTTTGGAGTTTCACAATTTTATAATAAAATGGTATTATAAGTCTTGATTCTTGCGCATTAATAATTTAATGAATAAATACTAGATGAGAATATTTAAGAGATTAAATATTTCAGAGATCCTATGGATTTCCCCTTCCCATCATGCTGGATAGGGGTGTACAATTTGAAATAAAATGTTATTTATGTGTTTTAACAGCAAGATAAATTTTTTTAATGTTTATATTTAAAAGAGTTTCTGATATGTTAGTGTTTTACCATAAAGTGTAGACCATGATAATATTAATTAAAGCGGTTTTAATCATTATAAAAACAACTACTTTGGGGGTGCATTGGATGCGACAAAACCAATAAGAGTCTTTACCGAGTAAAGATTTTGTAAAAGGTTATCTTATTAGATATATTTGTAAAGGTTGTTGAACACAATCCCTAAATAAACGAAACAATTGGATTATTTGAACTTAATAGTTTTTGGACTAAATTAAGAATGTTAACCTGATTCAACTAAATGGCATTTAATTAATCTTATGTAATAAACTTAAGTTTACTGAAATAAACAATGTTAATTAAATGCGACATTACCCCGCTATGCAGAACCTGTTGACATAAAAAGTTGAGTAAATCCAGCATATGTTTTCCAACAAAATGTTGATTAAACATTAAAAGTTCAAAACATATGGATGGGTGAATGGATCGCGATAAGCTCTGTTTAGAAAGTAGCTAGGATGTATTTTATTTTGCGCAGACTTTAAGTGAACTTTTACCAACTATTAAGATGTTAAAGTTCAGTTATAGACCTTTAGCGCATTATTGAGTTTTTTTTATTGAGTAACCGAATTCAGGGTTGTTCAATAGTTATCAAACACCCGCACTTGGCGAGATTATTCAGAAAAAAGTAATTTTCTGATAAATCATCGTACACGGATGCACTGTGTTTTGTTGTATGCACAGATGTTGAGGGACACTTATAGAAAGATTCATTCTTTGTTTTGGTGTATTTTTTAAAACATAGATAGATGTTTTACACAACCTACATGTCTCAAGTGAAGATGATGGTTTGAACCATCATTTTATTAAATTACACCAATTCCTGTGAATACTGTCGTATATGAACAAAGAGAAGACATAGAGTTCACTAACATTACCGCTAAATGTAGGAAACAGATATCCATGGGGAAAGTGTAAAGAAAAACACCATCCAAACATTACAATCACACCCGGCGATACGATAAGTGTTACGATAGTGTTGTTAAAATGAAACCGCGGTAAACAATTTAAGAACACTAGCGCTGTTAAACATGCGGTTCAAATAACAATGTTCAGTATAAACAAGAATCCAACTCTAATGCGACTGAGCTCGTTTCACTTATAACTGTTGATAGTTAGGTATAATCGTTAGATAATTTATCAATCAATTGAAATTTATGATATGTTAAAACATTTTGATGATGGGGCAAAAACTGCTTACCACATGTTTTCATAACTTACTGCTTACCGTCTGTTTTCTGGATCAGACCTAAAACTCTGGTGTCAAAGTATTGGTGTGGACGGAATAAAAATGAATCATCCCACCTTACACGTAAAAATACTGCTTATCAAAGACAATTCATTAGCTTAACTGCTGTTCGGCTACATGCACAAAATAACTGTGTATCTATGACCATGCTGTGAAATGTGCAATAGTTAGACGAGTTTGAAGCGTAATAGTTTTATAGGTACCATAAAAACAGTAATACTCATCTTTCATGATGATGTTTCGTAGACATAGTAGAAAGATGTTCTAAAAGAAATTTGATTGGTTTAGTCTTAAACACTCACATAGAAGGATTTAATTCTCTTTATGCTATATTTGCCCATGTTTCTCATAAATTCCTAAATGTTTGACCGCACTCGTAGACTATAGTTTTGCAAACTGTACAAAAACAAAAAGAAACAATATGTAAACGGCGTAATCGACTAGTATATAAAATGTCAATTACAAACATTCAAAACTGATTACAACTAGTCTTCCTGTATTTGTTTTAAATGGTTCGTGCCGTATTTACTTTTTTAGCAAGTTGGCCTCTAGAATTTACTTTTGTGCAATTTTATCAGCCGTAGTGCGGGACTTTGTTTAACAGCCTCGAGCTTTAATGAATAGGTCTATCTCAGCGCAATAGTCAGTTGTGATTCTGCTGTAATAGTTTAAGTGTGAAACAGCATGCCCTTACTTTTGCGTTAATACTTTGTGTGATTTCACATCATAGATAGAGGGAAAGTTGCACTAAAAAACGAAGTATCAATTTAGTTCTCAAACAGAAATACTATCGCTTAAATTATTAATGGTCATTTATTCCTATGAACAGTGAATGTTGACGGCTGTCAAAGAAAATTCTTCAACTGAAAAACGTATACAGTCCGACATTCAAAATGTGAAAAAGTGTTGTCTGTTATCTGAATAGTATTAGTAATAAAACCATCATTTGCAAACTTTTGTGTATTTGTTATAAACGATGCTTTTCAATCCTCTTTTCTTAGTGATTTGGTCTTTTGAATCTTACATGGATGTTTTGGACCGGGTGATTCCTGTTTATATTCCTGTTCCTGATCATAAAGATTATGTTTTAAAGGTAGGCCATAGTCTTTACAAGTGTGTGACAAAACATGTTGAATAAATATCGCTGCGGTGTGACAAAATATGTTGGTGTGTAAAAATACACCCAAACATTTAAGCACAACTATGTGCACCCATACTAAGCGGGAGAATATCTAACTGTCGCTTGTGAACATTCCACCATCTGTGTATTTGGGGTCAGCGAACACCCTTAGCTCATACATCTCTTTAATTTGTGCTGGATGTAAAAAATAAAGGTTAATAACAACCAAACGAAAACGTTAAATCAGCATGAAACCACAATATTAATAAATAAAATATGGTTTAATTAAAGTTTGATAATGACTTGCATATTATTTTCTTTTTGTAAAGCTATGCCTGGATCAGCCAACACAAAGTTTTGCGTTGTGGGTGAGACCGCACAAAAGATTACACCAATATTGGCTTTCTCGAACATTGCACAATTGCACTATGCCTGAAACTTAGTAATCAACATGCATTTCTAGGTCTGTCAAAAATCATCTGTTATCATTGTTTAGTTGTATTTTAAAACATTGTGTCAGGCGTATTTGGTAGTATGATTATCTTGTTGATCGTGTTATAACTTCATCGTGAGGCTGATATTTGTAGAAATAAGCAAAGTAAATGTATAAAACAAAAGAACCAGTTAATGGCCTTGCGTCCGAACACAACAGGTATGAAGATATGTTTGGTTTTAACTTTAAAGCTAGATTATCCTTTGAAAAGGTTAATACAGTATTTGATTTTTGGGGGAACGTTGCAAACTAGCGTCGTTAAACTTAATCTTTGGTTTTTAAGGGAAATTAAATATTCTCGAGAGACCCCTTGACCCCTGAAGTTACGACTTCTGAAGATCTCTCATGTGTAGATTCACTCGGTTGAAAAATGCTGATTTGTAAATTACACATCTGAAATTAAAGGTACACTAGTATTTTATTAGCTAAAATCAATGTCTTTATTCATAAATATGATCTCATTGGTGTAAAATTAGCTCTGCCAATGATCTGACTTATCCTCGAAAGCGAATAATTTCTTATCTTTATTTACATGGGAAGGCCATGGAGACTTCCGTGTCGTTCCGCCATCTTGAAAAACTATAATAGCCGAGAGGGACAAAAAGCACTAGCCAACCTCAAGGCGTTTTCGCTCAGAGCCGGCTGACACTCCCCCGGCAAATTTGAAAAGGCTGCACTGCGCGGTACTTCATAATGCAATCCTCGTAACCAAAAAGCATATTCAGAACATATTCAAAACGAGGGTAAATATTAGCTTTTCCCCGGTGGATAGAGCTAATGAATGAGAAAGACGTTGAAAAGGGACGCTGAAGTCCTGCTTTCTTCTCGTAGGTAAGTCAATGTTATGGTTTAAATTACAAGCTTTTTTCATTGCTTGATTGTTTAATTCATGATATAGGCAGCATAACAGTAGAACATGTATAGTTAAACTCGATGAAGTGCTATCGGAAGACATGTCGTAGCTTCTCGGTACATAATGGTTACCGTAGTTACAACACGCTTTTGAAAAAGCGAGGCGCTAGATGGGAGAAATTCCTACACAACGTACCTTAAAGGACTAAATTGTAGGGTCTTTAACAAACAGCTTTCAAAATGGAGGAGGTCAAAGGGCATGTTTTCCTTCTATAGAGTATCATCAGCTCCCCCAAAGGCTGTTCCAACAGACAAACTGTCGCATCAACAAATGATAACATTTTAAAAGATTTCTTAAAAACAAAACATAACAAAAACAAACAAACACACTGTGACAAACTTTGACAACATGTTTCATGCGGCATGGACAAAAAATACTGTTTGAAATATTTTTGTATAAGATCTAAGATACCAAAGTACAGTTTTTGCTTTATTTTTTGAACAGACGCTTTAGTAAAAATAATACCTTAGGTTAAATTTATGTAAAATCATTTATATCATACAGATGTTTTCTAAGAAGATAAATAGAAGATACGATTTTAATAAAACGTTAAAGATTTAATTTAAACAGTCTTTTAATTTTAAAAGATCTAATTTAAACTTTTAATATTTGAAATGAATTTAGTATAAATAAAACTCTGAAAATCAGACTAACTTTACTGTGACAGTGTACCTCAGAGGTCCATCTGTCCTGTAACTCCAGGAGGAACCAGGAGGGTTTTGTTTATGACTTTGGACTGTTTTTATCATTGCATAAAGAACTACATCTTCAGCACTGTGGAAATGTAAGGTATTTTTATATTTATATATATATATATATATATATATATATATATATACATTCATTTAGCTAAAACTATGTTTAAATTGTTTGAATTCATTTTAGTAACATACTTGTTATTATTCATTGAGTTATATACGTTATTTATAATCATTTAATTTAAAAATAGAGATTAGTTAATTTTATGGAGCCGGGTTACTGTGTGTGTGAGAGTAAAACAGTATGTAAAAAACAATGTAAAGATGCAGTTTTCTGTGATGGTCGTGTTTAGGTGTACGGGATAGAATATGCTGTTACAGTACAAAAATCATTATGGCTATGACTATATTAATAAACATTATACTTTAGAGCACCATTAAACAAAATCATTCAAAAGATAAATAGAAGATATGACTGTATTACAACGTTTTATTAAGACTTTAAATAATTCATTGAATTGAATTTAAATCTTCTTTTATTTTTCTCACTGTCCCCAGCAATGCGGAGGGTATCATGTAACACACACACACACACACACACACACACACACACACACACACGCGCACACGCACACACACACACACACACACACACACACACACACACACACACACACACACACACACACACACACACACACACACACACACACACACACACGCACACACATTCCTCCACCACTCTAAATCACAGAGTGTCACAAACGCCGGTGTGGGAGAAAAACACTCAGGGATATTTTGTATCAAAACTTTAAACTTATTGCATCTTTGTAAATACATTCATACGTTAAAAGGACAATGATGTGTTGGGATTTACTTCTTCAATTCTCTGAAAATGTAAGATGATTTTCTTTATTTTGTGTTCATCTAAAACAAAACTAATTGGTGCACTGTGTTTCAGTAAATTTAGAAAACATGGTTATTTTTAAAATGAACGATATAATCATATCATTTATATACTTTTAAAGAACAGAATGTATTTCAACTCTACTTAGGGTGAAGATAATATATTTGTAAATGACTAAATGTAAATGTTATAACCGTTTCATATATACTTGTAAAGAACAGAACGTTTTCAACTTTAGTTAGTGTGAAAATATTATATTTGTAAATGACTAAATGTAAATTTTATAAATATTTCATTCATATACTTTTAAAGAACAGATTGTGTTTCAACTTTAGTTACTGGGAGATATTTTCTCACTTCCACCGTCCTCAGCAATCCCCTCTCCTCTGGAATATGGAGGGAGATCCTGCGAAGCCGCGTGTCAAAGTTCAAACATAAAACCTTCACAACTTCCATTAAATCAAACCCTTATACCCACGAGGCCAGACACATGGCGGTAGATTTACTTCTTCAACCCAGGTGAAAATTTATTTATTTATTTTGTGTTTTGAAAAGATATTGTATTAACCATTTCATTTATATACTTTTTAAAGAACAGAATGTGTTCAACTTGAGTTACTGGGAGATATTTTCTCACTATCCCCATTTATATAGCGTGCTCAGGAATGCCAGGATATCGGATGACACGCACACACTCACAGACAGACGCACACACACACACAGTGCGGAGACTGTCAACTTTAATCCAATTCTTCACCATAGTGAAACGGTCAGATGATTTTACTTTTGTAATTCTAATCTATTCTAATCTATATGCGACATTAGAAAAATTATTTTCTCACCCCGACACGGAGGGGATTTCCCACACCAAGAAGTTATTTCCCCCCGGGGTCAATAGGTCAAAATCAATGGGGCAAAGACAACTGGCAAAGACAACTGGCAACTTCATATATCATACAAAGGTCAATAGGGTAAAGACAACTGTCAACTTGATCGATCGATAGGTCAAAGGTTAATCCCTACATTAACGGACCTCCGGAACAACCCCTCCGGAAGGTCAAAGGTTAATCCCCTACATCAAAGGACCTCCGGAACACCCTCCGGAAGGTCAAAGGTTAGCCCCGCCCACCTGTCAATCATAGGGTCATAAATCATTGTGAGGTGTGGAGAGACATCATGTATCATTGGAACATAAACAGACAGGGTCCAATTTGTAATAATTTTAATGAATACAATGCAATTAATATAAACTTTTTGACAGTGTGTGGGGCATCCGCAACTGATTTGCAAATATCGCGATAAATATGTACAGGAATTGAGGCAGTAGCCAATGACAGCACTAGGAGTAAAAGCTGCAGGATTATGTACGAGTATACAAATATGTATGAGCACTGTATGAATTTGAGAACTTGTTAAATCTTGTGAATTATTAAGACTTAGAGACTATGTTTGTACTGATTGGGCTATGGGTTTTGTAAGAAAAGGTTTAAGAAACAACAAATGATTGATAAAATGTTTGATTACAGGTTAAAACCAACACATACATACCATTGTGAATATTTGCCTTTGTAGCTTTTCGTCTCCCGTTTACTTCTCCTCAAACAATAATGAACTGACTGAGTCCGAAAGGCCCTTTTGGTCTTTTCAGCTGAAAAAAGAGAAAATAAAATATCATTATGTATAATATATAGGATTATTAAAAGGAAAAATTACAGATTTACCTTACAATTTTTGGATTTTAAATTATTAGGCATTAAAAGCATGGTAAGTGTTGTGGTTACTATGCATATACAACAAATATTACTATAAAACTACCAATACTGAGGTAAAAGCATGGTAAGTTTTGTGGTTACTGTGCATTTACAACAAATGACACATTGAAACTCCAAATACTGTGGTAAAAGCATGGTAAGTGTTGTGCTTACTACGCTTCTACTACAAACACCACTTTGGAACTAATTACTACTTTGAACCTGATATGAATATATATTTCATTTATGATTAACTGATTGAAGGTCTAGGCCTAAGTTATAGCACGTCACGTGACAGACAGTGTTTAATCACGTTAGTTTAGTAATGTGTTTCGAATTAGAAACCAATGAAACGCAAAGCCTCCGTGGAGATGACAGATATAATGCAGTGACTGAACATGAGAGAGCTAATCTGATTAATATCGACAAACAGAAAAGACATTATAGCAAACATTATTTGGACAGCGTATTTACGACTAGGCTACTTACCAACATCTGGCACACGTGACCTGATGCCAAACATCGCGATGTGTTCGGAATGAGACTTCTTCAACGCTATTTCCTACTGATAAAATTTGCGTCTGTTATTGCCGCCACAGGTTTCTCATTGAAAGCAATGGAGTTCCTAATGTGCCACAGAATAGAGGTGGGCGATACTGCAAAATTTGTTATCGATCCGATACCAAGTAAATACAGGGCCAGAATCGCCGATATCGATACCAATACCAATAATTTTTAATTTTAAAAGCATGCACTTGAACTTACATGCACTTTCCTCTGCTAGAGCAGTGTGTCATGATTTATGAGGTGAATGCATTATTAATATGCTAAATCTGAATACGTTTTCATGACCACTAAATATTTTGTGATTTGTGCTCTCAACTCGCCTGTAATTAGTCAGTGACTTTTACCAAACTACCCTAATTATAGTAAATGCACTATTGTACACTAGCCTAATGTTCAAAAGTTTGGCGTCTGTAAGATTTTTAATTCTGTTCTGCATTTATTTGATCAAAAATACAGTAAAAACTGTAATATTATTACAATTTAACATAGGCTATTCTGTAATTTATTCCTGTGATCAAAGCTGAATTTTCAGTATCATTACTCCAGTCTTCATGATCCTTCATGATGAGAATTCATTTTAATATGCTGATTTGCTGCTCAAGAAACATTTCTTATTATTATCAATGAAAACAGTTTTATGTTTTTGTGGAAACCAAATCATTTTGCATAAAATGTATCATGATGAACAAAGTTGAAAGAACAGCATTTATATGAAATATTTTTTTTTAACAGTGTAAAACCCTTGACTGTCACTTTGGATCAATTTAATGAATCAGTCCTTGTTGAATAAAAATATTAATTTCATTAAAAAAATCTTACTTACGTCAACATGTTGAACCGTTATGTAAACTTTTAATTTGTTTATTGCGAAATAACTCCCGATTGTTTCTCTGTCATCTAAGCAAGGCTTCGTTTCCCAAACGCACTGTGACAGAAGCACCAGCTTTGAACGCTCTCTGTGATTGATTGGTTTCGTCTTGTATCCAGATGACTAGGAGAAATAGTTCCCTTTCGAACGGTCACTTCGTATTGCGTAGCTATACGCAGTGGGGGAAACTCCTTTTCCTCGATTTACTGAAGCCTTTATGTAAAGCGCATTTGCAGCTGCACAGCTAGAACATGAGCGTCTGGCTCGCTCATAGGCTGCGCTGCGGCAACTGCACATCCAATGGCGCGGGCGCCTCTGACGTACGACCAATGAGAACACTCTGCGTCATACACGTCAGAGCCCACCAAGGGGGCGTGACCTCAGTCTATAATAGCCCCCGAATTCGCCATTATAGCAGATTTTACTCCTTCAGCGACAAACTTCACGTCTCTGACCATTTATTGAGCCTTCGCCGTCGAACAAGCCTTCAGCCTGAGCCAGCTACAGTTCAGCAGACGACACATTTCACCGTGTTTCTCCTGACGCCGTCTCTCCTGTGGCTATCCGGCGATATCCTTTTCATTGCTCATTGTATATTGTTGTATTATTTGTACGAGCGTTGTTCAAATGCCTCGTTTTAAGACCTGCGCCACATGCGGATGCAAGCTGCACGAGGCGGACGAACACGCTAGCTGCATTCCATGCCTGGGACTTCACCACGCGGAGAATGCACTGTCTGCCGGCGGATGTGCGGCCTGCGAGAGCATGCCTATCTCCGTGCTGCGAACTCGGCTAGCCCTCTCCCGTGACGGCGACGCCGCCTCTCCCGCGCTTCCTTCTCCGGCCCTACTTCAGCCAAGGAAGAAGAAGCGCCGCAGCCAACGGCATCCGGAGAACATGGATGTTAGTGAACGCACGCCGGCCTCGTCCCCGCGTGCCTCACTCTCTCCAACCCGTTCATCTCCGGTCCTGTTCGAGGGAGATCAGCGCCCCCCCCCCACGTGGCGGGCCTTGTCTCCTTCGGCGGGCCTAGCGAGCACGACGACAGCCTGTCTATCGCTGCGTCTGAGGAAGAATGGCCGGGCTCTTTCGACCCCGTCATGGCTTTCCAGCCGACGCCCAACGCCTCAGCTACCAGGACTAACTCCGACGCGGAAATGCTTCGGATCCTGACGCAGGCCGTAACGGACCTCGAGCTCGAGTGGGCCGCGCCCGCTGAACCCCCTCGAAGTCGGCTGGATGGCTGGTTTCTGCCAGGGCACCAACAGGCCCCTCGTCACAAGCCAGCGCCATTTTTTCCTGAGGTACACGAGGAGCTTACCAAGGCCTGGCGCACTCCTTATTCTACACGAGGCCCCGCAGTTTTCGCGACGCTCTCCTCCGTGGACGGAGCAGCGGAAAAAGGCTATGAGTCGTTGCCGCCCCTCGAAGAGGCGTTGGCCGCTCATCTCTGCCCGAACACAGCTGCTAGCTGGCGAACTAGAGCTGTGCATCCCAACAAGCCGTGCCGTAGCACTTCAGCCCTCGCCGGACGCGCTTATTCCGCCTCCGGTCAGGCTGCATCGGCCCTGCACACGATGGCCGTGCTGCAGGTTTACCAGGCCAAACTCCTCCGGTCTATGGACGAGGCTGGCCCGGACCCTGAGGCTTTTCGGGACCTTCGGAGCGCCACAGACCTGGCCCTGAGAGCTACTAAGGCCACAGCGCAGGCTATCGGGAGGAATATGGCGAGTTTGGTCGTGCTCGAGCGCCACCTCTGGCTTACCCTCACTGACATTAAGGACGCGGAGAGAACAAAGTTCCTCGACGCCCCAGTATCCAGCACCGGCCTCTTCGGCCCGGCAGTGAAGGGGTTCTCAGAAAGATACACCGAGGCACAGAAAGCGTCCCAGGCCATGCGTCACTTCCTGCCTAAGCGCTCTAGCTCGGCGTCAAGTGCTCACAAGCTAGCCCCGCCGACGCCTCGGCCAACAAAGCCCACAAAGCAGGCCTCTCAGCCCCGCCCTGCGGCTGATGCCCAGCGCCAGCCGAGAGCAACCAAGCGCTTCCCGCTTCCCCGACGCCAAGGCCCCAGACCAAGCGCCGCGCCTCACACAGCGCCGCCAAAGTCGTCCTAGCATGCAGGGGAAAGAGAGAGGGCACGGGTCCCGCACTCGCCGGACCACCCTCGAAGAAGTCAACAAAACTTCCCACAGCCCCTTGTTCAGTTCAGGTGGCTGGGGATTTTATTACTGCAAACAGGCCCGCAACAGTAAGCGCGTTCTTGCAAACAAACGCCGTTTTCACGGCGACCCATATAAAGCACAAAAAGAGTATGTTTCACAAACACAACACGTGGGTTCACGGTCCCCCTTCATCAGGCGGCCCCTCCCCCGTTATAATACTGCCTTCCCTACACGCAAATGCTTGTACAGTCAGTCCAATACTCAATGTGTGCACAAATCACAATATAAGGGTATCAGGTCCCCCTTCACTAGGCGGCCCCTCCCCTGTTGTAACACTGACTTCCCCACACGCGAATGCTTGTACAGTCAGTCCAATACTCAATGTATGCACAAATCACATGATAAGGGTATCCGGTCCCCCTACATTAGGCGACCAGCCCCAGTCAGTGTGTCAAGCCCTAGCCACACGTGTTCTAGCCTGGCAAGCTATCCCCGGTGTGTCGAGTTGGGTCATAAACACTATAAAGCGAGTTTACTCGCTCCAATTCGCTCGCAGACCCCCGAAATTTCAGGCGGTTCTCGAGACTTCGGTGAGAAGCAACGTGGGTCACATGCTTCGCACCGAAGTACAGAATCTATTAGCAAAAGGGGCGATAGAATTAGTCCCCCCCCGCGCTAAAACACATGGGTTTTTACAGCCGCTATTTTCTGATTCCGAAAAAAGACGGCGGTCTCAGACCCATTCTAGATTTGAGACATTTGAACAAAGCTCTCATGAGACGGCCGTTCAAAATGTTAACTATCAAACATATCCTCGCGCAAGTGCGCACGGGGGATTGGTTTGTCACAATGGATCTGAAAGACGCTTACTTTCACATTCAGATAAACCCTCGTCACAGGCCATTCTTGAGATTCGCCTTCGAGGGCCAAGCTTATCAATACACCGTTCTGCCGTTCGGTCTATCGTTAGCACCCCGTACATTCACGAAGTGTGTGGATGCAGCGCTTTCTCCTCTGAGACATCAGGGAGTGCGTGTGTTAAATTATCTCGACGACTGGCTGGTGCTGGCACAGTCGAGAACCGAGCTATTAGCTCACAGGGATTTGATTCTCAGCCATCTAAAATACCTGGGTTTCACAATCAATGTTTCAAAAAGCAAACTAACCCCCAGCCAGAGTGTGATCTTTCTGGGTACAGTTTTAGACTCGAGAGCGATGACAGCGCGACTCACACCAGAGCGCGCGCTCTCAATGCGAGCGCTTACAGGCACTTTCAGAGCGCGCGAGCACGCGCCACTGAAGAAATTTCAGAAACTGCTTGGTCTCATGGCAGCAGCATCGCCAGTACTCCGCTTGGGATTACTGCGCATGCGCCCGCTGCAGCATTGGCTGAAACGACGTGTGCCAACTCACGCATGGCAGTCAGGCAACTTGCGCGTTATGGTAAATCACGGTTGTTTAAGAACCCTGATTCCCTGGCGAGCGCAGAACTGGTACCACGAGGGGGTGACAATGGGAACAATTTCCAGAAGGAAAATGGTTCTTACAGATGCGTCCAACCTGGGTTGGGGAGCGCTGCACGAGGGCATGCCTGCATCCGGCCTCTGGTCGAGCACGGAGCAGAGCTTACATATCAACTGTCTGGAGATGAAAGCAGTTGGATTGGCCCTGAAAGCATTTCTGTCGAACCTCAGGGGTCACCACGTTTTAGTCCGCACAGACAATATATCAGTGGTGGCCTACATAAATCGCCAGGGGGGCATCAGGTCAGGAAACCTGCATGCGATGGCGAGAGACCTCCTCTTATGGGCACAAACCAACCTGAGCTCTCTGAGAGCAGCGCATATACCGGGCATCCAGAATGTGGGCGCGGATATGCTTTCACGGGGCAACACTCCCCTTGGCGAGTGGTCCCTGAACCCACAGACGGTCAGTCTGATATGGAAGGTGTTTGGCGAGGCCGAAGTCGACCTGTTCGCCTCGAGAATCAACACCCACTGCAAATTGTTCTTCTCGAAGGACAGGGACGCGCTGGCCCATGTCTGGCCCAACCGTCCCCTTTATGCCTTTCCCCCCGTCTCGATGATTCCAAAAGTCATCAAACGGGTCAGAGAGAGCGGGTGCCCAGTCCTTCTGGTGGCCCCTCTCTGGAAAACCAGACCGTGGTTCCCGGAACTGGTTCAGTTATCGGACACAATCCCATGGCCTGTCCCACTGAGGAAAGACCTCCTCACACAGGCGAACGGGACATTGTGGCATCCGAGACCCGATTTATGGGCCCTCCATGTGTGGCCCCTCAACGGGTACCCAAAGACCTTCCTGAGAAGGTCTTAAGCACTATATCTGAAGCCAGGGCCCCGTCGACTCGGCGCCTTTACGCTTCGAAATGGTCAGGTTTTTCCAGCTGGTGCTCGAAAAATCAGGCTGACCCAGAGTCATGTGAGATATCTGTAGTTCTCTCATTCTTACAGGAGCTGCTGGATGCGGGTCGCTCCCCGTCCACGCTCAAAGTGTATGTGGCAGCCATAGCAGCACATCATGTTCTGGTGGCTGGCCAGTCACTAGGAAGAAACGACCTGGTCGTCAGATTCCTTAAAGGTGCTAGGAGAATGAACCCCTCCAGACCTCCATCTGTGCCATCTTGGGACCTCTCCACGGTCCTGGGGGCTCTGAAAGGTCCACCTTTCGAACCGCTCCAATCGGTTGATCTAAAACCCCTCTCGCTGAAGACCGCTCTCCTTATGGCTTTGGCATCTATCAAGCGAGTGGGAGATCTGCAGGCACTCTCTGTGAGCCCTGCATGTTTGGAGTGGGGTCCAGATGACTCCAGAGTCGTCCTCAAGCCCAGACATGGTTACGTTCCTAAAGTGCTCTCAACACCGTTCAGAGCACAGGTGGTGACGTTATCAGCCCTCCCTCCTTCTGCAGAGGATGGAGAGGTTAATCTTCTCTGCCCTGTCAGAGCGCTGAGAATCTATCTGGAGCGTTCTGCGTCTTTTAGACAATCAGAACAGCTTTTTGTCTGCTTTGGTGGTAGATCCAAGGGGGATCCAGTCACTAAGCAAAGACTGTCTAGATGGATAGTGGATGCTATTTCTATGGCTTATACCGCAGCGGGTCAAGTTTGCCCTATAGGCGTCAAGGCCCATTCAACCAGAGGTATGGCCTCGTCATGGGCTTGGTCATCTGGCATTCCCATTAGTGATATTTGTGATGCGGCCGGCTGGTCCTCGCCTTCCACATTTATGAGTTTTTATAATATGGAAGTGCCTTCCCTGCAGGCGAAGGTGCTTTCGGTATGATTAAGACCCGTTGGTGGCCGGTCTTGTCATATATTACTGTGCACAATCACATTCACATATATACATGAAACCCGCTGCTGGCCGGTTGTAGTTCATACATAAACCCGCTGTGGCTGGTTATATTTATATATATATATAAACCCGTTTTTGGCCGGTTATATGACATATATAAAACCCGCTTTGGCCGGTTATATGACATATATAAATTCCATACATATATAAAACCTGCTTCGGCCGGTTATATTCCATAACAGATATCAACCCGCTTTAGCTGGTTAAGATTTCATATATAAACCCACTTGACTGGGTATATGTTCGTATACTAATAACCCCGACAGAGTCTGGGTTCATTGGTGTAGTATATTGGGTATTTCTACTGATGTATACTACTGAGACCTGACGGTGTCTGGTCTATTTTTACATAAATTATGCGGTTATGGCTTGTTCTGTACGCTCAGGGGTCCTGAGTTGCAGTGACAGCCAGTTACTCAGTGCGGCGTTTTGCATGGCGTCCCCACTGCGTATAGCTACGCAATACGAAGTGACCGTTCGAAAGGGAACTACTCGGTTACTCACGTAACCTCAGTTCCCTGAGTTAGGGAACGAGTATTGCGTAGCCAGCCGCACTATGGTAACATGGCAAGTTGTCGCTTCAGTCGTTAAACCTGCTATAATGCCGAATTCGGGGGCTATTATAGACTGAGGTCACGCCCCCTTGGCGGGCTCTGACGTGTATGACGCCCGCGCCATTGGATGTGCAGTTGCCGCAGCGCAGCCTATGAGCGAGCCAGACGCTCATGTTCTAGCTGTGCAGCTGCAAATGCGCTTTACATAAAGGCTTCAGTAAATCGAGGAAAAGGAGTTTCCCCCACTGCGTATAGCTACGCAATACTCGTTCCCTAACTCAGGGAACTGAGGTTACGTGAGTAACCGAGTAGTTCTACCCTACACAAGGGGGTAATCAAGGGGGTAATCCATCAGGCGGAAGTTGAAGCTGCCTCCGGGGGCCGCCATTGTAGCTGGCTATCACCTGCTGTTAGCATCCCATTGACTCCCATTCATTTTGGCGTCACTTTGACAGCGAATAACTTTACATCTGAGGCGTCCAAAGACTTCATTTGTCCATTATTTATTTCTAAAGAAACACGACAATGTATAAAAGGCTCCATTACTTTGTATCTTACGTTATAGCCCCGTAGAAGCCATTTTTTTTTCACCTTTTTTTTTTTATATATTTTTTATTTATTGCATGAACATCAATAACATAACATGAACAAAAACAAAAAAAAAAAAAACATAAAAATGCCAGGGTTAAAGATACACAAATATACAATACAAAAATTGAATGAAGCAAAACTAAATAGACCAAACAAACAATAAAAGACTTTGACATTTCACAAAATCTGAAAAGTATTCAACAAATACATGGTTTTAACAGCTTTATTGTTTGTACTATCCTTAATGGAAGCCATATAATTTTCTAATTCTTTCAATAGTACAAGAAAAAAAGGTTTCTGATTAGTAAATTTACACCGATGAATATGAAACTTAACTAAAATAATCAAAAGATTAATAATATACGCTTCCTTTTCCATACTCTTTTCATATTGTAAAAAACCAAATATTACATGTTCGTATAGCAAAAGAAAATTACATCCCAATTTGTTATTTATAAATTTAGAAACTTCCCACCACAACCTTTTGGTGTATTGACAGTGCCAAAAAATATGAGGTACAGTTTCTGGTTGCAAAAAACAAAATGAACAATTTACATCTATGTCTTTGTTAAATTTGGATAGAAAATGCTTAGCAGGGTAAAATTTATGCAGTATCTTAAATGAAATTTCCTTGACCTTATTTGTAATAATATATTTATTAGGTAACAACCAGACCTTATTCCAATTAATATTTCCAATAAACCTTGACCAATAGGAAATCACATATGGTTTACTGACTAGCTCTTTTTGAAAAAAGGAACGTATAGCCTTATTATTTTTGCTTATCGAAAAACAAACTTTACCACAAATCGTATCAGCTAGATGCAATAAAGACATACGTTTAGAGTATGAAATACCTCTACATAAAGAGACAACACCCGAAGAAATAGCACCAATTACAGAGGCAAATTCTTTAGGGGAAACAGGGAATTTGAAGTATGAAAGAAACTCATCATAAGTCATCAAATACCCCTGATAATTCAACAACTGTCCAACCACAAAAATGCCCTCATCAAACCAAGTTTTCAAAAATATACTCTTATGTTTGTACAAAATATTACCATTATTCCAGATGTAATAATGATGTGGAGAAAAATTGTGCTTGTAAATTAACTTCCAAGCCAAAAGTGCTTGCCTATGAAAAGCTGACAGTTTAACTGGAAGTTTCTCGATTTTGTAATCACACATAAGCAAAAATGGAAGACCACCAAGTTTGTCAAAAACCGATTTAGAAAATATATTCCACACAGAATCAGTGTTTTTTAGAAAATATTTCAATCAGTTAATTTTGAAAGTATTATTTAAAATAGAAAAATCTAAATAATCAAGCCCACCATTTTTATATGAATTAACAATTACAGATTTTCTAATATAGTGTATACGATTTTTCCAGCCCCGTAGAAGCCATTCTTGTAAAAATAGGCTACAAATTGCGTCATAACCACGCGACTTCATGTCGCACAATAGAGACATTACCGTACAGACAGGAGGAGAAGCTCGCACAGTCTCGCAGGCGTACTGACGTTAAATTTTAAATAAATAAATATTAAGCAAAATGACAAAATAATTAATCAGAATACTTACCAAAAGTTGCTGCAGGTCGCGCTTCACCGTCTCTGTGCACGATTAACGTTGGGTGACTGTCTATGGGTGATTCAGATTTGTCTTGGCACAGCTACTAGAAGATTTACAACTGTCAGTCAGGTTGCTCACGTGACATCTACGTCATCAAGCTCAGTTTTAGCCTGCGCAGAACGCTTGGCTATCAGGAAGTGAGTGCCCATGTTTGGCTTCAACTCTCTCCGTTGAAATCAACGGGGTCGCTGTGTCCATTTCTTTTACTGTCTATGGGGGTAATCCATCAGCCGGAAGTTGAAGCTGCCTCCGGGGGCCGCCATTGTAGCTGGCTATCACCTGCTGTTAGCATCCCATTGACTCCCATTCATTTTGGCGTCACTTTGACAGCGAATAACTTTACATCTGAGGCGTCCAAAGACTCCATTTGTCCATTATTTATTTCTAAAGAAACACGACAATGTATAAAAGGCTCCATTACTTTGTATCTTACGTTATGGCCCCGTAGAAGCCATTCTTGTAAAAATAGGCTAAAAATTGCGTCATAACCACGCGACTTTATGTCGCACAATAGAGACATTACCGTATAGACAGGAGGAGAAGCTCGCAGGCAATCTTTTACTGTCTAAAGTCAGCCCATGGCATAGATAGAGTCCATAAAAGCAACGCGACAAAATATTTCAACAACGTTTTTGATGAATTTGAAATAATTCGAAATAATTTGATATGTGGCAAGTGAATACATATGAAGTAACATTTATCCACGAACTTTAAATTATTTATCTACTTCACCTATATATTAACGGGGGATGGGGAAATTATCAGGAAATTATACATGCAATGGAAGAAGAAAAAACCCATCTCAATGTCTATCGCGGTTAACGTTGTTCCTTTATTTATTTATAGATCTACGCTTGAAGATTAATGTGATCCCGTTCGGAAGCCATGTACAAATGTCCTAGCCTACATAACGTGAAATAAAGAAAAACGTTTTTGTTCAAGTGTTTTTGATCATGATTTATTAGCCAAAACTACATGATTTATATTTTGGAATATTATATGGTCACATTGAATATACGAAAATGAAGCGAGGGGATAGTATTTTGGTTCCTGGGCTTATATACTAATAAGTCTTTTTTGGATGGGTTATTATTCTGTTTGATGTAGAAGGAAACGAAAAAGAACAATTGTAAATGTGTGCGTTTATGTATGTATTTGCCTATTTGAATCACTTAAATAATTTTGGAAGATTGTGCTGAGATGTACATGTACTTATTTATCTGTTATTTTTGATTGTATTATATATGTGTGTGTGTGTGTGTGTGTGTGTGTGTATATATATATATATATATATATATATATATATATATATATATATATATATATATATATATATATAAACATGTTCAAAATAAGCTAAATAAACTAACTAACTAAAATTACTAGAACTGCAGGCTACTCAAACGATTACAATCCAAAAGTAGGCTATTTTAAAGTCGATTTTAGCCACTTCTTTTGCCAGGCCTATAATGTTTTAATGTAAGATGTCATATTGTAATTATATAGCGTAAGTAGTTATATTAACATCATTGTAATATATTAATAAACATTGTATTATATTATTAATATACGATTGGATTTCCAAAACACACACACACACACACACACACACACACACACACACACACACACACACACACACACACACACACACACACACACACACACATCAATGTGAGTTTACTCTGATGCGTCATTGACCGTTCGAGATTAGCTTGATTGCGCTTTATGACAACACCTGCTAGTCAAAGCCCTTATTTTCTGGAGAGCCGTGATACTTCGACCTTGGAAACTTCTGATCATCATTCAAGACAAGTATTGTGTTATAGGTGGTATTTTGTTAATTCAGTGTGATAACTGTTTGTTGACTTTTTTTTCGTGATTTCATCTTCCCTTTTACTTCAATTTACTTGTTGCTAGCATATTGTCCCTCGTGCGAAAATGTCTTGCTGTGTAGCATACATGTGTTCTAAGAGACAAGTCTCTTCCAAGTTAAGCTTTTTCAGGTAAGTCCACTGTCTCCATCAGTATAATGCATTATTTAAGTATTTTACTCGTACTAAATGTGGCTAAAAAAGATGCACGTAGTCCTCGACAGCTGACAGACATGCAGGTGACTTAAGACATGCAGGTGAAAGAATTTTTTTTTGTAAGATGAAATAATCATGTTTATTTTCTAAAATCAAAATAAAGCTGAACACCTCAATATTGCAATAAATCAAAGTCGACACAACAGCCTTTAACGTCTACAAACTCTCAGTTAAGCTCAAGGGCACAAAAAAGACTATAAGTAAACCAACATCCTTCAAAAAGGCCATGTCAATATAGAGGATATATAATGTTAATTAAAATTAACTAGTCAAAGTCTACTTGCACTGGATGTGCTGGTTTCGGCCTTATCAGCAGCTGCAGTCAAAACCTCATCTCCAAAATCAAACACCTGCGATTCAGAAACGAAGCACAAAAACTAAGGGTACTCCAAGTGATATGCCACAACAACAGGTTTATTTAAATGAATGGCTGCAACAATAAAATATTTGTTAATATAGGGAGTGTATGTGCATAATGTGTGTGTTTGTGCATGTACACGTGTGTGTTTGTGCATGTACACGTGTGTGTTTGTGTGTACATGTCTGTACATGCACATTCATGTGGTGTGGGGGTGGGGGTGGGGGGGGTCGGATCATTTTTAGGGTAGCATGGCATTCAGGTTCTTTGAGAGAAAAAAATCCATCACTCCTCATCCTTTTGGTTTAATTTCCATTAAATTCCTTTGATGAAATTAATGACATGACATTCATTAAATGAAAATGACATTAATTTCCATTTAATTAATTTTCTTGAACAATGTGATATGCTTTTTTTCTTGTCAGGTTCCCCTTCAATGATAAAGACAGGTTGCAGCAGTGGATACACAATATCAAGAGAAAGAGCTGGACACCAAACAAGTACTCTCGCCTCTGCTCCCTTCACTTTACACAGGACTGTTTCATCTCTGTCCAGGGACGAAACACCCTTAAACCAGACGCTGTGCCAACCATCTTCTACCCCCACTGCCAGGTGAAGGTCAAGGTGAGGCACACCAGAGTCAGTAAGAACACAACGGTTAGTAAGACTGACTCCGACACACAAGCTGGTAAATGTAGGAACTTCAGTCATGACCATGATTACAACAGTTGCACTCAGAGTGAACCACAGACAGTCGAGATAAGTGTAGCCAGCTGCAGCCATAGCCATTCTGCAGATCATGGTGCATACACAAAAAACCCCAGTCCTCTAAAGAGGAAGGTGACATTTATTCAAAGTAGCTTGCGTCCTTACAAGAAAAAATTGAAGCTTCAAACGCAGAGAGTCAGAAGACTGAAAAAGAAAGTGAAGTCTCTCTCTTCAGTTGTCACTGATCTGAAAGAGAAGCTGCTTGTTTCCACCAGCTGTGCTGATATGTTGGAGGCTTCCTTTAGCGGTGTTGCTAAAGAAATTCTTACAAGGGCCAAGTGCAAGACTAAATCTCAAAGAATCTCTGATAATTTGAGATCTTTTGCCATGACTCTCCATTTCTACTCTGCAAAAGCTTATCAGTTTGTTCGTGACAGCTTTGATTGTGTTCTGCCTCATCCTCAAACAATCAGGTCTTGGTACAGCAGCATTCCTGCAGACCCAGGCTTTACAGAGGCATCATTCGCTGCCCTCCAATCCCATGTGGAGGAAGGAAGGAAAGATGGTAAGGAGACTGTTTGTGCTCTTATGATGGATGAAATGGCAATCAGAAAGCATGTTGAATATGCTGAAGGGAAATTCCATGGGTATGTTGATGTAGGATGTGGCAAAGTTGATGACTCTTTGCCAGTAGCCAAGGATGCACTGGTCCTTATGGTTGTAGCTGTTAATGGATCTTGGAAAATCCCTGTGGCTTACTTTCTCCTTGACGGGTTAAGCGGACAAGAAAGAGCAAATATTGTCACACAGTGTCTTCACAAGCTGCATGAAATTGGAGTGCGTGTTGTTTCCTTGACATGTGATGGACCGTCTTGTCACTTCACCATGATGCAGGCTCTTGGAGCCAATATCACAGTTGGAAATATGAGGCCATTTTTTCCTCACCCTGCAAATCCAATGCAGTCTGTACATGTTGTTTTTGACGTGTGTCACATGATGGAACTCTTGAGGAACGCTTTTGCTGATGGACGTGTTTTCCAGACAGGCAGTGGCAAAAAGATTAGGTGGCAATACCTAGAAGACCTCAACAAACTTCAGGAGACTGAGGGCTTGAGGCTGGGTAATAAGCTGAAGATGGCACATATTCTGTGGAGAAACCAGAAGATGAAGGTAAATCTTGCTGCTCAAGTTTTCAGCAGCAGTGTTGCAGATGCCCTTGAATTCTGCAACAAGGAGCTTCACTTGCCTCAGTTTCATGGTTCTGAGGAAACCGTTGAATTTCTGAGAACAATCGATTTAGCTTTTGATGTTCTCAACAGCAGGAACCCTCTGGCAAAGGGTTCCAAAGCTCCTTTGAGAAGTTGTAATAAACTTCACATGCTGAGTCTTTTGGAGAGAGCTGAAAATTTCCTTCTGCAGCTCAGAGATAGCTCTGGGAGACATCTTTATGCAGGTCCTAGGAAAACGGGTCCCATTGGATTTGTTGCCAGCTCCAGAAGTATTTCCAACATCTTTAAAGAGCTGGTTGAAGCACAGGATGCACCTTGTAAGTATCTCCTCACTTACAAACTCAGTCAGGATCATCTTGAGCTATTCTTTTCTGCAGTTAGGGCACGCGGAGGCTACAACAACAACCCAACTGCCCGACAGTTCAAAGCTGCGTACAAACGCCTCCTTGTCAGACATCAAGTGAAAAATGGAACAGGGAACTGTCTCATTAGAGATGGAACCAACATGTTGGCAGTGACAGTTGGTCCAGTTTCTCGTCAATTTGATGTCACACCAGCACTCCCTCTGGATTCTGACCACGACTACAGCATCCTACCTTATGTCAATTCAATATCCGAGTTTAAGGACGCCGCTATCCATTACATTGCTGGATTTGTGGTGAAAAAGATGAAGGAGAAAATCTTGTGCATGCCCTGTTCTCTTGCACTGAGTTCTGATTCCAGCATGCATGCTTTCATTGCCCTGAAAAACAGGGGAGGCTTACAGAATCCATCAACAAGCATTGTGGAGGTGTGTAAAGCCTCTGAAAGGTGCTTCCAAAGACTTCTGAACACCAGTGGTGGAAAGCTTCCTCAAGGAAAAGGAGTGACAGCTGCCATTATGATTCAGGTTCTGAGTGATTGTGCTGACAAGAATATTTTTTCAGAGCTGCACAACCACATGTTTGAGACCAGTGTTGAGGACAATCATGTTCACGCCTTGGTTAAGATGGCAGCCTCCATGTACTGCAAGATACGCCTTCATCATTTGGCAAGGCGAGAAACTGAGAAAGTAACAGGGGCTCTTGTGAGAAGGAGGATGAACAAATTAATACTTTTCCATCACCAATAGTATGGTGTTTTTAGTGCACATCTTCCTGTTTGCATAATGTTTACAGCACTTTCTGTGTATCGCTTACACTTGCTTTGCTTAGAGCCCGCATCAACGGGGCATACGCATATGCTGTGAGAACCTGTCTTCACCTTTGTTCATTTACATTTACTGAATAAACCTGACTCTACATAATATATCGCTCACACTTGCTTTGCTTAGAGCCCGCATCAACGGGGCATAAGCTTTTGCTGTGAGAACCTGTCTTCACCTTTGTTCATTTACATTTGCTGAATAAACCTGAAAAAAACACATTTGGATCGATAATTTTATGTGAGGATCGATCCTTTTCGATACCACGTCAGTATCGAAAGTATCGATACTTCAGGATCGATTCGCCCACCCCTACCACAGAGTGACGCCTCGGGCGCTTGACCATGCTTCAGTTGTTGACGCCTTGGGAGTGAGAATGGGTTGAAATATTTAGGTCTGATAGGTTGTGAATGAATCCGAATCAGAATCAGAAAGAGCTTTATTGCGGAGTGTGCTTGCACACACAAGGAATTTGTTTTGGTACTGAGGCTTCCAGTGGACATATACAAATACAAATACAACATGAAACATAATACTACAAATTATAAGAATAAAAAATAAAAATATATGAGAATAAAACTATCACAGTTGGGTTTAGTCAGAATAGACATTTTCAGATTTACAGATTATGAACCTATTTACAGTGTTTTGAATATTATAAATAAATAAATCTACATATAAGTATCACCTGAGTTGTGGGATATTGCACTAAACAGTGGGAGTATTGCACTTACAGGCATATGCCTTGGGAGGTGTGTTAACTGTTCAGAAGGGAAATGGCCTGTGGGAAGAAACCGTTCCTGTGCCGAGATGTTCTTGTGGCCAGTGATCTGAGTCTCCGTCTTGACGGTAACAGTTCAAACAGGTGGTGTCCAGGGTGAGTGGAGTCTGTGATGATTTTACCTGCTCTCTTCCTCACTCTGGAAGAGTACAGGTCCTGGAGGTTTGGCAGGGGGGCACCAATGATCCTCTCCGCAGTCCGGACTGTCCGTTGTAGTCTCCTGATGTCTGATTTGGTAGCTGAACCAAACCAGACAGTGATGGAAGCGCACAAGACAGACTCAATGACGGCTGAGTCCAATGACGGCTGAACATCCAAGCTTATCACTTTTATATAAAAGTTTTATATCGGCATATTCATAAACTGTGCCTGTTATAACTTTGTGTAAAGTTGTGTAGGCCTACATATTCTGTGTATTTATTGTCCTTAAAGGGATAGTTCACCCAAAAATGAAAATTACCTCTTGATTTACTCACGTCAAGTTATCGGTGTATATGACATTCTTCTTTCAGATGAAAACAATCAGAGTTATATTAAAAAATGTCCTGGTTCTTCCAAGCTTTACAATGGCAGTGAATGGCCATTTCTGTTTTGAAGTCCTTAAAAGTGCATCTATCCATCATAAAAGTGTATCTATCCATCTTAAAAGTGCTCCACACGACTCTGGGGGGTTAATAAAGGCCTTCTGAAGTGAAGCGTTTGTGTAAGAAAAATATTCATATTTAAAATTTTATAAAGTAAAATATCTAGCTTCCGGCCAAACAAACAAATGGATTTCACTTAAAGGATTAGTTCACTTTTAAAAAAACTTAAAAAATGTCATCCAAGATGTCCATGTCTTTCTTTCTTCAGTCGAAAAGAAATTAAGGTTTTTGATGAAAACATTCCAGGAATTTTCTCCATATAATGGACTTCAATAGGACCCAAATGGTCCAAGGTCCAAATGACAGTTTCAGTGCAGCTTCAAAGGGCTTTAAACGATACCAGGCGATGAATAAGGGTCTTATCTAGCGAAACGATCGGTCATTTCAAAAAATAAATAAAATAAATAAGTAAAAAAGTTTAAGTTTTATAAGCACAAATGCTCGCCTTGCTCTGTTCTGTGATGTGCGTTCGTGACGGCACGTAATACGCAATTACGTTGAAAAGGTCACGCTTCAGTGTTTACAAATGTGAGGAAGGAGGACCATATACACATTCAAATGTCTTTGTGTCAGTTTACCATTTAAAATGCCATTTCGTGTGCGTATCCTGGGTGTTTTAATATTAAAAAGGCTAAAAGTATACATTTGTAAACACTGACTCGGTACTTCCGCTTACGTCAATTGTGACCTTTTCAACGTAATTGCCTTAATTAACAATAAACAAAAACCTTAATTTCTTTTCGACTGAAGAAAGAAAGACATGAACATCTTGGATGACATGGGGGTGAGTAAATTATCAGCTGAAGTTTTTTTAAAAGTGAACTAATCCTTTAAGTCTAAAGCGCAACTTAAGCGAGTAATGCAATGTTCTGCTGATATTTACACTACGCCATGACGCACTACGCTACTTCCGATGTCATAAGTTGAGCTTTAGGCGTAAGTAGATTGCGTATGGCTGTTTGGCCGGAAGCTAGAATTTTAATTTGTAACGTGTTACATTTTTTTCTTACACAAACTCATCGCTTCGCTTCAGAAGGCCTTTATTAACCCCCCGGAGCCGTGTGGAGCACTTTAATCATGGATAGATACACATTTATGAACCTCAAACCAGAAATGGCCATTCACTGCCAATATAAAGCTTGGAAAGTGCCAGGACATTTTTTAATATAACTTGAAGAATGTCATATATACCTAGGATGACTTGAGGGTGAGTAAATCATGGGGTAATTTTTATTTTTGGGTGAACTATCCCTTTAACCACATGTGCATCTTCCTGTTTGCATAATGTTTACAGCACTTTCTGTGTATCGCTTACACTTGCTTTGCTTAGAGCCCGCATCAACGGGGCATACGCATATGCTGTGAGAACCTGTCTTCACCTTTGTTCATTTACATTTACTGAATAAACCTGACTCTACATAATATATCGCTCACACTTGCTTTGCTTAGAGCCCGCATCAACGGGGCATAAGCTTTTGCTGTGAGAACCTGTCTTCACCTTTGTTCATTTACATTTGCTGAATAAACCTGACTCTACATAATATATCGCTCACACTTGCTTTGCTTAGAGCCCGCATCAACGGGGCATAAGCTTTTGCTGTGAGAACCTGTCTTCACCTTTGTTCATTTACATTTGCTGAATAAACCTGACTCTACATAATATATCGCTCACACTTGCTTTGCTTAGAGCCCGCATCAACGGGGCATAAGCATTTGCTGTGAGAACCTGACTTTACATGCGTTCAGCTGTCACACTTCTTACTTGCTGTGAGAAACCTGCCTTTACACACACATGAGAAAAACCTGTCAGATAGATCTTTTATTGTCTCTGTGTAGATAACAGTTAACGCCATTTTGCGTCCATTAACACTATACAACATCATGTGCATCAAGCAATCATGTTAATTATATGCCCAGCAAGCATGCTATCTTTACCAATGCCTAATTTCACCGTGCAAATTATATTTAAAACATTCGCTTCTTGGGCGGTTAAATAAGTATGACTCATTTAACTTACATTCGACTTAGATTAGCTGTTTAATTTAGTTAGCAATAATTAGCCTTTGCCTAGTATCTCCTTACATATACATATTGGGTATGAATCAATAAGTTCTTGAATATCATTTTACATAACTTATTAATATAAAGCATTAACTTAATATGGCGTACTGACGTTAAATTTTAAATAAATAAATATTAAGCAAAATGACAAAATAATTAATCAGAATACTTACCAAAAGTTGCTGCAGGTCGCGGTTGGGTGACTGTCTACGGGTGATTAAGATTTGTCTTGGCACAGCTACTAGAAGATTTACAACTCCCAGTCAGGTTGCTCACGTGACATCTACGTCATCAAGCTCAGTTTGAGCCTGCTCAGAACGCTTGGCTACAGGAAGTGAGTACCCATGTTTGGCTTCAACTCTCTCCGTTGAAATCAACGGGGTCGCTCTGTCCATTTCTTTTACTGTCTATGACCCTACACAATTATTCGCTAACATTCGCTTATTTTTCAACTTAGAAGCTTTTTTTACGCACTGAATTGCGTTCTAAATTAATAAAAATTACAATAAAAACACAATAAAAAAACACATTTGGATCGATAATTTTATGTGAGGATCGATCCTTTTCGATACCACGTCAGTATCGAAAGTATCGATACTTCAGGATCGATTCGCCCACCCCTACCACAGAGTGACGCCTCGGGCGCTTGACCATGCTTCAGTTGTTGACGCCTTGGGAGTGAGAATGGGTTGAAATATTTAGGTCTGATAGGTTGTGAATGAATCCGAATCAGAATCAGAAAGAGCTTTATTGCGGAGTGTGCTTGCACACACAAGGAATTTGTTTTGGTACTGAGGCTTCCAGTGGACATATACAAATACAAATACAACATGCAACATAATACTACAAATTATAAGAATTAAAAATAAAAATATAAATATATGAGAATAAAACTATCACAGTTGGGTTTAGTCAGAATAGACATTTTCAGATTTACAGATTATGAACCTATTTACAGTGTTTTGAATATTATAAATAAATAAATCTACATATAAGTATCACCTGAGTTGTGGGATATTGCACTAAACAGTGGGAGTATTGCACTTACAGGCATATGCCTTGGGAGGAGTGTTAACTGTTCAGGAGGGAAATGGCCTGTGGGAAGAAACCGTTCCTGTGCCGAGATGTTCTTGTGGCCAGTGATCTGAGTCTCCGTCTTGACGGTAACAGTTCAAACAGGTGGTGTCCAGGGTGAGTGGAGTCTGTGATGATTTTACCTGCTCTCTTCCTCACTCTGGAAGAGTACAGGTCCTGGAGGTTTGGCAGGGGGGCACCAATGATCCTCTCCGCAGTCCGGACTGTCCGTTGTAGTCTCCTGATGTCTGATTTGGTAGCTGAACCAAACCAGACAGTGATGGAAGCGCACAAGACAGACTCAATGACGGCTGAGTCCAATGACGGCTGAACATCCAAGCTTATCACTTTTATATAAAAGTTTTATATCGGCATATTCATAAACTGTGCCTGTTATAACTTTGTGTAAAGTTGTGTAGGCCTACATATTCTGTGTATTTATTGTCCTTAAAGGGATAGTTCACCCAAAAATGAAAATTACCTCTTGATTTACTCACGTCAAGTTATCGGTGTATATGACATTCTTCTTTCAGATGAAAACAATCAGAGTTATATTAAAAAATGTCCTGGTTCTTCCAAGCTTTACAATGGCAGTGAATGGCCATTTCTGTTTTGAAGTCCTTAAAAGTGCATCTATCCATCATAAAAGTGTATCTATCCATCTTAAAAGTGCTTCACACGACTCTGGGGGGTTAATAAAGGCCTTCTGAAGTGAAGCGTTTGTGTAAGAAAAATATTCATATTTAAAATTTTATAAAGTAAAATATCTAGCTTCCGGCCAAACAAACAAATGGATTTCACTTAAAGGATTAGTTCACTTTTAAAAAAACTTTTACTGATAATTTACTCACCCCCATGTCATCCAAGATGTCCATGTCTTTCTTTCTTCAGTCGAAAAGAAATTAAGGTTTTTGATGAAAACATTCCAGGAATTTTCTCCATATAATGGACTTCAATAGGACCCAAATGGTCCAAGGTCCAAATGACAGTTTCAATGCAGCTTCAAAGGGCTTTAAACGATACCAGGCGATGAATAAGGGTCTTATCTAGCGAAACGATCGGTCATTTCAAAAAATAAATAAAATAAATAAGTAAAAAAGTTTAAGTTTTATAAGCACAAATGCTCGCCTTGCTCTGTTCTGTGATGTGCGTTCGTGACGGCACGTAATACGCAATTACGTTGAAAAGGTCACGCTTCAGTGTTTACAAATGTGAGGAAGGAGGACCATATACACATTCAAATGTCTTTGTGTCAGTTTACCATTTAAAATGCCATTTCGTGTGCGTATCCTGGGTGTTTTAATATTAAAAAGGCTAAAAGTATACATTTGTAAACACTGACTCGGTACTTCCGCTTACGTCAATTGTGACCTTTTCAACGTAATTGCCTTAATTAACAATAAACAAAAACCTTAATTTCTTTTCGACTGAAGAAAGAAAGACATGAACATCTTGGATGACATGGGGGTGAGTAAATTATCAGCTGAAGTTTTTTTAAAAGTGAACTAATCCTTTAAGTCTAAAGCGCAACTTAAGCGAGTAATGCAATGTTCTGCTGATATTTACACTACGCCATGACGCACTACGCTACTTCCGATGTCATAAGTTGAGCTTTAGGCGTAAGTAGATTGCGTATGGCTGTTTGGCCGGAAGCTAGAATTTTAATTTGTAACGTGTTACATTTTTTTCTTACACAAACTCATCGCTTCGCTTCAGAAGGCCTTTATTAACCCCCCGGAGCCGTGTGGAGCACTTTAATCATGGATAGATACACATTTATGAACCTCAAACCAGAAATGGCCATTCACTGCCAATATAAAGCTTGGAAAGTGCCAGGACATTTTTTAATATAACTTGAAGAATGTCATATATACCTAGGATGACTTGAGGGTGAGTAAATCATGGGGTAATTTTTATTTTTGGGTGAACTATCCCTTTAACCACATGTGCACACAGGATGTGTGTAGGTGTAAAGAAGTGAGACTTGGGGGGACAGTGAAGTGCAGAAAGACCCTTCATGAATTTAAAAGAAAGAAGTCAGATCAAACCATACAACCCTTTGACCAAACTACATTTACAGGCTGTAGGAAAAGCTATTAACCCTGTGGAAGGAAAACAATGTTCATTTATCTAAAATATTAGCAATAGTTTTGTGTTGTTTGGCTTTGCTGTTTATTTCTGGGCAATCTTTGACTTTCTGACTCTTTAGGAGTGAATTTCTTCACACATGAACTCAAAGGATGCAAGGCGTTTTCTTTATAGCTATAAAATCATATTTGCACTTTGTTATAGTAGTCCCCTTACAGTCAGGATTTGAAAAAGCACAGAGCAATGCGGAAGTCATACTTCCTCCATTGAAAAACCCGCACATAAACGGCCATTTGTGTTTTCTACGATGGCTTTTAGGCTGCTCCTGTTAACTTCTCTTCTTATTTACATCACAGGTACAAAATCCAATCTTTTTACTATGATACCTTCGATTAAGTGAAAGTAGGTTTTAAGACTCTTTCTGAAATTAACTTTTAATTCTTAGTGTAGTTTAGTTTTTGTTTAGTTGGCAGTCTTTTTTGACAGAGTAATTGAGTTTTAAGAGAGCTTCACTTAAAAAACGTTTCACTAAAATGTTGCCAGGATTTTACAAGATTAAACTGATTTGTTATACAGCAAAAATCAGAGTTCAGAAATAAGGGTGATTTAAGGTTAAATAACTACGTCACATATAATGGGATTCGATGATGGTGGAATACCCATAAGCCCTTGTACATATAATTTGAACATCATTATTAATTATGCTGGTAAGTGTTACTGTTGGTTGGGAATTTGGATGGAACTTTTTGGTTTTGAACTTGGAACTCTTTTTTACGGAGAAAGAATTGTTTTCCCATAAGTACTGTATGCTACAAAGCCTGTTAGCAAATAGTTTCTAAACTTTGTCCTTTAATCAAAGTCTTATTTTCTCTCTCCTCAGGGTTCAGTGCTGAGATCTCTGTGTTTGTGAAGACGGGAGATTCTGTTCAACTGGATATACAGACACAGAAACTACCAGAGTTTTCTATTCTATATTGGACAAAATATAAATCAGAGAATATAGTTATGTATATACGTGGAACTAAAGTAAACCCTCACTCTTCCTACAAGGACAGAGTGGATTTCAATAATGAAACCTTCTCTCTCACACTGAAGAACATGCAGAAGACAGACAGTGGACTCTATACAGCAAGAACAAGTGGAGAATCAGAGAACAATATTGTAACATACGGAGTATCTGTTATAGGTGAGTGTTATGTTCTGTTTAATCTATGATGTTACTGCATATACACTAAGACCATGTTAATTTTATTCAGTTGGTTTTCTTTAGAAAACAATATGAATTATGCAGAGCACAATGCGCTAATATATGATTTTTTTTTAAACTTAATTTATGTAAAAAAAAAATTTTCATGGAACTTCAAAACCTGCTGCATATACTTTAGTATGTTAACAAAATTATTCATGTTCTTTTCAAGAAGTCTGAACAAAATAGTATGAATAAATTGTGTTTGGTTCTAGTTTACTCAAGTGTGTGTGTGTGTGCGTGTGCGTTTCAGATGAAGTGGAAGCTCCAGTCCTCACTGTAAACTCAAACTGGTCCAGCCCTGACCCCTGTAGCTTTACATGCAAAGGAAGTAACATTATCATCAGCTCCATCTATAATAGTAGCAGCTGTTCTCCAGAAGAGACATCATCAGATAACTATACTTTAAATCTGAACTGCAGTGATGACCACATCATGTGTAACCATAGCAACCCAGTGAGCTCGAAGACTGCCATACAGAAGGTTAATGAACTCTGCACTGTTAATCAAGGTATGTACTGTATACACTTACATATGCATAAAGAGAATATGTATGAGAGAATGTAACTAAACACTGATCTAAAATGATTATTTTTGTATTATCATTCATGTAGAAAAACCACAAGCTGTAAACCAATCACGGTATCTCTCATGGATTATCCCCCTTATTTGCATATTGACAACGATTTTGTTGGCATCAGTGATCGGCTGGTGTCTCTACAAGAGAAAAAAAGGTACAAAGCATCTAATCTTACATTCATTTTAAAGACACATTATAGAGAATTTAATTAATGCTCACTATTTCATATTGAGTGATACTAGTAAACAAGAGTATAAAAGACTGTACTGTATGTCAAATGTATTTTATTAATTTTAAGAAACAAATATAATCATATTTACAGTATTTGCACAAAGCTTATGATCTTGTGTCTCATCCATTTATTTCAGCAGTAAGAAAAACACTTAAACAGTTAAAATTTGACATCAAAATGTAATGCAATCCTACTTTTTCCATTTTTGAATGAGTATATGGAACTGAAATAACTTTACTTACTATTCTTCATAGATCAATTCAGATTCCAAAATATATTTACAAAAAACAAACAAAACAAAAAAAACATTTATTTTCTAGTAGCATGGAGACCATTTGCAGATTTAACCATTGACTAAATGTGTGTAAAATTAAATGTTTGGCTGAATGAAATATAAAACTAACCATTTAACCTACAGTGTAAAGTTGAAACTAAACCAAATTGCAAATAATTTTTGTAAATCTTTAGTCTTTCTTACAGAAACACAGAAAGATTAATAATGTATCATACAACCAGTTATATAACAATTCTTGAATTTAATATTAGCATTTTTATTCATACATGGATATTTAATTAAAGTTCTAAATGCCAGAATTAAAATGCTAGAAGGATGTTTCCTAAAAGTTCAGTTGTGCCTTTAATAATAAAGATTTTTTAATAAACATCCTAAATCCATTGTATTTTGAATAGAGTGATGAGGTTTACGATGCTTTCAGATCAGTCCTTCTCCCCTGACCAGCAGAATGAACCAACAGTCTATGAAAAGGTTGATGTAAGTTTTATTTTACTATTCTTTATTAACAACTGATGATGATAAATGTTTTTTATCTCTTTTTGAAACAAGTTTTGCATCACTGAATCTGATGTTGATTGAATGTTGTCAGAATATTAAGAATATTAAGCCACAACAAAGTCCATTGGAGACGTTGGAGAAATCAACGAATCCCTGCACACTGTATGATACTGTAAGAGAACACGGATATCCTGATGTTACGATGGAAACCAACGAGACATCACCCAGTCAAGACTCTGTGAATCAGGTGAAGAGCAAACTCTTACTCTAATTTCACAAAAAATCCATTTGCAGGCATGTTCAGGCACTTGAGAATCTGTAGATGTTTAAATTATGTATTGAAAAAATGTTTTAATGAACGCAAATGATTTTGTTCTTTATTTCAGAGTGCAACACTAACAGAGAACAGCAAGCCAGATGCAGCACTCACTATCTACTGTACCATTCAGAAGCAACCAAAACCTGAAACTGATCACACCATTTATGCTGTGGTCAATAAACAGCCAGCCAGGGATGAATCCATACATCCAAAACCAGAATAAAATATAATAAAGGTGAACTTTTAATGAAGCTGAAACCTTACAGTGATTCAAATAACAGTGAGGCTGTTGTTCTCGGTATAAATAAGCAACAAGTACATTGTGTTTTGAAATTATTGATGGTGAATATGTAAATTAATGTAAACTACTCTTATATATATATATATATATATATATATATATATATATATATATATATATATATATATATATATAATTATATTAGTGGTGGGCCGTTATCGGCATTAACGTGCTGCGTTAACGTGAGACTCTTATCGGGCGATAAAAAAAATATCGCCGTTAATCTATTCACAAAGTTGTGTTGGGATCATAAAATAGCTTTTTCGAATATCGTTATATTTTCGCGCAAATCGCGCAGCAGGGTAATTTCTTGTCAGGGACACAAGGTGTATACTTTTACATGTTACGTTGATCGTTCCTCTCGTTACTTTACATGTTGTTAAATGAGTTTATTCCAAGCGCACTCTATCTTTTTTATGGGCATGAGCGATGCTCAATTTACAAATGAATCACTCTTTTGGGTCGATTCTGTTCAAAGACTTCATCAAACAAGTTGGCAGATCTGTCTAAATCGGTTCGCGAATCAGTTCTGTTCAGTTCCTCACGCACTGAATCGTCTGAACTCTGAAGCGCGTTCAATCACACTCGACACGGAGTCGTAACAGGAAGATTTAAGAACATCAAGAGCTACAGTTTAGTCTAGTGAAAGCAAATCTGCAAATGCATCATATTTTAGCCAGCGATGAAAATCTTTATTAGTTGAACATCTTCGTAACCTGTCTGTGAATGAATGATTCCACAGGACGATACATTCGATTTCATTTCATTCAGGTAATACATTTTACAACCAAACAGATTATTACGCCACGATAGCACTACTAAAAAGTATGACATTATCCGTTGGACATATACATTAATTTATAGGCTACAAAATAAATAAGCTACCATTGCGTAGGCCTACAGTTTATGAAATGAACACCCGCCATCCCGCGGTAATGTGTGTATTGCGCAGGGGCATAGTCACACGAATAGTTTACATTGATTGAAACTAATTTGTTTAAAAAGGATGAGGTTATTGCCGGTAAAGGCAGGTTAACATAAAATCATTATGACATAGTTTTTGATCAAACGAGCATCTGGTTTGGCGATGCAAAATAGGACTGTAGCTACGTCGTGCTTATTGTTTTTTCTTCTTCTAATTAGCCTACTATGTTTAAAAAAAAAACGACGAAAACATGTTACTTGTTCAATTAATAAACAGTTTGTTTGATGACAAATCGCTAAAGATGAAATTGGCCTCTCTGTCATTGTAATTGGGCGTTTTATTTATTTATTTTATTTTAGAATTTTTTTTAGAATTTTGACCGATATTCGACTTTTGCTCCTCTGTCGAATGGCATTTTTGGCAGAAATTCACATCCCTACGCGAGGCGAACTATTCTCAAAGACTTACTTTTAGTCTTTATTTGGGTAGCACACATATTCTGAATGCCTTCGGCAGAATTCAAATGAGCCATTTTAATCTAGATTAATCTAGATTAATTCCAAGATTCCAGTGAGATTAATCTAGATTCAAAAAATTAATCTATGCCCACCTCTAATATATATATATATATATATATATATATATATATATATATATATATATATATATATATATAAATGTTACGGTGTTTATTCATTTTGTCATGTTTCTGGTTTGTGGTTTCTCTGTCTTTGGTCTTTTATTCAGTTTGTGCCTTGTTAATTGTAGTCTGTTATCCTAGTCATGTCATTATTAGGTCCCTTGTTTCAGGTGTGTTGTCTTGTTAGGTTGTATGGTCCCGCTCGGTGTTCTGATTTGCCCCAGCTGTGTCTTGTTCCCTCATCCCGTCTGTGTATTTTAAATCCTGTCTGCTCTTTTGTTCGTGGTCAGTTATTGAATGTATGTTTTAATGTGCGTACCACGAGTATCTTGTCTGTTCTGTAGCCTATCTGTAATTAAAGTCTACTGCTGCATTTAGATCCGCCTACTGCCTTTGCTTCCACGCAAATTCGTAACAATATTAGAGGTGGGCATAGATTAATTTTTTTTTAAAAATAAAAAAAAATTAATTAAAATTTAAAAATTTAAAAAATGCCATTCGACAATAGAGGAGCAAAAGTCGAATATCGGTCAAAATTCTAAAAAAATTCTAAAATAAAATAAATAAATAAAACGCACAATTACAATGACAGAAAGGGAGTCCAATTTCATCTTTAGCGATTTGTCATCAAACAAACTGTTTATTAATTGAACAAGTAACATGTTTTCGTCGTTTTTTTTTAAACATAGTAGGCTAATTGGAAGAAGAAAAAAACAATAAGCACGACGTAGCTACAGTCCGTTTTTGCATCGCCAAACCAGATGCTCGTTTGATCAAAAACTAATGTCATATGTCATAATGATTTTATGTTAACCTGCCTTTACCGGCAATAGCCTCATCCTTTTTAAACAAATTAGTTTCAATCAATGTAAACTATTCGTGTGACTATGCCCCTGCGCAATACACACACATTACCGCGGGATGGCGGGTGTTGATTTCATAAACTGTAGGCCTACACAATGGTAGCTTATTTATTTTGTAGCCTATAAATTAATGTATATGTCCAACGGATAATGTCATACTTTTTAGTAGTGCTATCGTGGCGTAATAATCTGTTTGGTTGTAAAATGTATTACCTGAATGAAATGAAATCGAATGTATCGTCCTGTGGAATCATTCATTCACAGACAGCTTACGAAGATGTTCAACTAATAAAGATCTTCATCGCTGGCTAAAATATGATGCATTTGCAGATTTGCTTTCACTAGACTAAACTGTAGCTCTTGATGTTCTTAAATCTTCCTGTTACGACTCCGTGTCGAGTGTGATTGAACGCGCTTCAGAGTTCAGACGATTCAGTGCGTGAGGAACTGAACAGAACTGATTCGCGAACCGATTTAGACAGATCTGCCAACTTGTTTGATGAAGTCTTTGAACAGAATCGACCCAAAAGAGTGATTCATTTGTAAATTGAGCATCGCTCATGCCCATAAAAAAGATAGAGTGCGCTTGGAATAAACTCATTTAACAACATGTAAAGTAACGAGAGGAACGATCAACGTAACATGTAAAAGTGTACACCTTGTGTCCCTGACAGGAAATTACCCTGCTGCGCGATTTGCGCGAAAATATAACGATATTCGAAAAAGCTATTTTATGATCCCAACACAACTTTGTGAATAGATTAACGGCGATATTTTTTTTTATCGCCCAATAAGAGTCTCACGTTAACGCAGCACGTTAACGCCGATAACGGCCCACCACTAATATATATATATATATATATATATATATATATATATATATATATATATATAAAAGCAGAATTATTTTTAATGTAAATTTGTTGCACATGTGGCTCAAAAAGGAATGCAAAATCTCACATATTTTCTGTTAGATATTCCTTACCGCCTTTGCAATCAACACATGTAAACCACTTCGTGGAATATGTGTTAGTCTATAACCAAGTCCTGTATTGCTTTAAGTTTTTTCCCACACTTAATCTTTTCTTGTTCGTTTTTTTGTTGTTGTTTGTTTTGTCTCTTTTTTTTTTGTAGTCTGTCCTTTTGTTTTGAACTTGTGTTTAACTGTTCTTCTGTTTTTTGTCCATTTGTCCAGCTATGCTAAGACATACAAAAATGCTCAATTGCAATATTACAAGAAATAGCAGTCTTGATCTTTTGATAAACATTTTCTATTGTATAAATTTAAACCTAAATCATTCTTCCCACATATTTAGAGTATTGACTCTAAAATATTTCTCACGTATCAATATAAATAGATGTAATGGTGGAGCCTATTGAACGTGTTCCAATTGAGAAAATACACCTTTCTCAAAGCCAATTCATGCACTACATGGTGTTGCACATATTGTATAGTGTAAGTGCACAGCATACATAATTTGAAACACAACTCGTCTGTTTGGGGGACAGTGTCTATGAAACTTGTTTGTTTCCACTAGAGAAATTACACACTTAACTCTTAAATTGGTAGACAGGGCCTAGCATGTCATCACAGGAATTGCCACTTCCTATTACTGATAATCACAAGCTTAAAACTCCTGTATTTAAATCTTCTCTAATCTTATCTTCTCATGACTCCATGAAGTGCATTTGCTGTAATTTTTCTCAGTCTTTCCACAGATGCTGATCACTGGAAGGTTCAAAGTAACCCTGAATATTCATTTGGAAAATTCCAGATTGAAATAAGAAACATTTTCCTCAGTTTTAGTTGTACAAGAGATATACAATAGCTGGTCGGAGTTTAAAAAGTGTTTTAGAGCAAGACGTTCATACATGTTCACTGCTTGTACACTGAAAATTGTGGTTTTGAAAATGTTGTTCAACATCATTTGCCCAGCAGACTGAGCAAACAGTCCATGCAGAAGTTGGGAAGTGAGTTTCTGTTAAGTCATGTTTAGTTTCATTTTCTTGTTTAGTTTCTGGTTTTCTTTGTCACTGTTGTCATAATTACCGTAATTTCGAGATAACAACATGTGATTTTCTGAGTGTCTGAGGGGACAGCGGTTACCTAATTCATGTATTTTTAAGACCTCAGTTTTCCTCAGTTCACGTTTCTCTTGTGAATGTCAATGTTAAGTTGTGTAGTTTAGAAAAGAGTCCAAGGCACTTCTTCAGAAAAAAAAGTTGTTTTTTTTGTTTACTTTTTTTGGACTGAAATAAGTGCCTTGGATTCTTTTCTGAAGTGCAAGTATGCAGCAGGTTTTGTATCTCTAGGTCTACAGAAAGTACAGTTTTTTTAAATAAAAGCCTGGAGTATTTCTGTTAGTGTCTGTATATGAGCATGGACCCCTTATTTCAGCCAAACCAACAGTTTGACATTTTAATTGCATTGTGTCCCCAGGAGAACATCAAGCCACACAAGTTACTGAAGATGTTGGAGAAATCAGAGAATCCTCACACAGGAGATTCAGGACAACCTGATGTTACCGTCACCAAACACACCTCATCCAATCCTGACTCTGTGAATCAGGTGAAGATTAAACAATTAATGTACTCTCACTGAATTGCATTTCATTTACAAATTTTATTTATTTGGATTAAATGTCTTAATTTGGAATAACAACTTAAACTTAAACTTAGTTAAATATGATAAATATATGATACTGAGCAACACAAATGCACCAGCCATTATCTGAACCATTCAGAAGCAACCAAAACTTCCCGAATCTGAAACTGAAACCGTTTATGCTGTGGTCAGTAAACTGCCAGCCGAGTATGAATCTTGGTTCCCCCTTCCATGTATAACGCTTTGAGTAACCAGTAAAGCGCTATATAAATGTAACAAATTATTATTATTATTACATCCAAAATCAGAATAAAATATAATAAAATCGACCTTTCAATAAAGCTGAACTACTACAGTGATTCGAAGTGATACAGTATCATGTGTTCAGGATGTCATTGTTATTCTCAGTTGTAAATAAGCAGCATATGTTATATATGTGCCAGCTAATTTATGGTGTGTTCGAAATATTTGAATGTGTAAGTTCTGTCTTTTTTAAATAAATAAAAGAAGTGGTAAATTTATTTTTTTTTATGTAAAATTTCAGGAGTGTTGTACTTGTGACTCAGACAGGAATGTAAAATCTCACGTGGTTTCTATAGATTTCTGTTAGAGATTTGTCTCTGCCTTTGCAGGCAACACTCGACAAAACCACTTCCTGGAAAGACCAAGTTATTTTGAAGGGATGCTGGGGGCTTTCACTTGCTTATCCGCCCCCATCTCCCTGTTTGGTATATTGAAAGTAATTTTTAAATCTTTTGTACAGAGCTCCTTTGCAATTAAGGAAGTATAAATTATATATTTTTTAAAATATGTAATAAACTAATGAAATAAATGTATCTTTGTTCTGTTTCTTCATGTAGTTACTTAATTCAAGCTTGTGTTTAACTCTTCTTGCAGCTTTTACTGGAAAATATATACTTTATTTTTTTTTTACATGTGTGCCGCTAGATGCAACTTATTATTATATAACTTACAAGCATTATTTTATGCCCTAGGCTAGCAAGTCTATTACACTAAATCATATCAATGGGAGGAATTCCACTGGAGTTGTACACACATTGTTCTATCATTTTTGTGCTCTTTTGACAAATATTTTCTATTGTACAAAAGTAAACCTCATGCACTATTCACACATATTTAGAGTATTGACTTTAACACTCATCTCAGCCCCCTCACATGGTTTTATGGGGGAGATGAGGAGGTTTCAGGTTTTAAGATGAATAGATGTATTGTTGCCTACAGGTATATGATTCACATATGTGTTTAATGACTAAGTGAAATTTAAATAAACACTTTAAGACCAGGAAAACACACACATATCTAAAAAATGACTAATGTTAAGAGATACAACTTTGATATGACCTAAGATTAACAATGCTTTAGAAGTATTGTTCATATGTCATGTTACTAATGTAATGTTAACAAATGGAACCTCATTGTAAAAGGGTGCCATGTCTTTTCTATATTAGCTACTGTACATTTAAAACATATATTCAACATGGTACCATTTTGTGCTTAATGTTTTGAAGAAACAGTATTTTCATTCATTTTCAATGTGTGTGAATGCTTTGGTCTTTTTTTCATGAATTCAAAAGTTTCATGAAAAAAAACTGTGTTTATTAATAAAACACAGTTTCATCTGCTGTGTTTATTAATAAAAGTTATCAGTTCAATTAATTGTCAGTGGTCCAGTCAAGTGTTTTTCCCCCTCGGGGTAGCTTTTGTTTGTTTTAATTCATTATTTAATAAAGAAAAGAAACCGTATCGTGACAGAAACCAGGGACTAAATATACACAGAGATTATTAAGGCGTCATCTAACTGACGCTGTTGACCATGCTTCAACATCCGACGCACAAGGCACCCTTTAGCGTCAATATGAGACGCTAACCCTATACCCCAGACCTAAACCTACCCATAACGGAAGCGTCATGTAACTGACGCTAAAAACGGAAGCGTCATCTAACTGACGCTAAAGGCCTTAGATGACGCCCGAGGATGAGCGTCATCTACCTGACGCAAAAGGGTGCCATGCGCGTCGGATTTGGAAGCATGGTCAAAAGTGTGAATAAAATGACGCCTTGGGATGAGAATGTGTTGTAACAGAACAGGTGAGGGGTTAATTAACAACAGAGGAAACTAACAAGTGCACAGAACACATGCAAATGAGTAAGGAAACCTTTTGAAAACAAAACCAAAACAGAACACACAAGTTCCATTAATATCTTCTCAGATTTGTATACATATATATCAATTTTAGGCCCATATGAAATCCATTCTATTTTTTCTCATTTTTTGCCCAAATTTAATGTTTGATTTGAATTTTAATAATCGAGAAAAATGTCTAATCAATTTAATTCATACATTTTTAACAACTATTTTTTTGTTAATTATATGACATTTTTATTTTTTAATACAAATTTATTATCAACAATGCAGTTGTGAAATGAAAGGCTTATATTTTAAAAACCTAATCTTTTAAAATGTAATGAAATGAAAATGTAACTATTCCTTTTATTTTTTAAGGAAAGTGCTCTACAACAGAGGTTTACTATTAAAATAAATTAGAAATTGTGATTATTCCTTAAATAAAGTTTTAATAATTGTATTATTAGTATTATTACTGTGAGAAGTGCAGTAAATTCTTCTGTACAATAATTAGCCTAATATATTTCTGTTATAATTTCTTCAAGTTACACCGAACTTTTATTTTGATGGGTTGTTGTGAAAACCGCTCGCCTGCAGTTGTCAATCACATACATGTGCATACCATCTTCATATTTAAATAGCATTTTGTAGCTTAATATTCACAGTACTTGTGATTTATTCATCCAAATTTTGCCAAATTCTATGACATTCCGTGTTATGCTGTAAATTAATTTTTTATAAATCGACTCCGCGATTCTGTCTGCGTTTTCCTCATTGTGGAATTCATAGGGCCATACATTTATTTTGAGGACTCTCTGGCTATGGACCACGGAACCCACTTTGAGAACCCCTGCTTTAGGAAGAGCTATAAAACGTATATATTTTCCTATTTAGCTGACGCTTTTATCCAAAGCGACTTACAATTGCTATATATGTCAGAGGTCGCACGCCTCTGAAGCAACTAGGGGTTAAGTGTCTTGCTCAGAGACACATTGGTGTCTCACAGTGGATTCGAACCCTGGTCTTTCACACCAAAGGCATGTGTCTTATCCATTGCGCCATCACCATTTTACCTAATAAATTAACAAAAGCAATGTTAATTTAGTAAGCAAAATATTAGAATAATTTTATTTTGATTTGATATTTGATATTTTCAAATTTCATATTTATGCTTTGCCTGCTGTTACAGTCCTTAAATGGACCTGATTTTTTATCTATCTTAACTATCCTTCCTACCTACCTACAGTGGATGGCATAAGTGAACACACCCATGCTAAAGTTGATTAAAAAGAGGAATAAAAAATCATCTTTTGGAAATTGATCTTAATGCCTTAATTTAAAATAATTAGGAAAAATCCAACCTTTAAGGACACCAATTTTCTTTGTGAATGAATAATGTATCGTAAATGCATAAATGTTCTTCCTTAAAATACAGGTTGCATAAGTCATTTTTATTTTTAAAGGCCAGTTGTTTCATGGATCCAGGATACTATGCATTGTTGTAAACCTTTTTCTTCTTAAGTGTAGGAGACTTAGAAGCTAAAGACCAGGAGAGTTGGGGATAACTTTTAAACAGAGTTTCTTTATTGCTGTGGCATCGCTGTAGTCACCAAGTCTAACTCAATAGCTAAAAACACAGTGTTTATATCTTTAAAGGGGGAGGAGTTACATAGAGGTGAACAAAGCATGTAAATGTAGTACAGAAGTCAGCCCGTTACCGGTCCTAATCCAATCAGCATAATAGTGTCGTGTATAGATGGTAATCCAAACAGCCTGATTGTATCACCCATACCTTCACATTATCATAGAGCTTAATGGCCAGGCAGTGCATAAAGACAAAAGGTGATAGTCTCAATGCTCTGATCAATTTAACTTACAATAGAGAGCTATGGACAGACAGGAACAGGCAGGTTTGTGACATCATTTACATTAGGTACAAAATTCACACTAATAAACTTTCTCAGTTTATATACCATTGTATTGGAACCTAAATTAAAACATTTAATAAATTTGTAACACTACAGCATCCTGATAAAGTTCCCTTGGCCTTTGGAATTAAAAAAAGGCCCACATCATCACATTCCCTTCACCATACCTAGAGATTGGCATGGTGTTATTTCAGTTAGGCTAATAGCTGGTTTGATTTGCATTGAGAGATGATTTTATGGAAGGTGCCCCATGCCAATCTCTAGGTATGGTGAAGGGAATGTGATGATGTGGAATATTTTAATTCCAAAGGCCAAGGGAACTTTATCAGGATGCATGTTATCCTGGATCCATGAAACAACTGGCCTTTAAAAATAAAAATCTGCCTGTCTCTATGGGAATTTAACATAGGGGTGTCCTGACTTATGCACCCTGTATTTTAAGGAGGAACATTAATTTATTTATGATACATTATTCATTCACAAAGAAAATTGGTGTCCTTAAAGGTTGGATTTTTCCTCATTTGTCAAATTGAGGCATTAAGATCAATTTCCAAAAGATGATTTTTTATTCCTTTTTACCATCGGCGTGCTTATGCTAGGCACTGTACTTACGGTAAGATGGTATATAAACTGGAACACATATGTGCAGTATAATGTTCTATTTGAGACGATTCTGCTTTTTTTTTTAATTCATGCATTAGATGGTGGTGTATGTATAGTAAATGCACAGTAGTTCAGTAGTTGGTAGTTGGTTAGTACCAACACAGTAGTTGGTTCAGTGGGGAACTGTGTTTTGGAAGCCTTTTTTAAAAATGAATTGGTTCCACTAGGACATAGAAATTACACACTTCACTTTTAAAAATGTCACTAAGATAACTCTGGTTTTGTCCAAACTGCAGTAATAATTTGTTCATATTGAGAGGATCAGTTATGGGTTGACTATAATGTTTAGGAACAGCTGTATTTTTTAGTAATAAAAAAAAATTATTTTTTGTAATAGCTGTAAGTCTATGGTATTTTGATATTGTAAACGGGCTGACCATCTAATCATGTAAAATCATTAACTGCATTAACAAATATTTTAATAATATCAGTTTACATGTTAACTCAAAGAATACATCCACAACTCAGTTTTTACATTTATAAGAATAGTTTGGCAACAACTGCTCCTCTTCTCTTTGTGTCATTAAGTCCTATTCTGAGCAGTTGCCTCTTTAGATCATTATTAGAAAGTCAAAAACGTTTTAGACATAACCACTATTAAATCACTATTAGACTGAACAAACACAGGCCAGAAATCTGAAAGAAATACTGGCAACATGGAGCAAAACTCATATACAGCAAAGACATTTCAACTTATAACACAGTGCAATCATTTTAAAGCTGTAAAGGTGACTATGAAATATAAATCAAAAATACAATCTCTCTCTGTTTTAAAATGTTTAAACTGTATACAAACATCAACATATAAAAGACAAAATCATATTCTCTGGAAGCCAGTCAATAAATGTATAAAATCGTAGTATGGAAAAATGATTAAGAGCATACATTTATTCAACTCCATTAAAAGATAAAGCATCATAACCGGTTGTGAAAGTAAATCCATGCCTTCACCCATTTCCTTGGCAAATACAGGTATGCTATTCCAAGAACAATAAAATATTAAAGATGAGACGACCTTCTCTTTCCAACACACTCCTTGTCATCAGTCTTTATCAGTCCCAAAACAAAGGGCTTAAAAAGAAAGAGCGGAAATTGTTATCAAAAAGAGAAAGATCATCTGTCTTGTGATTTAAACAGACCGTATTCATATTTCTAACAGGAACAGGATATACTATAATCAAATACGTGGTAATGAAAGATTAACGTTTACAGTTCAGAAAGTTGTTTTTCAAAATATATTACAAAAGGACCTATTAGATTAGTTTTTTGTCAAATGTTATGTAAACGTACTTTCGCAAATTCTCCATAGAAAAGCCCCTTTCGTTTAGATGAATCTTCACCCGCTGGTCAGTGCACTGGTCACATGACTTCTTGCATATGAACCTTAACAAACCATGCAAAATAACTACTGAGTTTTTCCACAACTGGGACATTTCACATAGTTCAATCCAGACTGTTACAACATGATGCATTTTGGTAATATTTATTATTATAGCGTTTAGTCAATTGC